>NC_088105.1:6046769-6349799 GCF_036370855.1 Dromaius novaehollandiae | reverse complement strand
GTGTAGGCCTCAGAATGGATTCATGTGATGTTTTCACTGTGCCAGGTCTTTGGACCTTCAGAATGAAAATAGGAAACTGTTCCTGAGCTTACTTGAAATTTTAATTTGCTTCAGAAGAGCAGACCAACAGATCTAAGGTAATGTGATGAATGTCTACTGACATATGTCAATGTATTGACATTAAAGCCATATTGAAGTAGGGAAAATTATATCCATTTTATTAGGAAAATGATAAAGATCATCTGATCTAGGTGAAGAGGCTAGTATTTGTGCATTTTATACTGAGTTTAGTTCTTTTAGTACAAGCTAAGCTAAGGGGTACTTTGAAACTAAGACTTGAGAAGGTGTTGAGTCAGATCACCCTTTGGTTTCTTTGGGGTCTGCAGCAACTGTGAAATATGTTTGAAATATGTCCAGACTTGTGACTGCTCAAAATTAAAAGCACATGTAAACTGAGATCCTTTTTCTTCCTCCTCTTTAAATGCTTGCTGAAAGGAGGAAATGAGAATACAAATGATAGTCAACTTCCAATTAGTCCTGTTTTGGCTAAAAACATGGGAAATATGTCTTATTTCTATCTTGACTGAGCTGTTGTTGTAAAGAATCTAGTGTTTACCTTCAAATTAAAAATAAAATAGTGCATAAACAATAGCCTGCCAAAGCACAGCATGATCAAGAACATATGCTATATGTAGTTAAAAAATATGATAAAGGAAAAAAGATAAATTTCAGATTTATTCCATCAAGAATAGTATTTCCACCAAAAAAACACAGAGTACAGGACCTGTAGAATGACACAGGTTCTCACTAGGTTCATTTAACGAACACTGAAAAAATATTTTTCTGTATAACTCAACAAGTGTACTTTTCATAGTTCAGTTCAATTATAATGGAGAAGACACCATTTCTTGCTGATACCGCAGGCTGAGTAACTGATTGACTTAAAGATTCAGGCAGGAAAATGGAAAAAAAAACCATTAAAAGATAACTTGCCATTTCACAGCAGGGGAAAAACAACAGGGTCAATTTATTAAAATAATAGAAAAGCAGTAATTGAAGAAAATAATGACTGTATAAATACCTTCCTGTTTCAATATAATAAAATAAGCATAATAAATGGAATTAGATTCAGAATAAGAACAAACAACTTATAAGGAATATTAATATGGGAAATAGTATTAATTTTAAGAAGGGATTGGAAACATTAAGATTGCTAATGGAACTGGCTACATTCTTATACATGAATTGCATCTGTTAATTAGGCTTATTGTCCAATATATTCTTTTTTTTTTTTTTTCACCTTATTACTGCACTTATAGCCCACTTCCAGGCTAAAGGACAATACATATTACAAGCAAATAAACACCAAGGAAGGAGAAGTTTTCAAAGTATCACATCTTCGATAAACTTCATGCAACATCTATCAAACTTCTTTTCAAATCAGCGTCATAGGCCATATTTACACTGTATATGTCCTTAAAATCAGAACTGCACCCTTAATATCTTATTTATATCTTGTGATACTTTCTTCTCTTACAGTTCCTTAGATTATTAATGCAGTATGTCATTAAAATGAGAAGAAAAAGTGAAAAGCTCTGGAAAAAATTTCCTGTGCGTCCATGTTAAATGATTTCTAAAGGTACTTCCTGGGATAAACAAATTAGCTTAGGACTGAAGAAAAGGTGCTCAGGAGCAGTCAACATGGATTCACAAAGGGGAAATCCTGCTTAACCAACCTGACAGCCTCTATGATGCAAAGGCTGGCTGGGCATATGAGGGGAGAGCAGTGGATGTTGTCTCCCTTGACTTCAGTAAGGCTTTTGACACCGTCTCCCATAACGTCCTCACAGGCAAGCTGAGTAAGTGCAGGCTAGGTGAGCAGACGAGGTGAACTGAGAAGTGGCCGAAGGCAGAGCTCAGAGGGTTGTGATCAGTGGCTCCAAGTCTAGTTGGAGGCCAGAGGTGAATGCTTGGTTCAATACTGCTGAACATCTTCATTAACAACCTGGATGAAGGGACAGAGTGCACCGTCAGCAAGTCTGCAGATGACACAAAACCAGGAGGAGCGGCTGATGCACCAGAGGGCTGTGCTGCAGTTCAGAGGGACCTCAACAGGCTGGAGAGATGGGCAGAGAGGAACCTCATGAAGTTCAGTGAAGGCAAGTGCGGAGTCCTGCACCAAGGGAGGAACAGCCCCACGCACCAGGACAGGCTGGGGGCTGACCTGCTGGAGAGCAGCTCTGCAGAGAAGGACCTGGGGGTCCTGCTGGACAACACGTTGACCATGAGCCAGCAATGTGCCCTCGTAGCAAAGAAGCCCAGGGTATCCTGGGCTGCATTAGGCAGAGCCTTGTGATTCTGTCCACTTCTCTGAAGAGTCACCAATGTACCAGCAACATTTAAGAGCTGGTGCTCTGGTCTGATTTAAAAGACTGCTAGAAGCTGCTAAAAGTTGGAGGTGACGTGCCTCCTGTTACAGTCCCCAGCACTGTCAGCAGCAAATTCCCTGGCACAATGGAGACCTCCGCTCAAGCAAAGCCCTGGACGGAGACATGGCTCTCAGGTCTCCGGTTACAGGAAATACTGTCTGCCAAGAAGGACTTTCCCTATGGCTTCCCAGGGGACTAAGGAAAGGTTGACTGGATTGTAGTTAGCCAGATACTCCTTTCTTGAGCATAAGTGTTGGCTTTTGATCTTTTCCCTGTGTTTTCTCAAGAAAACCTAATCAACTTACCATCAGCTACAGTAGGTCAAGAATTTCTTTCTGGGAAAAAATATGCAAGTTATAAACAAGGTAGAAAATTGTATTTCAGGGAAATATAATAATAGCATGGTAAGACAAAAAAAAAATCCCAATTAGAATACCAGCCTTATTGTATTAGGAATGCAATACACAGTATAAACATGTCCTCATCTCATAAAAGGAAAAGACAGAAATGAACAAAATACAGACTATGGCCATTTAAAGGACGTTAGATTTTTTTTGCTCCCTCAAGGAATCAGTACCTCCAGGGGAGCTAATCCATACCATTGGCATTAAACAGGTGTTCTGTCCAGCAGAGAGTTCCAAAATAGTCACCATTCTGCATGATTAGACTGCAAAACTTGTACACCCCTCACGATTGCCAAATGGAAAACACCAAACATGTTTTCCAATTATCAAAGCTGGTCAATCAGTCCCAGTCCTGCTATCCAGAAAAAGACAATTTTGATTTTACCCCACTCACTACAGACTAACACCCTGGCATGATGTATGTGTTGTCATCAGCTACATGTCCTTCACAGCTTTTTTCTTGATGTTGCTACTTCACGAGGGTGGCTAATCTATACTTGCTATGGTTAAATCCCAGATTAATTTCATGCTCCAAAATACAACTCCAGAAGTAAATAAGGGATGAGTGTTATGTGAATTATATTTTGGTTAAGTGAGTAAAAAAAAGTAGTTAAGGAGAAGAGGATTAGTAAGGTCTTTCATAAAGTCTTTTCATAAAAGTTGACGTCATAAACATCGGAATAAGTGACTAATACAGCTTACAATGATAGAACTTATACACAAAAAAGTCAAGCACAAGGGAGGAATTTCCACATCTGCAAGTGGTGTGTGTGCATGCATAAAGCACAAGGCATATTGTTATTCAGGAACGTTTTACAGAGTATGATATTTCTAGACATCAGTTTCTCCTTTCCTGATGTCCGTTTTCTGTTTAGTGATGCCAAAGGACTACAAAGCACCCTCTGTGCTCTCAAAGCAGTAACACCACAGAAAAGCTTTATCTAGAGAGAAATACAGTAAGTTGGAGTTTTCCAGGGAAGGTGCCAGGCTAGCTGTGCCGGATACTCTCTGTTCCTTCTAAGGGAACTGCTTGGGGAGCAGGGATCCCCAGGGGGTTGTTTCAGGGAACAGCTGCTAGATGTGTTCGGTCTTTTGCTTTGCTTGGCGCACAGACTATATGAACATACACCCCCTCAAATGAGGTGCTTTGGTTTCATAAATCATTCATGCATACAGGTGTTATTTGTTCTTTGTTTTTCTAAGAACATTCCTTTGGTGGAGTAGCAATGGACAAGGGTTCCCTGAGTCTGCTTCCCTGAGGTTCCCAATTTGTTATCTGTCACCTGACAAAGAGAATCTTAGCAAAGCAAGTCAAAATTCTTGCATTTGTTCTCTTTGCGATCTTGCAAGCTTTCATGTACTGGGGCAATGTTTTGGTTTGGGAGGGAGCTAGCTACATCTAGGAAACTGCTCTCTTTGGAGAAAAGAGGAAACAGTTTTGGAAGATTCTTCCCAGAGCACTGTAAGACTTACTGGGGTCAAAGCAATGAAGAGAGGAGAGGGACTTTAAATTTGGGGTGAAGGCATTAGGTAAGGTGGAAGTCTCACACTGTCCTAGATGCAGTAATCTTATTCATATTTGCAGTAGAAGTCTTTTCAGGTAAGAAGTGATGTGGCAGTTTATACTAAAATGGTCCATCTCTATTGTTCAGGTTCCCTCTTACTCTGTCAGTGACTGGGGCCGGCTCTGACCCTTATGTGAAGTCTCGTTGTTCTCGATCACCAATTTATTACGGGGTAACTAGTTGGCTGCCACGTATCTAAATAATCTGTATCAAGCCCTTTTTACAACCCTTTGAGATTGAATTTTAATCAAGAGAGAACATGAGGTTCCTTCGCTTTTAAATTAGTATTTCAGAAGCTCAGACATTCAATTTTTACTCTGCAATGGAACAAACAGGGAAATGTTAAATTTAAACTTCACATCTTAAAATAGCAAAGTGGACAGTCCTAATGAAGAAGCAAAGGCTTGAATTATATCAATATGAAGACGCATCGGTATTCCTAGACCTTTTTTATAATCAATGGTACTCTCTAGTATGCTTAATAAAGGTACTTTAACTCACAGGTGACTAGGCCACTTCTATTAAAAACTGCTTATGTGTTTGCTCACTGAAACCACTGCTGAGAATGCTTATCTTCTCTGTGTTTTCATGATCGTCTTCCAAGGTTTGAGGTCAGAAGGACTGGCTGAGATTGCAGTCCTTTGCGTGGTCCCAAGGAGCTTGCAGCAGTTTAGAAGATGAGTTTAGAAGATGCCAGGTACACTGAGGAGATTAAGCATCTGCTTCCCACTGCCCTTCTGAGCCGCTGAAAAGAAATTAGAAAAGCAGAGCCATAATTTCTGCAGTCTCCCTTTACCCTCCCCAGCTCCCCTTGAAAAAATAATTTATCAAAAAAAGGTCCTCAAAATATCTTTACATCCAGTATACTGAGATATTGTGCTGCTATTGACACAAATATCTAAGTCTCTGTCATTCTAATCTCATTTTAAAAGGAACCCTTTTAATTCTATTAACCGATGCTAAGGAATTTTTTTTTTCTTTCTATTAGTACATAGTTGACAAAGCTTGATTTCTGCCCCATGTTTTAAGTATTCTGCTGAGGAAGAAAACTGATCACTGGACTGCATGGAGTAGATAATTTTTAGAAATATTATTAAATGGGGAAAAATAATGCTGTGTTTTTTAACAGAATAATAATTGGCAAAAGTCTCTTAATTTCAAAAGAATGAGTCATGTTCTGGCTTACATAATGTAGTTGAGTTTCCAATGAGGGTGAAGAATAGGAATCAGTTATAGTTACTGTCAGGGTTGTATAAGATAAAATACAATAAATTTTCAAGTCATCCAAATTGCTTTCAGTATCACATTTGTTGCAATGTGAAGCTATCAGGATGTTTATCGGATACAATATTTTTGCTTAAAGCACTTTCGATCAATTGAATGGCTTAACTGAAGAAATGCTAACTTAGTTTTTCAGCAACAGAAAATGTGTGTTGAATCATTTTGCTGTAACATTTGAAAAAATAAATTAAAAAACGTTTGGATTGCGATAAAGGAAAAGAGCGTGGGAGCTCCAATAAATGAGGAACAGCCTCTATCGGCTATTTAAAATGATCCGTTTTGGTTCAGTTTGGTCAATTCTAAGGATGGAACTGACTGAGGGAGTCATGGGGCCTGTGAGATTCTCCATCCATGATGTAAATCATTATATTTAAGCATACAAACATTGCCTATTAATCGACCCAGCCAGTACAGGGACTGCCTGAAACTCCCACCAGGAGATCCCCTATAATATTTAGTCAAATGCTTGACAGTGACGGTGGCTGGGAGTTCAGTCAGTCACCTCGTCTCAAGTCAGTCCGTTGGCTTGTTTTTGCAGAGACTAGCTGGGGAGTGTGTGGACCACCCAAGGAACTGGTCCCTGAGTGTGTCTACGTATACACACAGTCACAACCTTGGTATCTAGCCACAATTACAACTATTGGACAAACTTGAAAATCACCCTTTTATCACAGTTACAGCTTAAACCGCATACATCCTGCCACATGCGTGAAGGGAACAAAGTGGCTATTGCCCATTTGGTATCCATAGCCCAAGGTTAGGACTTTTTCAAAGGCTGGAGGAGGATTGGTCTTTTTAGTACTCCTGCAGGAAGTTCAGATAGTGAAGCCATCTCTCTTATTTGCTGTAGCTTTCCTAAAACTTGGTTCATACCTTCCCTTGCCTGAGGAGATCAAACTCTATTCCTCAAGAGGAATTACCAAAACATGGACTATAAATTATTCTTGGGTAGAAGCATATTTTGTTAGTCTTTAGAGTTCATATAACACCCTTTGGGCTGTTCATTATGTAGAAATCAATGTAAGAGAGCTTCTGGGTCAGAGTGGGAAAGAGAGCACGTAAACAGGAACGTGAAAATGTAGAGAGGAAGGAATCTGGCAGCTTCAAGTCTCAGGCTGCTTTATGAAGTTCATGTGAAACCTTTGTAAGGTTTTTACTTGTGTAAGTACACAGACGAACCCGGGAGGCAGCATGGGAAAACCCCTGTGTGCTATGTGTAAGGGACACGAGCCAAGCTCCCAAACACTTGGACACATTCCAGGTGGAAATGGAGAAACATAAGCTTGACTGAAGAAGAACTTTAAAATACAGTTCATATTTGTTTCCTTAGGTGCTCAGTTAAGAAGGAATCATGGGAGGATTGCTTTTTTCAGTTTGGAAGACATTATTCTGCTTATGTCCTCTTCTGGGCCTTTACCTGAACAGGAGAAACAGCAGGACATTGCTTCACTTTTTTACTTGCAATGTTTCTTAACTGCAAGTGAGTGGGGTAATTCATTGGACCTTGTGGAATAGACTGTAGGACAGTCATCCAGGTTGTGAAGGAAGGCTAATCAAAATCAAAACAACAGATCCCACCACCAAATTCTCTGTACACAAATTGAATTTATTTTTCTATTATTTATTCTAATGCCTTCCCTCCCACACTCACTTCTCTGTTTGTACTGGCTCCACATAGCTTATATAATGCTAACAGAATAATGAGACCTAAAACCTCTAAAGTTGCTACAAACAGCTACCTGGAAGAGAGACAGGTATTGGTTTTATGCCTTTAAATTCTCCTACCTGTTCTGCAATATTCAGATGCTTTCATGCACATTGATTTCACTGCTTCTTTTTTTTCTAAGTCTTAATTATTTGGCTTTTTTGTATTTGTAGGGCTTTAAGAAAGCTAGTATGCCTCTTCATACAGTCCATTTAAGATTTAGCACTTTTTTTTCCCCACTGTATGAGTTCAAACGTCGGAGGAGAGCAGTACACAGTTTTTTAAGGACTTCCAGTCAGAGTATTTCTGACTTAGCGCTGCTTAAGAAATTGCTGCTCTGACTACTTTTTTCCCTTTTTAATTTTGTATTTTATGACCAGCTAAAGCCCATTAGTCAAGGTCAGCATGGCTTTCATTAAGCTTAAGCATAAGATATTCTTGGTCTGCGGATAGAGTGAGCACTATTTTTTTTAACCTAGCTGCTCTGCATGCAGAAAGAGATGCAGATTTAACTCTGGAAAAACAGTATTATGTCTTACAGCATTTCAGCATTTGTTTGTTAGCTGTTAGTTTTTATGTTCTTATTTTTTACTTGAGTAGTCACTCTGCATTTTAAAAATATGTGTTTATAAACAGCAGTACCAGAAACAACTTGATTTGGCTTTTAGGAACTCATACATTTTCATAGTTCTTGTTGAAAATTGCCTTTCCAGCTGAAACATGTGATAGCGCTAAGTGTGTGATGGCCAGAGGACAGTTGACAGAGCTGTATTTCAGGAAAACTGATATTTGCTTTCTAAACATAGTTGACAGTGAAGGATAATAAATGCAATGGAAAACAAACTCATAAATGAAATAATAAGTGATAAATAACATTTTGTAATGTGAACCTGAGTACAGAATGACTGGGCAAACAAAAGCATATGCCTTGGTTAGGTTTAATGTACCCTCTTTTCGGTAGAGGTTCCTTTCCAAAATGGACACTTTCTTTCTCATTCCCTGCTAGGAGATTTCTGATTTCAGGATTTTCAGAAAAAAATAAATGCAACTTTTTGCTTTGTATGGGAGTGAACTGAAGGCAAAAACAGGACAGTTTTTCAACATTTCATCATTTGTCTGGCAGGGCAATCAGAAGCTGAGAGCCATAGACCTAAAAGATGCTAGTTACCTCCTCATCCAGCTATCTTAAAAAGTGATAGCAGCAAAAAATCAAGAGCCAGGATCTAATTGCATTGGAGAATGCAATTGTATTAATAGCCTATGATATTAAACAATAATTTAAAGATGAAAGATAAAATCTTCAGAATTAAATACTCTAATTAAGCTTAATTGGATGAAAGAAAGAGCAAATATATCCACACTCTTTGGAGAAGGATGCCTTGCAAGCATCTGTTTTAATGCGACATATTCTTACAATTAATGTAATATAAAAAAATGACACAACAGCCGGTGAGGGGCACTAGGCTTCAGTATGTGAGAACGCAAGGTAGCACAATCTTTTTTTACTATTTCAGTTCCAAAATTACAAGGCAGGGTGGCTGCCTCAGCCAGAAACAATTTTTGCATCGAACCTTTCTTAATATTTTGCTGATCCACCTGAGGTAGGTTCTATCTGTGCAAAATCTGACATATGCACTTAAACTCCAAGCAGTACTCATTAAACTGGACTTGCAAAAATGCCTTGAGATATTTACATTACCATTACTGCAAACAAATGTGAAATTTCAGTTTCCATCACTTTGCACTGAAGAGTGCTACAAAATTGAAATGAAAATAAAGTAGGTGATTTGCTCTGAATCCTATTAAAAGGGAATTCTGTGAGTATGATAAATATTTCACTTTCAAGAATAAACAATACATGACATGGCTTTTATTTTATTTCTGGGAAAGAATTTAATAGTCTGAGTTATGTGGCAGCAGTTGTTAATACTTGTTTTAATTATGTATCAACTTTGATTTAGTAATACACTTCAAGGTAACACTTCATATACATTTTGTGTAGGCAATGATACAATTCAAGTCTGATAGTGAAACAAGAAAATTAGCACACTGGGACTGGTAGAACTTGATTTGCGGAAACTTGTAGCAGCCAGGAACTGTGTGTTATTTATATGACCAAGAAAACACAGGGTAAAGAACTTAATTATTTGGTTAAAATTATAGTAAGATAAGAATAAATGTTTATTTCAAATATATCTTTACCTAGAACCAGATACTGTTGGAATACTATTGGTGGCATTTTGGCTAAGTTGAAGTATGCTTTGCAAACATGATTGCAATTTTCCCCATAGATACCTTTATGGTTATACAATCAGACAACAACTCAAAATGTGTCAGCTATTTTTCTTGGACTCCAGTTCTGCAAAAAGCCATATGTATATTGTAGGGACGGCTCCCAGATCCACAACAAAATTTTGTCTCAGAGAACAGGTTACAGGATCTGAGCTAAGAAAGCCGACATGTACGTGCCTTGTGATTACTTCTGCTGAGCTATCTCACTTCAGGTTCAGTGAAACCTCCTGACTCACTGATTTAACCACTACTCTTAAGATAGGTGCAGAAAATGTATAATAAATGTATATAATGTATATGTATATAATAAATGTAAATATAGTATCTATTTATACACACACACACACATAAAGTGAACAAATATGTCCATTTTTATTTATACATATATAGATACAGATTTATATATGAATTTTTATGTGTATTTTTAAAAGTGTATGTATAAAAAGATTGTTAAACAAGAGGTAACGAAATTCATGATTTACGTTTGAATATGGATAGAAAATTAAAGAAGATAGAGGCTTGAGCCCAGCACTGTACAAGTCTGGGCTGGGCTGAGTTGGCGAGGGGGTGGCAGTGGGCCAGAGAGGGCGAGGGGACACAGCCTGGCCTGAACGTGTCTGTGGTGCGAGGGCTGGCACCATGAGCCCAAGCGAGAGGTCCCCGGACCACTGCGTGGTGCCACTGGCAGCTCCTGGGCTTTGCGCTGTGCTGCAGGGACAGGCAGTGTGGCCTGCTGGAGGGGAAAGCCATCCGTCAACGTCTTCCGACGGTGTCGGTGAGGTGTTTGAGAAGCTATTTGTGTGCTTAGCCATTTCGGTTGACTGCTCTGGCTTGACCCGGTGAAGCCATTTAAAAAGATGTGCGAGTTCATGGATTTTTAGTGAGATTGCTCATGGATCAGAGCATTGTGAGATCTATCAGTTCTGGCAGCCTTCAAGGTTTTTAACATTCAAAATCTGTTCCTACCCTTTTGAAAACATGACATATATATACAGTGAATCTTAGTATGTGTCTCTTCTACTTATCTGAAAAATGGTGATAATTGCACTCCCTTCTGCTTCAGTTGGAGTCCATTTATATTTTCAACTCTACCTGGAGAGTATGGTCTCTTATGCTACATATTCATGTGTTTTGTTTGACTCAGTGGATCCCCATCTCAGTGAGGGCCTTCTGGCTACTACAGTAGTAAACGTAACCTATTTTTGCATTGAAGATATTGCCAGCCTCAGCAGTCTGTAGTATTATTAGTTGATGGTGAAATGAGCATTCCAGATGGACTTTTTAAACTTTGTACAAACACTTATCCCCCTTTCTAAGGATGATAATATCCTACAGGTGAAAGTGAGTGCAAGAAAAATTCAAGGACACCTTTTACTTCTTTTCATGCCACAGTACGTGAGAGATTATTTTAACAATTATGTATGCACTAAAGTCAGACCTCCTTCATATCGGCTGGCTATTAGATACCTAGTTAACAAACATCTTTCAGTTCCTCAAGACTTTGACCAATCTTTCTGAAAATCGTATAGAAATAAATTAGCAAAATATCAATTTGTAGTAATACAGTTTAGCAAGAACCACACTACTTTGGTTATTACACCCTGACATGCTAGAGTGTGGAAGGGGTTTACTAACTAGTTGCATTTATTTTACTATCAGAGATTCTGTCTCAGAATAAAGGAGAAGTCTTCCAAGAAATAAGAGTCACTTTACTGCTAAAGCGCTGAATGTAATATGAGCAATCTTTCTGGTTTCTCTTTAGAAGTTCCTCCTTCTACTGTTACTTTTAGCAAAAGGTAGCTAAAACGACAAATGCACAAATCAAACTTCAGGGCAACTTAATGTCTGTCTCATAACTCTTACCTCTCTAGGCACAGTGTGTGACATCTAGACCCTCAAGTGTTCACTTTTAGCAGTGTAAGGACATTCGTGCCTCATCCTTGCTTGGTGGCAAGCACAGTCCACGGACTGGGATAGTATTTCTTAAGATGTGTTTGAGCCCTCCAGTGGCCAGCATTGCTTTCTGTGTGTTAGAAACTGCCAGATACCCGATAGCATGTGGGTGCTTATTTAATTAGATCTTGCATCTTTGTGTATATTTAGCAATATGCTTATTGTGAACCCCATGTGACAAAATATTTTGCTACTTTGCATGAAAAAGCAAGGGAATCATCTGGCAGAGCAGCACAGCCCATGCTCCCAACACTCGCAGAGTATCACTGCTAATACCACCACTGTGTGTCTGACCTTCTTTCTCCTAACACCTGCAGCAGGTATTCAACTGAGTCCTTCAGCCTTCCAGGTTGCCTTCAGCAGAGTTAAAAAAAATGTATATGTAACCATTAGGAGCACTGGCACAAAAGCAGGGGCTATACTTCTCAGGGCAATAGGCAAAACAGGTGACCATGGTGGTAGATTGAAAGATACTACAAAAATACTACCTTTACAGAAAAGAAAATGAAGAATGAAGAAAGAAGAATGAAGAAAGAGAGACCTTTGCCCTCTGTACCTTACCTTGCATTGCCTCCATGTGTGCCGCTGCAGCAGAGGAGGTGGTGACAGGCAGCAGCAAGAGGCCGAAGGCTACCTACACTCCCCGCCATGACTGCCCATGCTTGGTAAGGTTTGTATGTATGGTTATTTATATGCAATGCAAGTGTCACTTCCCTTTCCAGTACGGGTCCTTTGCTTTCTGAGCACGTGGGGCACCAAAGCCTCTTGCAATCCGCAGATTTCTTCCTATTTCTACGGTAAGCTGTGAGAGTAAGTGCTGTCTCGGAGCTCCACAGTGCCGGTTTTGCTAATGTCTTTCCTGTTCTCTGAAAAAGCCCCTTTCTAAATTCCTAATAACAAACTGCTTTGCCACGGAGGTAATTGTCAAATTGTAACAAACTGACTGTATGTGTATCCTCCAGAGGCCTGGGCAGCTGCAATTTGCTGCTGTTTCAGAGCTACTTTATCAGTGCGCTGAGCACCCTCCGAGCCTTTCCAATGCAGAAACACTTCTTCTACATATGTGGCAGCACTATAACAGAATTGCAAAACCTGCTTTTTTTTTTTTTTTTTCCTGACTAGGGACTCCTCATTTCATCCCATTCTAATCTCTTTAATAAAACAGACTGTTCTTTTTGTTTGTTTGTTTCCTGTAAAAACCCTAAATTCAACAATTCAGGAGGTAATAATATATTTCAGAAGCTACAGTTAACTGTATATACATCTAGTGTTTGTGCTATTTTACGTGTACCTTTCATTTGTTCGGTTATTTCCCACAAATATTGTTTTTAAAATGATTCACTGTAATCAGTGAAAGTAAGAAAAGGTTTTTTTCCCTTTGAAAGCTAGAAAAACCTTAATCTTACCCCATGTCTGTACTATGGGAGGAAAATGAAAGTCTGCTCTGTCTGCAAATCTCAGCTAGCCCCTAAATCTCAATTTCTAGCCAGGTATGGGGACTCGTAGGAGACTGGAGATTTGCAGTACACATGCATCTTGGACGAAGGAAGCTCGTCCCCATCCTGACAAGTTGCACTGTCTCTTATCTGCTTTTCTGCTTCACATTATCTTATTTTCACATTGGCTTCAGTCAGGCTTTTGGATCATGGCAGGAAAGAAAGGATGTATTAGTTGCTTTGGTTATCTTCGCCTTATCGTTGCTGCCTGCTTACCTGACTTTGTTCTCTCCTCCCCACTATCAGATTTTTATGACTTTAAGTTCCACCTGACTGTATTTACATCACCAGCTGTTGACTCAATGTCCAACCACAATTGTCTTGATGTCCAACTATTTGCTTACATGCCTTTTCCAAGCTCTCCTGCCATAGTTTCTTAAACTAAAAAAAGGAAAGCTTGAATTTAGTCTGCCAGCTTTACTGAGTTTGTGTAACAGTAATGTTGTATTTTGCTTATCTTTGTACCTGTTCGAGAGCTTGAAAACTTGCATTTTTCAATGTTTTAAGTTTGGGCCTGAATAGTCTAGATTTTTCAGATTTGCACTTTTGGCTTTGTGATATCCAGTTAACTTACTATCTTTCCTCTTTAATTCGACAAATGAAAAGAATCTAATTAAAAAAAAAAAGATATTAAATATTCAAGCACTGGATTGTTTTCCACAAGTTCAGTCTGACTGGAAAAAAGTGTACAGCTAAAGTACAGGTAAAAGAGAGAATGCCTGTATGTTGCTGAATACTTTCTTCCTCTTACAGTTACTTTCCTTCCAATTAAAGGACTAAGCAATAAACTGGAGAATGACACATGTGCACCCAATGTGCTTCCAAGCTCAGTTCCAGGAATTAAAGAAATCAAAGTAAGATTTAGGGAGGTTTGGGGATCCTTTTTTCCTTCCAGGTTGGATTCCAGAACAATGAAGTTTGGACACTCTTATTTTTATTTTTAAATGAGATGAGACTTTCATGTAACCATATAACTTCAGCATTTGGTGACTTAAGAAAAAACACCAAATTTGAAAACTGGTGATGAAAGTAATGAGACTTAATCAAGGCAGCAGGCTTAACAAAAGCAGTAGAACTGGACTACTGCATTGCTCAATATACATCTCTGCTCACACATTCCTAGTTTCCCATTACAATGGCTATTTTAGCTAAATCTTTCCACTGCTGTAGCCCACAGCTCATCTACATAGCCTCAGTAACCAAAGTGTGCAGATCACTATGAGTGAGCTAATGGGTATCAGCCAGTCAAGACACTGGGATTTGAATAAGCACCATATGATATTTCACTAAGAATATTTAGTGAATACTCATATTCCTTTTTAGAATAAAGTGTACTAGCTCTGCTCTGATTGACTTCTGTGCCAACAGTTTTCAAACTCTATGCCACACATAGCCAAGCAGAGGCCTGTGACACCTATAAATTGGAAACGTATCAATCATGGTATAGTTAATACTACTTTGCCTTGAACCAAAAATAAGCATACTAAAACAGTATACAAAAATTTTGTTATAGCATAGCCAGACACAATATATAATCATTTTATAAGGTTATGTGAGCAATGTGACCATGGAAGTGGCAAAGGTGTGTAGCTGCACATAGGAGGCACCCAAGTAACAGTTGCAAGGTAAGCAACAAGATAAGCACAAGAGACCGCAAATAGGAAGGACAGCATTCCCTATACACAAGGATGCCTGATAAAAGCAAAAACAAAATCAGTATCAGGAGCAGCTGAGATCCTCCTTTTGGGAGGGGGAAAAGTAGCAAAAAAAATATCAGCCCTAAAAAAGGAAAGATGGAGAAGAAAGAAAAAAAGTCTGCTTCCTTTCCAACTTCTCTCATCAAAGAGTTCTCAAGCCTGGTCACCTCATCTCCAGCGACTAAGATCAGCAAGGACCATAGCCAGCAGTGCTAACTACATGGCTTTAGCTCTGTGGCACTGTAGAATCACATCTGATTTAAGTTATCAGTTTTACAGAGTAACAGTTTTGTATATACAGTGATGATACTCTATAAGAATCATTAACACAAAGTTAATGAATGAATTTAATGAAGTTTAAAGTTTAAAGCTGGCCTGAGCTGTCAGTATTGTAGACACATCCCCCACAGTGCTAATTCCTTATGATATATTTTTATACATATATAACTCTGTGTATGTATGCATATATACAGAACTATATACATATATGCAGTTGCAACACACAATTACCCATCTCGCCATCTATCCATCTAGACCATAACGGCCCAGCTTTAATAAAAGAATATTGTATGAGAGTCTGTACAGAACCTTGCTAAAGTCAAGGTAGATGACGCTGCTCTCCCTTCATCCACAAATCCAGTCATTTTATCCTAGAAGGCAATCAGGCTGATCGGGCATGACATATCCTTGGTAAATCCATCCTGACTGTTCCCAGTCACACTCTTGTCCCTCATTTGCCCAGAGATCGCTCCAAGATTTTCCTGGGAAACAGAGCAAGGCTGACCAGCCTGTAGTTCCCCAAATTATCCTTTTCACATTTTTTAAAGATGAGTGAATGATTGCCTTTCTCCAGGCACTGGTGATCTCCCCTGGTCTCCACAGCCTATCAAACATGATAGTGAGTGGCCTTACAAGGACATCATCCAGCTCTCTCAACACCCCTGGATGAATCCTGTCAGGTCTCATGGACTGCCATGGATTGAGTTCCTTCAAGTAACCCCTGACTCAATACTCATCTACTGCTGGGAACTCTTCTCCTTGAACCCCTGCACTGAGCTCAGGGGGCCGAGAGACGCTGTTGGTGCTGACTGAAGGCGAAGATGGCACTGAATACCTCTGCTTTACCTGTGTCAACTGTCACCAAATCACCTAATGCCAGAGCTAATGCTACTGAGATACTGTAACACAATGCTCTCTGAAATTCCTGCTGTATTTTGAGAATGGAATAGAAGCAGATTAACAGCCTAACATGAACATGGCAAAGGAGTATTACAAAACCTATACAAACATCAAAATACTGGTTTTGTTGCCACTCGAGTCTCCCAGAAATCTGCAGAGGCAGTATCCTGCTGAGAGGTTCAGGGGCTGTAGATTCACAAGTGCACGATCAGAATCTGGGGATCTGTTTCACTGTTACATAACATGGATATTTCAATGACATTATACTTTGTATTAGCTAATCTAGCAAATTCCCATTCCAGAACGGAGTCTGCTCGCCTTTCCCTCGTTCTCTTGGCTGTGACTTCCCTCTCTGACCTTTGCTTGGAGCTGATTCAATTTGCTAACCCAATCATTAAGTTTTGCCAGGTCAGTTTTTTTTTTCCCTCTCTTTTTTACCTGTACAGCAACTTACACTGATTCTGTGGAGGGTCTGATGACTGCTGACATAGTGGAGAAAGTGAGAGAAGGGGAGAAAATGCCCCCGCTCAGTAGTAGTGAGTTGTTAGATCAGCAAAGCTGTGATGGGCAACTGTGCCCTTAAGTGTTGAAAGTTGTATCTATAGGTTGTCTGCATTCAAACAGAGCATTCCAGCATGTAGCAAAACAATTTTAAGTTATTAGTGTTTTCCAAAACTATTTGTAAACACCACTAGTTCAGCTGTGTTTCCTGTTCTTCAACTACTTGTTAGTGGGCTGTTTTGGATGAAAAGCCATGTGAGGTTGCTAAGTGATGAGTCAAAATTTTGCACCACACTGATAAATGTAGTAGCTATGATCTAAAAATGCTCATTGCATTTTAAAAGCTGCTGCATCATTTATTAAAATAAATAAATGAAGTCTACAGACTTTATGCTGCATTAGGCAATATTTGTCTGCACCAGAGATAATGCTACTGAATTTTTTGCAGCAATTACTCTGGACCTTTTCACTAGTTGCTTTTTACTCCCTTTTCTTTCCCTAACTGTGGGAGTTGATATTCCTCAGTGTCATCACCCTCCATTATAAGCAAGTCCAGGTCCTCTGCATGAACCCTTACTGTAGGAGGGTCTTTCCAACACAGATCTTAAGTTTGGTCCTTTTCTTTTAAGAGTCTTCCACACACAAGAGTTGATTTAATATGGTGCATGTATGCAACCCCTACACAGTTAACAACTTCACTTGTTTTTTCTTTATTTTTTAGGAAAAAAATACCCAAGCATTATCTTTCATTCTGGGATACAAGTAAGGATCCACTTAACTGTGTCCTCAGCTGATACTTGGGAAATTCAGATTTAAATTTCTGCTCCTCTGAATTTTGTGCGACTTTGGCACATCACTTAAGGCACAAAACCATGTATTTTCCATCTGTAAAATTTGCAGTGTTTACTTACTGACA
The DNA here is from genome assembly GCF_036370855.1 of Dromaius novaehollandiae. Classification (NCBI taxonomy): domain Eukaryota; kingdom Metazoa; phylum Chordata; class Aves; order Casuariiformes; family Dromaiidae; genus Dromaius; species Dromaius novaehollandiae. The sequence goes on along the minus strand of NC_088105.1, from coordinate 6,332,381 downwards.
GCCAGCATGAAGATGAACAGTGAAATGCTCAGAAATTTTTAAGTCCCCGCTTTCCACCATTCACAGCTGGTACCAGCGCATGTAAAGCTGAGTAAAGCTCTGCCTAGTCTCTACCCACCTGGGCAGGATGAGCTGCTTTCACTTTCCTGCTGCTACAAAAATGTGAATCTGTAGGAAAATCTATTTCTTATGGATTCATTTTTTTGTGAGATACCCTTATTTTCCACTGAAGAGTTGTACAAGTGCTATGAGCTTTCCATGCTACTACATCACACGCTATGGAACAAATTTTGAGTGGACATTGTAGAAAGACTTTAGAAACAAAGACTTAAATTTTGTCTACTGAATCCATACTGAGGTATTTGAAAATATGAGCCAGAATTACTAGTGTAGCATTACTCTGTGCTTGCTTTGAAGTAATTTACATAACATAAAATATTTTTCTCCTGGACAGGATACCTGGGATGAACCACTAAATGACAAAAACTTGTGGCTGGATTCAGTAGCAAACATTATTGGTCTGCTGCGGAGTTCAAGATGAGAGAGACTAGCTGCACTGCTTTTGTAACTGAGACACAAGTTTGCTCCCAGAGGTGGTTAAATAACAAATTACACTTAACTAATTAGAAGCTTCTGCCATCTAGTGACAGGACCTGTTATCTAAAGATCTTGTACATCCCTTCAGCTGGGGCTTGAAGACATCCTTGTGGACTATAACCAGCAGCTCAGTCTGTTGAGCTAAAAGGAAGCTGTCTCATCAGCAGACAGCATTAGCTTTCCCTAGCTGGAAACCATTTGGTGCCTGTCCAGTATTTATCTGCCATGACTGCAGGCAGAAATTCAAATTCAGAACATTTACTTTTTTTTTCTTTAATAATCAGCATCTGGAAAATAACCATCTCTCTGTTGCATCTTTAGCCTTAACCTGTCTTGCTATTTGTTTTAAAATATCATTTTTTCTGGGACAGCTCCTGACAGACAGGTACCAATATGATACTAATAATATAAAACTATGGCTATAGTATGTTATCCTTTCCCTCATGAGATGTTCAAATGAGAGATTAGATGACAGGCAGTTTGGGATATCACCCACTCTCCATTTACAGCATTTTTTCCCTGTGATGATTTCTCTCGCACACTGAGCTATGTTGTTTGAAAGCTGGATATTTCTTAAAATAATTTTCCATCTCTGATTTTAATATTTTCTTTTGCCAGTTTTGGGCTTAAAAATCAATCATGCCAGCATCAAAATTGTTTCTTGGATGACAGGTTGGGATATGAAGCAACTAATTCCCTCCTTGGAGATATATTCTTGTTTTGCAAGAAATCTTGTTTTTCAGCCTCTACGAAAGGCGGACTTTGATTCATGCTTTATGTTAAATCAAACCCCCCCCCCAAAACCTAAGAGACTACACAAGTATTTTGTGGTTTGTAGAATAAAACTAGCAGGAAAAAGTACTTCTGTTTCTATAGTATTTTTAAATAATTCCCATATTTATCATTATTATTATTAAATTTATAATAGTTTCTCGATGACTTTATCTTCATTTCCTAAATGCATCTGGTTGCTAAAAACAGACTCATGGAAACCACGTCACAAAAAGTTTTGCTGATAATTTACATCAGATGAACCATTGGCACATATAGAGGAATAACGTCTCTTTTAAACCAACCTCATGTGGATTTGCCCAGCCGCAGTGATGGTGGCAGGTGATTCCACTCACTGTCCCTAGAGCAATGCATGGAGACGCAGCGGCAGAGCTTGATGTGGTGCTTGTAGGCCTGTGTGGAGAACAGACAGCTTGGCCAACTCCTGATTTGCCTCACGCTGTTGCAGGATTGCTCTGGCTTCCTGGTTGGTTTGGCCTTCACCGCTTTTTCTTCCTCCAGCTTCTTTGCCACCCACCCCAATACCAGCTTAGACAAGTAACTGTCATTAAAATGGCTGACTGATATTCTCGAGATGGGGAAGAATGCACAAGGTTAAAATACAAGGTATATTCCCATGCATGTGCAAGATGTACTACTCAGAAAGGCCTATTTGCAAACAACCATGGGCGGCTTGTTTCCTCTATTAATATATTTTGCATTTCAAAGAACTCAGCTCATTATCTCAAATTCAGGCCTAATTTGGGATGGTGAAAAGGTAAAGCAACATTTTTCATTAAAATGGTATAACCACCTAATTGAATGTGATTGAGTAACCATCATGTTCGGGCAGTACAGCCTACTTAATACCATATTGCTTTATTCATAACCTCTCCAAAAGCAGTAATGCACCTGCCAATACTAGGTAGGACTACGTAAATTGTGAGGAATAGTACCTTTTTAAAAGCTTCATTTTCGAACTGTGGAAACTACAGAAAAAGCCAGAAATGTGTTATACAAGCTTCAAATGGAACAGTGATGCTGAAATTGTGAAAGTCTGCAACTTTTATGCCAGAGGAAACCCAAACAAGGGACTCAGGTCAGTAATGCAGGAGGAACTCACTTCCACAGTGAAGCAGGCAGAGATCTGTTCATGTTTGGAGGGGAAAACAAAACAAGACAAAACAAAAACCCAGTGTAGATGCTAATTTCTGGAGAATTATGCATGTATTATTGTTGGATTTTAGAAGAGCTGACCCTGCTCTTTGAAAGCTTACATTGTGACTACTCAAAACACAAAACACAGTCTGCAAACAGCAGTGGCTCTACAACAGATAGTTTAATGGCACCGTTAAGGTTGTTATTTCAGAAAATGAATACTAACAAGGAATAAAAAATACCTCTTGTCTGGGTCCTGGAGGTGATGAAATTGAAGCTTCCATGGGTAAAAAAACAGGAGGCAGTCACAACATATTGCAACTGCTGAACCTTAGAAGAGGATCTTTTGGCCTGCTCCAAACCTGTTTATCAGTCGTACTGCTACTGTCTCCATACGGTTGCAAGTTCACCCCATAAAATTCAGCATCTGAGAAAAAGACTAATGAATTTTAGGGTGTATGGTTAATATCTATCATGCAACGCTAAAATAGCATCAGTAGCATGCCTTGTGTCATACTCGGTAACACTGAACAGTATACTGTCTACATACAGCTTGCAAATGGACTGTCAGGCTACTCACCCTTTACTTGTTTAAAAGAATTATGTTTTTACATGCTTGCATTACTATAAGCGAGAATTCACATTGCTCATAACAACAAAAAAATAGTATTTCTGTGGTATTTTTAGGTTCCTCCTCCACTATTGGATATTCACTAGATTGCATGTACTACTGAGGTCTTGCAAGACTGTTCTCAGTGCATGTGTATGTATGTGATTTCTGTCAACTCCCTTCTCAAAGATCAAGTTGTTTTTTTTCTTCCCCTAGAATATTAGATTTCAAATCTGTTCAGAATTACACTGTCAGAAGTATATGAACCTGCTGGTGTACACAACTATTTGCTCAGTCTGCTCAGCCTCTCCCAGGAACAGTCTTTCTTACCTTTTGTTAGCTCTTAGAAAGACAAGGAAAATAAAGTGTTGAATATAGCTCTATAATCATGGTTAAAAGATCATGGTTATTTTTCAAATCAACAGATAAAAGTTTAATAACTACAAGTCACCTGTACAGTGAGACAGATTTTTTTTAACAATTCTAATTAGTAAGCTGTCATCTTTTCTCAACCTTAGATTGACCAATATTCTTTAGATGGGCTTCTAAAAATGTCCCTCTTAATACTAAAAATGAATGCTGCTTAGTAGCATAATCATCCAACCTTCTACCAACAACAGAATATTACAAATATGAAATCAGAACTGTACCAAAGATCAGTTTATTCTTGCAGCACTAATCAGAGAAGATTGTATTAAAAATTAAGCAAAGAGAGAAATGCCTGCAAGCTTAAATGAAAAACAGAAATGGAACTTTAAACTCAAAAAAAAAAAAAAAACCCCATGCACGCACATATGCACTTGATAAGTTTTCCAAGTTTTTTGTACTGTGAATATGTATTGCCTTGCACAGACCTTTGTCTGTAAGGCACAGTATAATACAGGAGGTTTGAAAGTGGGGACACAGGATGGTCTATAGAGGAGCACAGGGATGGGATGATAAATGATGGGGCACAGGCTGGCACAGGACACCTTACCCAAAGGTCATATAAAAAAATACAAAATGGGCAAAAACTTAACAGCAAAAAAAGTGGCCAGAGAATACACATATTCAATATACCTAAAGCACTCCATATATGGTAAATTTGGATGCAATGCAGAGCTGTAAGCCATAGAAGAGAGAGTAAGGCATAGCGCATGTTAGCAAATGCATAAGAATGACCCCAAATGGATCCTAGAGTGAGGAAGAAGAAAGGATCGATATCATATTCCTCCTAGTGAAGGATGCTGACAACTTGCCACACTCTCCCCTCTCCCAGTCTAAAGTCATCAACCTTTGGACCCAGAGGTGCAGAGGAGCATAGTATCAGGGAAAAAGGGGTAGATGCTAGCAAGTGTGCATTCAACAATTTTAACTGCGCTATTGTTGCTGAGACTTTTTCTGTAATAGCATTCTCTTTTCTTCTTTTGCTGTAATAATTGGATCTGGACCAAAACTAATTCTTTGATTAGGCTGTTAAGATTTCAGCTGTACTAGTAATAAATCCTTGGGTTTACATATAAGGTGTGTTCCCTCTTCGCCCATAACAAGATTTTGAGTGTAACACATCTGTTCCCTAGCTGCAGGCCTTCTACAGCTTCTGGAACACTATGAAAAATCTATAGCAAGCAGTATTAGAGGTACCTACTTCATCAACCTGGCCACACGTTACGCAGCCTTTACTTTTCTTATTTGCTTTCACAGCAAGAAAATTCTTACTCTTTAAGTTATAATTTGATTCATGTTGAATTCCTCAATGTAATAGGAAAATGAAGCAGTGAATGACGAGCTGGTACTGCAAGTACTAAAATTTTCAAGATTTCTTTCTAACATAGCAGATGTACTCTCCTCACAGGTATATTATGAAGATGATTTCCATGTTCCAGATCCTATAGTCTTAAATGACATGGATGATGGTGATATTACAAGAAGTGGGAGAGCTGAAAAAAGTATTAGAAAGCAGTGCAGAGGGAAATGCAGTTATAGGTAAAACTTCCCTCTACAAAGGTGGATATGGACACATATAATAGGCAGATAGAAATACAGATTTATATAGAAATATATACATATAATACATATACATATACACCAAATTCCCTCTGGCATTTGCCAAGACACTGCAATCAGGGATCATAGGGAAAATCTCATAGTTAGAAACCTTCTCCAGGCAGGAGAGCAGAATTTGAGTCTACAAAGTTACAAAGAGAGGAAACTATTTGAGACAAGCATTGCTAAATGGGAGTTTAGCATTACAGGTTTGTGGGATTTTTCATTAAAATATCAAGCCTAGTCCTATCACCCCTATTTTTACTCCAGGTGGTCTTTCCTCTGTGAGTTGCTCTGTTAAAAGTAGAGAGAAATATTCTTCATCCAGATTATGATGGGAGGAATCAAGGTAATGGTAAATACCCTACAAAGCATAATAAAATGAGTTGAGATGAGATGGATACTGCAGCAGATAAATTAAGTTCGGAGGTAAAAAGCTGATGCAACATCTTCTGTGTTCACCAAACTACCCTGCTAATACTCATGGGCAGTGCTATTTCAGATTCAGTTTTGGAGAAGAACAGTTTAGTATGGTATATATTATTTTTAGCTGCTGTTTTCTTTTTCATACTGACTCTTTGATATGAGATCTTAGATACTGGCAGTGTTGTAAAATTTGATGTCTCTGAAATATGTGCTATTGATATATTATTGGCTTGAGGGAGAAGAACAAAGGGAGAAAGAAGGATAAAAAGGAAATTTCATTTCTTGGAAATAAACTTTATAAAGCCTTTCAAAATGAGAAAATTAGGAAGGCTCTAAAATATTTTTATAAAGCTTGATGGATTTTTATTTTGTTTGTTTGAATTTGCTACTAGATATGTGAACAAAATCTCTGTTTACAGTGAAAATCACACTGCTGTATTTCCTTGTTTCAAACAATTTAATCTGGAAAATAACAACAAAGGATAAGTCATTTAAGGGAAGTGACAGCAGAGATGGCTGTGACCCATAGAACTACTAATGTTTTAAGTTAGATTGTTTTAGCAGAGAAATTTATCTAAACTATATGTTATCTAAACTATAATAATACTAAACAGTCATCATTAATCTAACTATGCAGATGCACAGAAGATCTAGACTTCCTTCACCTGCAGCAGACAAGCATACTTACTAATTATGCTGCATTCAAGCTACATATTCTGTCAATAAGGAACTGGGAAAATTGATAGGACTGTATTTTGAAACCAAAAAAAAATGATATCTTTTTAATGAGGAAGCTAACTTTATTTTAAGTTTGTCCCACTGGGGATCCATAATACCAAGATTTAGAATAATAGGTTCAAATAACGCAAATAGTCGTGTGTGTCTAAACTAAATTATCAAAAAAAACCTGGAAAATTGGGGAATATTTGGACAAGGGTATCACTTTTAAAGAATACATGCAATCTATATTTAACTAATCCTTAAGTGATCCTTACAGCTGTCTCTGTCATATGGTAATCAAGGCGGGAAAAAGGATAGATTATGTCCTACTTCTTCCTTTGTTTCCATGGCTGCTGACTTTGATATCCATTTAGTATTCAGTAAATATTCAGATAGAAAATTGACTGGGATGAAGAGATAATGTTATGTTCATAAGTGCTTAGAGGGTTCTGAATTGGCAATCCACAGCAGGATTTCTCAGACACTTTTAACACAGACACCTCCATAGTATCTTTACATTGCAGGCTATTAAAAGACCAGGCTATTAACAAAAATACAATTCAGGCATCTAATTGTGACAATATGTGCAAAAGATGGTATCTGTGAAAATGATGATGGGGATCTGCCAGTTAAGCAGGGGCCCAAGGGACTCTTTAGACTGCCAGATATACAATAAGAATGTATGTCTGTGAGGAAAAAGGATCATATATGGGGGTAGGGATGGGAGGAAAAAGGTAGACTACCCTGAAATGCAGAAGCAATGATATGTAAGTATAGACTGTGACAAGTAAGCGGTTGAGAATAAGCTTCAAGTGCAGGACTGTAGCTAAGAGATAGTTCAGTCCTGGAAGACTATGTGGGATAATAGCAAAAGCAAGACTGATATGTTAATCCTACATACATTGATAGGTACATACACTGTATTCCTAGTCCTGGTGTTTATAGTTCAAGCAGGGAGTTGAAAAATGGTTCAAAAAGACTGCTTACGGAATATGTGCCTTATAGTAGAACACCTAAAAAAGTCTAATTTATTCAAGATAAAACTAACAGGTGAGTTGATTAATCTATAGAACCCTGCATAAGAATAATAATAGATGGAAAAATCTCTTAGCAGAAGCATAATGACCAAAGTCTAGAAGATTAAACCAGGCAAAATATCTAGAAAAAGCCATAAGAGACAGTATACTTATTGATGTAACGGATTCTCCAGCTTAAAATCAAGACATGGTAGAAAGGACCTGAGAAAAGAGTATCTAATGTGGAAAGAGTCTGTACCTCAAAATTAGTGGAGGAATTATATGGTGGAATTTCAAGTTCTGTAATGTGCTTTAGGAGAGATTATAGGTCAAATCTCAAAGATTATCTTGGCGCCTAATGATTGTATCTAAGAGGTATGTGAACCTATCCAGTCAGAACTTCAGGTGACAACATGAAAATAAAGATGAGTTACTCTTTGGGTTTCTAGACTTAGTATCCATGGCATTCCTGGCTTCTGGACCGAGACCTGCGAAACTACTAGTAGAACATCGGAGACACATGGGAAATACACGTCGCTGTTAATTCAACGCAGTGGTATTAATATGCAAATTAGGCTTGATCAGTTGTTGTGTTTGTTTTCCAAATTTTCAAATCTGTTTTAATTATATAAATCCAGATCATAATGGATGCTTTGCTAATGCTATGGATTGGTTAAATCATATTTTTAAAGACAGTTTAATTTGTTGCAAGCCAAACTTAGGTTTAAAAAAGATAGAGACCTTGAATAAACCTGCTTTAATGTTTTAGTGTCTGCTGCCTTGAGACACATTTCATTAGCAGTCACTTCATGCTGCACTTGAAACATCAGCCATACAAAGTAGCTGAACAATTCTGTAACCTAGAATACTTTTTTTTTTTTTTGTAGTTCTTTTTAAAGTATTCTTAGGATGTTTAATAAGAACTAGCCATGTGTACTAAGAATGTTTGAAAGAATAAATTCGATATTCCTATTTTTTAACTAAATATCCTAAATTTTTACTGGACCAAATTTGAATAGAAATTGCCCCCACTTTGAAGAATAGCTATGTCATTAACCTGTAATCAGCCACTGACATACTCATTTGTTCAAGACACCAGATGTTGGTTGGGTAATTTTCATGAAATTAAGAAATCAAACTTATAACCATATGCACTCTTTAATTTGGTGCAGAGGGGAATTAGTAATAAACCCAGAGCGTAGTACTTAATAAAGAGATGACATTCACATAACCTGAACCTTTTCCACAAATGAAACTGATGTATAAACAGAAATTTCATAAATAAAAATGTTTTAATATGCTCTTTCAAATAACTTTATAATTTCTTTCTGCCTCCTTCCTCTTTTTTCCTATGACAGTATTTAAAATATATATATATATAGTAGATGTAAGAAAGAAAAAATTAATCAATGTTGTCCTGTTAGTGTAAGTGAACCAAGTGTTTATTCTCAAGTAGCTGTTTTGGTTCTGCTAGGTTTTATTGTTCTGAGCCGTAAAGATAACAGAGTTTCCATTTTAGAAATGCAATAGTTGTGACAATTTTGCAGTTGAAACTCCAATATTTTCTATCAAATTGTTGATTCTATTATGTTTTTGTTGATTTTTATTTGGCCTTATATGGTAAATGTCTTAAAAAACTTTGCAGACTTTCTCTGATTCTTACATACATGAAGATGATATTCATGTTAGTGTCTCCCATTTAAATAGCAGCTGCTGTACTTTCTTGAAAAGTGGATCTGAATCAGTTCCTCCATCCCTAGAGTGGAGCACAACGGCCCTTAAACATCTCAGTAAAAACAGAAGCATAGTTTAAGACAGGAAGTTATTAATCATGTGCTACAGAGAGAATTTCAGAAAGCAAATTTGTAATTGCTCAAGTTGGGATTTAGCCAGGACACAAGGTTAATAAGCTAATTCCTCAAAGGGGTATTTAACTACTGTGTATCATCAGTACTTTGCCTTAGCATTCCATCTGAAAGACGACCCTCAGACACAACAGAAGTTCCCTAAATATTGCTGATACCTCTTTCAGAATTGACTTTCAGGATAGAGTTCCCCTCCTCAGCTGCTAAGGCCAACAGGAGAGGGCTTCTGTCCAAGTACTGAGCATAAGTGACCTCACTTAACTCGTGGAAACTTATAGGAAGGATTGTCCTGAATACACCACCTCCACACAGCCACGCTGTGTTCTGGCCAATATCAGTATACTGCTCTTAAAAGAAATTTTTAATTGTTGATGTAACATTTCAAAGTAAGAGGACCCCTCTTTCTAAGCTTCTTTTAGATGATCTACTGACACTTCAAATTTATTTTCCTTATGAAGCTGCAGCAATCAATACTCTGGATGTTCTGCTGCTTTCCTTTTACTTTGGCGGTCTCCTGCAGTGAAGAATTCTACAGACCGATTGTAGTTTTTTTTTAAACTCATTCCTGCCTGATTTATACTTCATAGATCAAGTGTTTCTTTCATCATTTTCCTTTCATTTCATCATTTTACTAATTTCAAAGCACCCTATGTGGAGGTAGACAGAAGGATTACTGTAAAGTACTTTGATAGAAATGGTAAAAAGCCATTCTAAAATAGAATATCGAAAACTGGTAATAATGAACAACTTGTTTTAACTAGCTGGATGACTTATGTCTCACTGGATGGGAGTCCCACAATCAAAAATAAGAGGAAGCAAACTTCAATGAAATACTTACAGTTTAAATGCCAACATTGCAAACCCATGTAATATTCTGACAATTATTACAAGGTTACCTAAGCAGTGCTTTTGACCAGCTCTGAGGATCAGAGATAACAAAGAGATATGAATGATAGCAGTAAGAAGCACAAGAAAGGACAAATAGCATGATATCATTGCACCTTTGTCTTTGAAGAGGATTACAACCTAGGTTTACAAATTAATGGTCATAGACTGAGCTATATAAAGTGGAGATACCATTTTGTGCCAGCTCACTACATCAAGGCAAGGATACAGCTTACCTTATTACCTTGTTTCTTAAGGTAAGCAGGAAGGGAAAAAGACATGGATCCATCTGTTCATAACACATTCAGCAGTGCAGGTATGGCTGCCCAAAGCTGAGGATACTTCCAACAGGTAGATATGGTGCAGTGTTTCCTCTCCGCAAGGCTCTGAGAATTGAAAGGAAGGTTACAGATTTGTCTATTTGTATATTTTTTGAGAGACAGGGGAAGTCATAATTCTCCCGAGTTCACAATTCACAACTCCTAAGCCTCAATTACACTGCCAGCATAGCAACCACCAACACTTTTTTCTCAAAATGATACAATTTATATTTCTCAAGTCTGACAGAAATAATTTCCTGTTTGCCAACATTCATTAACGCAAAGTTGATGGTAAACTCTAATTGTTTCCTTAAGTACTGTTAGGATATATTTGAATAAAAACAACAAATAGCTATAGTGTCCTGGTGTTTCAGACTCTTCTTTTTTGATACAGGTATCTAGAATAGCTGAGATTTGGGCATTTGTTTCTGCAGAACATGCAGAATTCTGTGGTTCTGTATCTGACTTTCAAATGGAGACAAAATCAAAGTTTTGTTTTGTCATTGGTGATATTTTAGTAGGTTTATAATAGTCAAGAGTGGAAAAGGAAATGAATTTGCTAGTTGGTCCTTTGAGTGGCAATATTTGTTCTACAGCAGGACTAACTGTCATGGGGGGATTTAGGAGTGAGGTAGCCACAAGAACAAAACCACACTTCTCGGTGACATAAAATTTTAGATTTAAATATTAAGGGGAATGAGTGTAGAAGGTGGACAGCAATTTCTACTCCAAGATTTCTGTTCTGACACACACACACACACACACACACATCCTGTACAGAATACACGCTCACACCAAACCAGCTCCAGCCCCTCTGGCCCTGTTTGGACCAGCACCATGGACCCAGGGGACCGGGACACTCATATCCAACCACTTGATGTGTCCAGGTCCTGGCTGGTTGCCAAGATCCTGTGCATAACGGTCCCACTGCGGGGTCAGACTCATACACAATATTGGATGTTTGCATATGGATGTTCCCCGTGAGGGGCTAGTTGTCTTCACTATTTATTGCTTTATAGCTTAGGCGGTTGGCATAAGCCACCTATGGCCTCATTTGTCAGGTCACCCCAGGGCAATCTCTTTGACTTTCCTTGTATCAAAACCCATTTATCTGCTGTTACCGAGGTTACTATCCCATTTAACTGTTGCATCATGCCAGCAGGCAAATTCAAACTTTTACGAGCACAGGAGCTCTTCAACAAAATGAAGAAATGAAAATAATGACAAGAATTATTGTATCATGCTGCTTTATCAGGTGCACAAAACATAAGTCAAACGCTGGTATGGAAAAAGTCAGAATACAAAAGAAAGGTGGATACAGTATAAAATGTTACATTACAAGCTGCCATTCAGAAGAGTTTAATTCTCTTCCTCTTTATGAAAATGTGGAAAATAAAAGGTCATGTTCTAGTTATATGAGTTAACTGTAGTATTTTTTATTTTTTGAATGGGGGTGTTAAGACTCAAAAAATCATAAAATAATTTATGTGGAAAAGGACCTCTGAAAGTCATCTGGTCAAACCAAGTGCTCGAAACAAGGCCAGCTCCAAGGTTGGATCAGATTGCCCAGCTGAGTTTTGAATATGTCCAAGAAGACACCTCCCTATTAAGGGCTTTCTTAATTTGCCAGTTGGAATTGGTAAGCCTAAAATGAAGAGATCCCAAGACCGAATCCAAAGCATACTGAGGTTAATTGAAGCCTTCCTGGTTAACAGATGTTTCCTTTTCTTTTTACCCAGTCCTCTTGTACTGAGTTTTTTCTGGCTTCCATAGAAGTAGGAAACAATAGAATTAAGGATAATTGAAAGAATGTACACTGGCAAATTTTTCAGCATCACTTATAGCCCATCTTTACTTGACCCAGGGAGTTACTTGGCTTTCTTGTAACCAGCCATTACAACCAGGAGATAGCACCTACCAATTAAAAACATTTTCTGTGTAGATTTAGTTGTAATGTCACTTCCTGAGAATAATGAACCATATAGTACTGTATCTCCTCCTTACATACATTTTTGTTTCCACTTTAATCACTTAAACTTCTACAAATATAAAATGAAACATATCCGATCTGATTTTCTGATTCCTTTGCATTATATTGCTATATGGTACCCAATCTTTTGTGGATGCAGCTGCTTAGTTATAAAGTGAAGAATAGTTTTGGAAATGAATCACATATGGAAAAGAACACACAAGTCTGAATCTTACTATGGAAGGACAAAGACTGCTTGAAAACTCAAACTAGTTTATGTGATCTTTATTATTACTTTTTTCTACTGGGTATGTAGTACAGCATACCATCAGATCTTTTGAGTGAGACCAGTTTTCCACTGGGTTGATAACACTACCTCTAAAGAATAGAAACATTTTCTAGTTTCCTTGTGAAAATGCTCGAAAAATAAAAGTGGTTTTGATTTTAAGCTACCTAGGTAAAGGGAATGGCATGAGGATACATAACAAGTCACAAATGGTGAAAGAACTAAATGCAGCAGTCATCAGGATTAGTGCTCGGGAGGACAGAAGAGAAGTCTGCGTTTGGGGACATGACAAATTTGAGTAGGGGTAGAAGCAAAGAGTAGTCTTATTCAAGCAAAGAATAGCTTTATTCAACATAGAAAATACGGAGGAAAATTTACATTTGGAAATACGATGAAAAACAGTAAGAAAAGGAGATTACATGCTCAAGTATTTAAGGTAAATTGAATGGAATTGGTAAGAAAAGCTCAGACAGAGAATATTGAAACTCTACCGTCATTTCCTGACGTACGTTCTGAATCCACAGGTAGAGGAAGCCTTATCTCTGCTTCTGGCAGAACATTTACAGTCCTTAGCCTTTTGTTCTGCTTTATAGACATTTTGACAAGCATGGCAAAAAAAACCCTGCAAAATCAACAAAGACATTCTTCCAATGCTAGTGATCTCTAGACTTTTGATGCTTTTTAAAACTATTCTGAAAAATGATCACTGGCTTTTCAGTGTTCTTAGATAACATTGTAATTGAGAACAGAACAATAATACATTATTCATTCCTCATGCAACTCCCTACATTCTAATCGGTTTTAGTCTTTGACTTGAATTTTTAGTAATTTTCATGAAGAAAACAGAATTTTTATAGCTTTAGCATACAATGTAATAAAATAAATAATACTTCTAAAAAATTCCTTTATAAAGTAGGTGGAAATAAGGCATGAAGAGATCTTTAGATTTAGCAAAAAGGCTATTTCTTATGAATCATCAAATTAGAGAAAGTTCCCAGTGTCAGAAATGAAAGCAGCAATATAATTGAAATAGTTATTGGGATTAGTAATTCAGGTAGTCAACTCTGCTGATATATTTTATGAAAAAGGGGGATGGAGTCATGTGGCTGGTAGCAACTCAGAGGAAAACTAATAGAGTTCATTTGGATTTATGATAATGACATTGGCAGAAATAATTTATGCCAGCCTTTTCTGCACTTAAATTTTGTTTCTTTGAACTCCACCTCTGAAGCAGTAAGTTGAAAATATTTCCGAGTAGGGTAATACAATGAAGCTGGATGTCAGAACTCCTTTTTACCTGCTACAATCAAAATCCAGTTCAGAAATTCTTCACTGCTATTATTTCTTTTTTTATATCAAAGTATAAGAAAGTGTAGTAACAAAAAGGGAATGGCTTCTTTAGACTTCATCTGAAGACCTCTTTCCTTTTAATAAGGTACCACCTGCGTGAAGTAAAATTATTCTAAAGGTTCACAGTATATAGAAGTTTTCTGATAAATATATTTTTATTAGTACCTTACCACAGTCAATGTATTAACTCCCTTAACTACCACAGTGAAAGCAAGCATATTAACTCTCTTAAATGATAAGAAATTCTGAACTTCAAAGATACGATTACTCCTTTTTTTCGACATCTATTCATTTCCATTTCTTTTGTACTCAGTCCATCATTCTTCATATCAGTGCGAGTTACATGTACAGTATGAACAAATTAGAGCTTAACAGTTTGCCCTATAATATTTTAATTTGATAGAATTCTTATTGGAACAAATGATTGCTACTGACAATTTATTCATTAAAAATACCTGCATAGATGTTAAACAACAAGGGTGGACATATGCTTCCCTCATCCCTCCCCCCACCCCAGCTGTTGTTCGTGGAAGTGCTTAGTTATATCTTTAAATAAAAGAAGTAGTCCCAAAGAGAATTCTCACAGATACAGGCAGATTGCAGGTAAAAACAGTCAGAAGCTATACCAAGTAGATGTCATTTGGTTCTTAATAAGGAAAGGGTTCATGATCAGTGGATCAGGCATTACCTGAAATCAGCTGAAGGCCTCCTTTAAATTTAGTTGTCCTTGGATTAAGCCCATATTTCATGTGGGCTGTGCAAAAATATGTTTAGACAATGCCATGTTCCTTAAAAATTACAAATATGGTTACTCTAAAAGATTTACTACGGCCTTATATATATGTTAGAGGAACAAAATTTATAAGCTTTAAGGAACATGGAATTATACACACTTGCCCTTGAACATATATAAATATATATATAGATATAGGTGCATATATATATATATTCCTTTTTGAAACAAGGAGTTTGTAATACATGGACAAAGACATCAGGAAAGAGACAGTAAACTTGAAGTACATTCCCAAAAGAAAGATTCTTTGTGAAAATGCAATTTCCTTTATTGTTTTTAAGGTGCTGAAATTTAAGATGTAATAAAACATGAATACCAATCTGGAAGCATTAGTTGCTCCTGGCAACCTTGAGAATGCATTATGCTTTATTTTTCCTCTCCATCATCTCAGCAAAAAGTGAGCGAGGGAATGAGTAACAGCACGTGCTTACTGAACCAATATACAGATCTGACCTCCTTTTCCCCTTCTCAGTAACAATAAATTATCATTAAAATTATGGCCGTAGGTATGATACTATTATGCAGTGCATCTCAGATCAGTAAGAAATTCACCCTTATGCCACCCTTTGACATTAGAAAGCAGTCTATTTTAGCCCCAAGCCAACGGAGTGTATTTCCCAGAGGAGAGTTCTGTTTGCATTTTGAAAGCCTTGCATAAAGATTACCAAATTAATAAAATATTTTTAACATAAATCAGCATCAATTTAAAAAAGAATCAAATCCCCTTAAGCAGAAAGAAGTATAGCAAACTCCAGATAGTGGAAAGATAAGTAAAGGAAGGATTATATACCAGAGTTGGGAAGGGGGTTCAAACTTATTTTTTCAACTGCACTTGAAGAATTTGCCTGTTATTTTTTTTAATGCAGATCCTTTTCCTCCTGTTTTTTCTCTTACATCATGCAATGCTACTACAGCTAAGGCCACAGGATTCCTATATGTCTG
Organism: Dromaius novaehollandiae; assembly: GCF_036370855.1. Lineage (NCBI taxonomy): Eukaryota > Metazoa > Chordata > Aves > Casuariiformes > Dromaiidae > Dromaius > Dromaius novaehollandiae. The sequence goes on along the minus strand of NC_088105.1, from coordinate 6,316,648 downwards.
TAAACTTGGAGGAACACTTAGGTATAGTCAGCATTAGGTATAGGGAGTCCCTGACCAGCCTCACTTGCAACATCCAGTCATCAATTTGTGGAGATTTTTCATTTGATATTCAGTGAGAACAACTAAAGGGAATGTAGTGAAAACTTACATTAGGTCTATCTAAAAATTCACACCTGAAAAGCTGCCTCTTTAAGGAAAAAAAAAAAAAAGAGGAGAATATTGCCATTGACTGTTATGGGGTTAGTATTTCACCCCAGGTACTCGCAGAGATTTTTGGAAATTTCTCCCCATTCAGCCCATCAGAGCATTGCACTTTCACTACGTTTAGCAGTCTGCTGCCTGTCTCTGAGGTCTACCTTGCACTGGCTTCTCCCAGCTTAAAGCAAAAATGGCCAAATATAAAATGGTATCCTGTGTACTCATGCATTTTAGAACCAGCTGTACTTTTTGCATTTTATGGATCTACTGACACACCAAAGATTTGGAATTTAGGTGCTAAAAGCACTTGTGTGAAGAGATCCTTGTTGCTGGAACTTGCAACTGCATATCAGACCTGCCAGGTTTTAGGCTACTTGATGTTAAAGATATTTCTTTTTCTGATGTGTTTGAGAGTAAATGAGACAGAGAAATAATGAGAATAAATACAAAAAAAAAAAACAAGAAAAAATGAGAGAAGTCCGTGGCCAATTAAAAACAAAACAAACCTTTTTAGCAACCCTATATCTTGTCACATTTAAATTATACAGTAATGTGGGCATTTGTGGAATGAGCAAGTATTTACAATGCATATTAATGTAATTGCTGGATACTACAATCTTATTGCAAATTACTTATTTCAAATTATTTTCTACTAGCAGCAAAGGTGAAAGTATACTTGCTAGACTCTGCCTGCCAAGATTTACTTTTATTGCTAGGTTTTCACAAACACTGTACTAACTACATTTATTTGTATATATCCTTTGGCAGTATTTTACATCTGCACAGAGTTTTGCGTAAGAAAGGTTTGCTAAATTATTAGAATTACCCTCTGAAGGAGTTTCTGAAAAAATAGAGTAAGTTAAAAATGTTGCTTTATGTCAGCATGCAGAATCGTAAGCGTGGATAAGTATGATGAGTCAGGGAGCGATGCATGGACTGCATTGAGATCTTTGAAGTAGAAATTGGACCAAGGTGAGCAGAGCAGGTCTGGTGCTGGTAACCAGGATCAGTCAGTCCAGTGATCAAACTAAGCCTGTAGTGAAGAGGCAGGTCTACGGTCAGGGCAAGAGGTCAAGTTGGCAAAGTCAGCCAGGTAGATCAGGCACAAGCTTACCAGCAACACAGCTCATGCAAGGACCAGGGACAAAGCTTGAGCTTAAATGCAGCTACTAAGCAAGGGGATGAGACCCCCATGAGGCTTCTAGTAACTCTTTCTCAGCACACTGATCCAAGGTCACATAACTGCACCATCTCAGAGCTGGCCCTGAGTACCAACAGCTGATCCCGGGGGTGGGACAGGGGGGATGTCAATGCCCTGAAGGCACTAATAGACCTTAATGGCCCTGATCAGCCTCACCTGGGGCCTCCACGCATCCCTGCCCATGGGCCCAGGAGCCCCATTCAATCTCAGACCTCTTTAGCCATCGTCTGTGCTATGTCACAGGTGCACCTGTCTTTGGCTCTGCTCCCTGGATAGTCATTGTACCTACATTGTAGGTAGTTTGTCTCCTGGATGGACCCTTGTGCCTACACCTTGTAGCTTGTCTCCTGTCTGTTCTTTGGTCCTGTCTCCAGGGTGGATTTTGGACCAACGGTGTAGTCTTGTCTCCAGTCCTGTCTCTTGTCCTGTCTCCTTTTGTTCCTGACTAGACTTCCTGCATGGACCCCAGACCTGATTCATCACTTGCTGTGTCTGGGACTGCCAATGGACCCCCTCACAAGAACCTGGTTCTGCCCATTGTATCCAGACCCGGTGGGACTGCACCCTATCAGTGAGGCACTGCCTGCACTGTGGTCACCCTCGGCTCCTCTCCCTTAGGGAGCAGCCAGCCCTTGCTGCTCTCTGATGAGGGGAAAGAGTTTGGAGAGCCTGTTGATACACTGAGATCCCTGACATTTTGCCAGTGATCTGCATGATCTGAGACTGAAGTTAAGTGGTCTGGTTTGTAAGGTTATCTGGTTAATGGCTTTCAGCAGAAGACACAAAAGCAAGCACCTGGAAAAGTAACAAATTAAATGCAGAGATACACAAACCCTGGTAAGCTGTAGACAGCAGACAAAGTGGAGAGTGGAGCCCTCGGGTAATGAGTGGATGAGCGATGGAAGAGACAACTTATGCATAGCATTGGACAGCTTCAGCCAGAGGGAAACGAGATCATCATGAACCTCAGCAGAAAAAACAACTTATCAGATATTTCAAAGGAAGTGTGGGAATGTGCAAAACTTATTATGGGGAAGGGCCAAAGGTGGAGAAAGTGAGACATCAAGATGGATTGGGGTGGAACAAGAATGGAAAAACAGAGAGGAGAGGGGATAAAAGGAGCATTGCTACATGTAAGCAAACTGATGGTCAGATGCTTGTTTGGCCAAGCCAGGTGTTTGATCACTGCAGTGTATCCTGTATTTTTACTAAGCTGTATTCATAATTACTCTCTGCCTGTGTGTTCCCTATCCTGTGTGTGTGCACATGCACCTGATCTCCTAGTGAACTTCAAGTCAGATTAGCTATCAAGTGGAGGAAGAGGTTTGGGTGGCAACAACTGGAGAAAGACATCACAGATCTGACCGCCCAAGGCTCTGGGGCCCAAGTGCTGGATAGACTAAGTGTCCAAAGCCAGATGCTGGTGAAATGCATTTGTGTGTGCACAATCCTAATGAACTTCAAGATGGATGCAGTCAGCAACTAGGATAAGAGCCAGCTGCTGGCAAGACCATAGGTCCAGGGGCAGGTTACTGGAGAGGCTATAAGCCTTGAAAAGATACCAAAGAGACCAGAGGTCTGAGAATCAACTACTGGAAAGGTGATAGGTCAACACCAGCTATCAGAAAGACCCATCTGTGTGGGAGAATATGTAGGTATGTGATCTGCTAGTATGCTTTGAGCCTGATTAGCCAGCAAGTAAGAGGAGGATCAGGCCTTTTGTAGCATTCATTTCCATGTGAATGTTACTTGTGTGTATATGGTGCTTGTAAAGGTATTGCTTTTCATTTGCACGTTTTAAAACACTCTTTCTTTCTGTGAAAGTATTGACTTACTAAACAGATCTATGCTTTAAGCGTATGGTTTTGTACACAAAAATATGTGATATTTTTACAAATAGGTCTAAAACTGGCCATTTACAAGTCAGTGCATATGCACTTGCTTTCAAGGGAGGAATAAACATATCCATCGCTTCAATGTACAAGGACTGTAGAAAATCTTCATTAACAGAGAAAACAAAATAACTTTCTAGTAATGTATTAAACTTGGAATTACTTCAGTGAGAAATTTTTTACATGCTCTTGGTCCTCCTTCATCTGGACAGATAGAAACAGACATGTCAATATACCGCAAAGATTTTCTTCCAGCAAATTAACTGATGAGACAGAACTGGTCAGCATAAATCCTGGGGGAGGAATCATTCTTTTAGCACTTCGATTCAATTTTGCAGACCTGAAGAGCTTGGAATCTTAACAGCCCAAAAGTTAGTTTTATTTAAAGTGAGTTTCTGAATTTATTAAAGGTTTGTCAAATACCAATTTACACAGGAAAAAGAGAGATGCTTATGTATGTAATCCTTTGTCCTTGGTCAAGAAGGACCATTCAGTGTACCTGCTAACATAAGTACCTTTGTGTGTGTGCATGCTTTAAATAGGTAGTGCTAACAAGAGAAACAAACTGAAGAACTGAACAGGAATTTGCAGACAGTAATGCTGAGTGGTCTGATGGCACTGAATGGGTCATGCTGGGTCCATAAGAAAAGCAGCACCTGAGGAAAGTGAGATTTTCATTACATCATGAGATCAGGGGAACTGAGATGGCAGAAAGAAGGGAAAGCTAAAGGAAGGTTTAAGTCGAATATTCGGGGTGTCCCACAGACTGAAGGGGCAAACTGTAGCTGAAAGAATGATAAAAAGCTGTTGGGTAAGGAAAGCACATAATTACCAATTCTTAGCTGAATATAATTAAGTATGGGCAAATTAAAACATAATTTCATATAGGACACTTTTCAGATACTATTAATGCTAAAGTTCACAAGATGATTGGCTAGTTAAAGTGAAGCACACGATCCAACATTTGAGCTTTTGATATAAAGTGACCATCCTAAAATTTCTGACAGACAATATTGGCTTGAGTATTTTATTCTGACACTTCCAAAATTAACTTCTCAGTTTATTTCAGAATGACATATTTCAGTTAAGCATATTTTCAGGTAAACAATTAAAAATGATGAAGAAAATGGACCTTAAAGAATGTCACATCATTTTCAGGTTGATGCAAATCAAGTACTTTTCTTCCTTTCACTACAAATCATCAAAATATTTACTTTGATCAAGACTCTCCTTATTCTCCCCTCTTCTTCTACTAAATCAATTATTTGCCCAGATCTGCTCTCTATGTAATACTTTTTCTAGTTTTAGCTAATTAGATATTGCCAGACTTGTGCATTTTCAATTGTTCAGCCTCTGTATCAATCACTTTAATTGGAGCAAGGAAGTAACAGTTTGCATGATTTGCTATTCAGTCCAGCCAGCCAGGCTGTCAAAGAAATGAGCCTTTACTTGTTTTCCATTTTATTTATTTATTTCAAGTAACATTAGTGGCATTGCAAGGGCTCATATGATTTAGTTATTTTAAAGGAGTTATTGGCAAATTAACAAGTTATTTCAAGGAAATATGGGGTGTGATTTCACAAGTGTCAGCTACTTTTTAAAATGTCAGAAATGGATTTTTTCCCCTTTTATCCTGGTTGCCTGCCTTTTAGCTCAAATTGTAGAACGCTCCTTAGCTTTTGCGACACTGTTCAGTCAAAGGGCTGGTGCTATAGAAAACCTTGTTCCAATACTGGACAATTTTAGTAGGCCACTGAACAGTTCCAAAATGTATTGTTTAGTTAAAACTAGTCATATAGTCATAGCTAGTAATAACTAGCACTGCACATTTCTACCATATTTGTTTCTATCCAGCCTCATCATGTTTGATTGCAATTATTCATGGCTAAAGTGCAAGTCGATTTTGCAAAAGAATATTTAGTTGTCTGAACTGCAGTATGTAATTCTGTATATCCAAACACAAATCCTGCTCCTTTTATAAGGAAACTACTGTGAATTACAACAACAACTACTACTACTATCCATTCTCAAAGTGCTGGGACTTAAAAGACAATAATTGCTATTATGAAGTGAAATTAAAAGTATTGTGTAAGCATAATATTGGATTTCGACATCCTGCAAATTGGCTGTTTGCAAGCTTGATTGTTTAAAAGGCTGGTTAAATTAATTCTCCACCTATTCCTCTTCATGAATTTCCTTTTCCATGTTAACTATAAACTCATTAAGTGCTTTTTTCAATGCCAATGTCAGTTCAGAACAGACAATTTACAGATCTAAGGTTGTCAGCATGTCAGGGAGATTATATAGGAATGCAGCGATGAACAACATGCTGTTTAGCATAATCTGTAAACAGTACTTTCAAATAACTAAACCTTCCCAACAGAGGTGATGGTGTTTGGGGGAAGATATCACACTAGTACTCTCCAAATGTATAGCACATGGCATGGAAGAAGAACCTCACAGTACTTTAAAGATTTCAGTTAACTAAACAGCGCAACTCTCCTGTGATCTAGATTACTTTTGCATCTAGAGATAAACAAGTGGAAATATACCAAAGTTTGGTTGACTCCTGGAGTACTCAGGGAAATTTAGGAGAAACATATAGTGAAACCATCTGGCTGCATTAATTTCAGCATTAGGTCTTTCTCACTGATTCAAATACCGTATTTCTCCATATATACTCCTCTACAAAATGAATGTGTACTCATTATTTTGCACAATGCCTGCATATGCTTAATGTATGAAGTTCAAATAGCTTTAACACTTCCAGAACCAAAACCTGGTGGTTTGATTAATAAAGGGACACAGCGGTGAGGTGACTGCCTTTGGAATTGCCCAGAATGTATAGCATATCATAGGCGTTTCGTTTGGCACTTGAGTAGTTGTTACGCCAGTATTACACAATGGGTCTAATACAGAAGTTTGACAGAGTGATTGGAGAGGGAAAGGTAAATCATTTTCTCTAGCAGATAGATGTATTTTAACCATCCTCAGTCAGCAGTTATTGCTGCAAGGTGGTTGCTCCTTTCCTCTATTCATATCCTGACCCGTTTGTTCTCAAAGCCTGAAAAGAATCTGTCCTCTGCCTCCAGTGGACTTTGTCCTAGTCTCTTCACAGAGTGAATTCTATTCTCTTATTTTATTTAAAGTATATCCGACTTACATAGAAAAAGAGCACTCGTATAGTTCCCCCTGCCCTTATGTTCTTACAGCAGTCGACATTGATTTGTCAGATATTGTAACAAACTCATTGACAATTCCAAAAGTATTCATTTAAAAAATTTGTTATAAGATTATGAAAAGACTTATATTCCAGAATAACAGTTCTGACATTATGCATATCTTATATAGATAATAAAGAATACTATAAAGAATGTATGGATGTGCACTGTAAACGGCACATTGTTACCTGAGAATGTAAGTATACAAAGTATGTGATTTCTTTTGGAGTCTAAATATGAGAGTTGCTTGATATTTGGGAGATCTCTTTGTGTGTGCCCATGCATGCATATATACATATAGTAAGTGTCTTGTGCATATATGTGTATATTATATAGAATACCTAAGTCCTCAGGTGTTAGCTTAAGAAAACACTGCTCTTCATATGTCAATGACTTTGCAACAGGATTACTTCAAACACAGAAGTCAGCATTAGTAGAGATGCACAATCTAAAAATACTCTGTCTCTACGTACAATACCTTGTCCTCCTTTCCAGATGATCATTTATTCGTTGCTTCTAAAATATGGGGCAGAGTTCCCAGGTCCTGCTCTGTCGGATCTGGGTACTGACCCACTGCACGACAACCCAAGACCACCAGGGGAGCCACAAAATGGTTGCCCCAGTCGCAAAATAGCGGCAGCAACAAAATGGCGGCCCCGATAGCCAACCAGTGCCGGGGGGGGGGGGGGGGGGCGCGGGGCCTCCCGGGCAGGTGGGAGCAGCCCGGCGTTTAGGGGTTCTGGAAAGTTCTTAGATCTGATGCTGGTTTCCTCGGTGGAATGGGAAAGAAGAGAAAATCAAAGGTATGTGACTTCCACTGTGGTTAAACTGAGGGGACATTGTGGCATTTGAAACCCATCTTTGACAGCAATGTTTTCTCTCCTTGTTTTTTTAAAAAACCCAAAGCTTCATTTTACTTGTTTTATTTACCTGCTCTAAAATGCAGGAGATCACGTGTTTATAAAGCAGAGAATCCCGAAAGAGCATAGGGTGAAGGTCAAGCTATGACTTTAAATTCTTTTAGACCTTTAATGCCAAAAATGCCTTTGTCTGTAAATTAACATTGACATTCATTAACATGCCATTAACATTCATTAAAAACTATCAGGAAGTAACTATATTTCTGACAGTGATTTCAACACTGTGTTAGTGGGCGACTGTGCGTTATTTCTCTTCAGAGGAAGTGAAAAATAATACATGAAAGAAACCAAACTCCATAAATTGAAAGAACACTGTACATGGCTAAAAATGCATGCAAGTGACTTTGTACTAATTGGATTGATTTCAGAAACTGTGAAGAGGATTTTGCCCCTGAACCCTGTCCATATATAATTCTTTGAACTTTTAACGCTTATGTGTGTACAATTTGAGTAAATCCAATTGGACTGCTGTAAATATTCATCTATATTGTTACACACAACCAATATATTTCAGCCTATTTTGAAGCTACCTATGTCCCTGATCAGTGGATAATCTCCTGAAATAACTACTGTAATCATCCAAACAAAGCATTTTAGGGTCTGTATATTTTTTCTGGCAGACTATATCACTTGCTGGACCACTTGGAAGCTATATAAACAGTTTCCATGACCTGAGCCCAAATTAACAAACTTGCTAATAAACAGATCATACAGACATATCTGTTAGCTTTTGGTATTTATCGCTTTATTTGGCAGTCTCTGGTAGTAGCTAATTTGCTTAACTGCATAGACTACAGGAGTGCCTTATCAAAAAAAAAAATAAAATAAAATAAAAAAAGGGGGGGGCACGAAAGGTTCCTGTGGGAGGACAGGTGGATGATGCAGCTGTGGGAGGGCTTCCAGGGCGGTTGGGGGCACTCGCCAAGGAGGTGGGTCGTGCGCTTCCCCTGGGTGCTCGGTGCGCCCCACATTTCCAGGAAAGCTGGGCAGATACGTTGGAGTGAAGAGCACCAAAGGGTTATGAACTATTTTGTAACCATGTGATTTCTCTCCTGAGCCTCATACGCTTGGAGATTGGGAGACTATGTTTAGGAAAGTGTATACCCTTGCCCTTTTCTTCTGTTATTCCCTAAACACTTGCTTTTGGCCACTGTTGAAGAGAGGATGATATCCTAGATTGCCATTGAGCTGCTTATGGAGTTTCACCATGAAGGGTGCGTGTGTGTGGGGGAAGAGTTACTTGCCACAACGAACGTTTGCAGTAACGGCATAAGTAGGTAGGAAAAAGTAGGATCCAAACAACTGTTTCACTGTCAGCAAATCACAAATCTGTACGGTTAAGTTGTTTCGTATTTAAATACTTTGTGAACAAGGGCCTAAGGTATTTCTGCAGCTTCAGTTGGAAAGTCCATGGTACAACTTAGTGCCTTACCTGAAAGGCTGTTCTTGTTCACTGTTGTTTGCCCAGTTCTCACCTCCAAAGTTGAAAGTCTGAGAAAACAACAGATGGACATTTTGAACAGGATGACTTTTAGTTTTTCTTCACCTTCTTTCTTTTATTTGAATTTTTCTGTTCTATATCTGTTTCCTAAATTTACTCTGTAGAGCTACATTTCAAAAGCACTGTTGCAAGAAGACTCTGTATCCATTCTGCTTAGACTCCTTATTCCTGTCTTTCAACAAGAACACGAAGCAATCCATCTTGGGCTAAAGAAATCCACATTTAAAAAAAAAAATTCTCTATCAAAGCTCTTGCGAAGAACACTTATGTATAATAAAATACATGTTAATGTTGCAAGAGAATGTAGAATGTATGTATAATATGTATCAGCGAATTTAAAGTTGCTGTGATGGTAGTGTTTAGACTGTTTTCAATCAAGCCAGTTTTAAACTTTAAACTTTATTAAATTCATGCATTAATAATATGCTTCCTGCTAATTATTCTTACATGCTATTTATCATCATCTATAGAAAACTGTCAGTCTTTAGAAGTCATATCCTAAATTAGCTGTGAGTATCATGGAGCTGATGCCATATAGATAGTGCTGATGGTCCTTGGTGGCTCTTAGTTACTGAAGTCAGTGCTTAGTCTTGAGAGATCTCTGACCAAAGAAGTTGGAACCAACAGAAGTCTTTTTCTGTCTTCTCTGATTTTTATGCAACTGCCCCTCTCCCCTAAAAGGGAATCCCATCTGCTTTCACTGTTGCTTATGTTGGTTTTGGTTTTGCCAGACAGCCTTCTTGTGTGTTGGGCAGAGTGCTCTGCCTATTTGCAGTCCCTCACGCTCATCTTTTCTTTTGGCAACTTATTTTTTCACTCGCCTGTCTCCTATATGCAGCTACACACATCTTTTGGTTGCCCCTTTGGTGGTCACGTTACTCATGCTTCTGTAAACACTGTGTCTTGCTATGCCATCACACTGCTATGAAATACTTGTTTGCTATTATTTTTAGTATGTTTATATTTGGGTTCAGGGCCAGCTAAGATTAATTCTTTCCTGGTTAATGTGCTTACAGGTGTCACAGGCCTCTGCTTTCGTTACATTAAGGATGACTTTATAGTTGCTGTTGCTTGTTGTAGTGATCATCTGGAAATATCCCAATGGCGACTGGAACAGTTTTAGTTCATGTAATAAAATACATTGAGTTTGAAAACCACATTTGTGCCTGCAAAGCTCTAAGGCAGATTTCTACAAAAAGGATTGAGGAGTGAGTTACAGATTTACCTTTGAAAGTTATTAAGGTAACTTTGCTCAGTTTTGCCCTCCCTATCAATCATCTGAAGCAATTTTGCATGTGGATGCAAGGTAAATTTCAGATGATTTGAGAGATACTATCCATTGATCTGGCTATTGTGGACAAAACCTAACAGATACCAAGTTTGCAATTTGTCTTCTCTTAGAAAGGTATTGACTATCAGCCCTAATGAAAGCCTAATATTTCTTTATCAGCCAGAATAAAAGTGTAAATTGAACTCATACATTGCAGTTTGTATAAATCCCAGAAGTTCAGTCATTTGCAATGTATACTAGTTCTTAAAAAAAAAAAAAAAAAAAAAGACTTTGCGACTGTCACAAAAGCTGCTAGAGAAACTAGTCCAAAAGTATTTAATCTGGTCTGCAGGACAATTTGAGAAATTTTCACACTCAGAAAATGACTCTGCCAGGTACAAATAAAGTGGAGTACTTTTCCTAGCTGCTGTACCAGGCCCCAGAACTTCATATGGCTGTGACCTCCATCTCTTGACTCCTAAATTGCTAGTTCTTTGAGTAATGAAGGGATGAAGGGGGCAGAAGAATCTCCTATCAGACAGTGTAATTTGAAATAGAGTGACAGGAGTTGGTGAACACATGAGATGCAGGAGAACACACAGACGCATTGACCTAAATAAAAGCCCTAATTGTGGAGAAGGTAAAATTAGGTTCAAAATTTTCTGCTGTGTATTTTTGAAAAAAATAAAGACTATGCTCCTTAAGGGGCTAAATTATTTTTCTAAGAATTGTCATGATGAAATAGTTCCATGAAACTTCAGTGCGTCATTACTGTTACTTTGTTTACATCAATTCTATGAACACACTGTTTCCTTTTTCCCTATGAGATTTCCCTCCAAGAATTGCTATATGCATATTCTACTATAAATTTCCATTTTCATGCTTCTCATCCTAGCTTACAGCATATGGAGTCTAACCCAACTCATGTGATATTCTGGATTTAGTTATTCAGTTCAGTGATAAACTTTATGCTTGTGTGCCCTGTAGGTAAAATTTCATTGATCCAGTTCTGTCATTGGGCATTCCTCTTCTGCACTTTTACTGACTCAAGCTGAGGACAATAAGCACACAGTGGAAGTGAAAAACTCTATGTAGCCACTCAGTGTTTTACAAACTAGATTTGCTTGTTATAGTGGCTACAAGGGCAAAGAACCTGTCATGTTCTCTTACAGAAGCCATAATATTTAAAGGGTGTTTATGAAACTGGGTAACCTTTATGTCTTTTTTTTTTTTTTTAAACACATGGATGTAGCCAGCTAATATGGAATGTTCATTTAAATAGTGCCAGAAATCATTTATAAAACAATCAGTCACGATCATATAGACCTTAGAATTTAAGCATATACAGTTTACATTTACCTGTAAGCCTTCATAGGTATTCTTTGTTACCTATCCAGGCTTACAGGTAAATGTAAACTGTACTTTCGGATTTTAAAACATGACTGGTACACAATGTACTCTCTTCAGCTGAATTCAAGAACTGCCAAGACAAGAAATGGCGTCTTCAAAAGAATATAGAGAATCATGGTGCATTTCAGTTCTACTTTCAAGGGAAATTAATTGACATAAGACAATATGTGTACTTGAAGCAACCCCGGGGGAAACTCTGTAAGAATAAAATGAATAAATAAATAAATAAAGCATAGGCACAAACCCTGCATATTTTAAACTGATTTTAGGAATGCCTTTTTTTTTCCTGACGGAGTTTTTCCACTGTTTTCCCATGATTTTCTGTTTTGTATTTAAATATGAGTTATGAAATGAAGTTTAATCTCTCTTCAGAAGCTAAATGTTTCTGATAATACATATGTGTGTCTTAATTGTTGATTTTAATATGCAGTCCTCAGAGAGAGCCTGCTGTCTCCTTGGTTGTATTTGCTGTCCCTTCTAATTTATTGCTAGCCAAAAGGCACATGTTCCAATGCTTAATTAGCTACCTAGTAAAAAAGGGAGCAGTAACCAAAAGCTACCTAAAACTTATGTTTTAGAACCTAAAACACAGTAACTGTTGATTTAACCATTGCTCCGTTATTTTAATACAGCTATTTTAGCTATTTTAATAATAAAAGTATTAGCTGGTAATGCTTCATTCCTACTTCAGAGTTAATTGGGTCTAATGTTCTTGATGAATGACATGAATTACTATTGAATTAGGTAAAAATTAAATATTCAGGAAAAAATATATATTCTAAATGAAAAGAGGCATCACAGAACAATTCTTCATATTTCCTTTAAAAAGGGAAGGCAAATCTTAAGCTACTGGAGACCAACCCATCTCCCTTAACTTAATTTGTATTACATTAAGTTATATTGGCTAAGAATATTGTCTGGTGTTCTATGTGAACATTTTTCAGAAGCACCAAAGTTTCTGTGTTAAGAATAATACAATTGTATTTCCATTCTTTTGAACAGACATGAAAAGAAAGTGTGAGGAACAGTAAGATCCCATTCAGTGATATAAATGTATGGCTAACTCCATGGGCTCTTCTCCTGCTAAGAATCCAAGTGACTTGAGATGATCAGATAATAAAATAATTTCTAACTAGATCAAGGCCTACAGAAGGAAGGAAAATGGGGAGAGGAGACTCAAAGCCAGGAAACTAGGCTACAGAAGTTAGAAATTTGTCTGAAAGAAATGTTTTCATGAAAATATCAACCCACCTAGGCTGCAGCCCACTCAGGACTTGAAAACCTCCAAGGATGAATATCCACAAACAAAACTGGGGCGCAGTGCTCCAGACACAGTCTAGCAGGTGCTGGGCAAGGAGCACTGAGTAAATGCATCCCTCAAGCCACTGGCTGTGCTGCTGTTGTTACAGACCTGTATGTTGTCTGCCTTCTCCACTGCCACGGCGCTGTATCTCCAGACAGGAACTCCACCATTCATGCTTTCATTCTGCATGGTCTTTTTGGCAAGCAGATCACATCTTCCTCCCTCCAGCATTTTCTGGAATCAGGAAAAAAAACAAAAAACAAAAAAAAAAACAAAAAAAACCCCTTCTTTTGTCCTTCAGTGATGAAGGGATACATCCCTTTGGAGAGTATCTAATCCCAAGCGTTGTTAATAGTATTAGTTTCCCATGACATCTGTGTTAACTTAGTGTTCCATCATTGTACAATTCTCAGTAATATTTGCTTTTGATGGCATTGCAGACATCTCTGTATGTATCTAACCCTAGAGATTGCTAGCAGATCACTGGTATTAGCCCAGAAGAACATTAGTTTGTCTCCATGGTGATTTTGTCTCAGATACTGTTTCATCCATACTGGTCTAAGTTTTCATACCTGTACTTTCTTTATAAGCTTTTGTTTTTATCATTCAGTATTATCCTGGAAAAATTAATTTTCCTATCTCATCATATAAATTTTTAAAGATATGTTTCAGCCCTAACTTCTATTTCACTATTTGTCATCTCTTGAAGATGTATTTTTTTCCATTCTGTGCTAGTAGTTCCTATTCATTTATTTTGTTGGTTTGATTCCTAGCATTATATAAATTTAATTTTTATTTCTTATGGACCAAGCCTTTTATTCCAATGGATTGGAAAACAGCACTCATTAACTGCACGTTCTGCTGTACTCATTGCTGTTAGTGTGGTCACTCTCCTCACTCTTTGTCCTTCCGCCTGCTGATATTCTATTTCTGTTCTCCTAATTTTATACAGAATCTTTTTATGTATCATTTATATAATCCTTATAAGTAATCTGTTCTTGTTGTTTAAAGGAATGGGAACTCCGTAAGTCTTTCTGTCCATTTCAAAGAACAGGACAAATCGTACTTGGGACAGAAAGTGTTCTCGCTTATGCGGGTGAATTCTACAGCCTTGGAGCAACCATGTAGAATCAAGGGATGGCTGAAGCTGAAGGGACATCTGCAGGTGGGGGGAGGGAAATGACATTTGTCTAGCCTCCCTCCTCTAAGCAGGGTCAGCTAGAAAAGGTTGTCCAGGACCATATCCAGTCAGGTTTTGAATACGTCCAAGGATGGGGACTCCACAACCTCTCTGAGCAACTTGTTTCAGTGTTCAACCACCCTCACTGTAAAAAAAGTTTTGTCTCATGTTTAAAGAGAATTTTCTGTATTTCAGTTTGTGCCCATTGCCTCCTGTCCTGTCACTGGATACCACTTAGAAGAGTCTAGCTCCATGTTCTTTACACCCCTAGCTGGACTATGTGCTGCTGATCACAACCCTTTGAGCCTGGCAGTTCAGCCAGTTTTCAGCCCACCTCACAGTCTGTATCTAGTCTGTACTTCCTCAGTTTGTCTGTGAGAATGCTGTGAGAGACAGTGTCAAAAGCCTTGCTGAAATCAAGATGAAACAGTATCCACTGTTCTTCCCTTGTCCACTGAGCTAGTCATTTCACCATAGAAGACCATACATTTTTGATGAGGCGTGATTTCCAGCTAACCCCAGACACCTTCATGTTCTTTGTATGTTTGGAAATGGTTTCCAGGATTATTCGCTCTACCTCCTTTCCCACGATTGAGGTGAGGCTGACTAGTCTGTACTTATCTGGATCCTCCTTCTTGCCATTCTTGAAGATAGGAGTGACATTTGCTTTCTCCCAGAGCTCAAGAACCTCTGCTGATTGCCATGACCATTCAAATATAATCAAGAGTGGCGTTGCAGTGGCATCAGACAGCTACCTTGGCACTCATGTGCATCCCGTCAGGGCCCATAGACTTGTTTATGTCTAGCTGGTTTAAGTGTTCCCTAACGTGATCCTTTTCCACCAAGGGTGGATCTTTCTTGCTCCAGATTTTCCCACTGGTCTCAGGGGCCTGGTATTCCTGAAGGCCAGTCTTCCCAGTAAAGACCAAGGTGAAAAAGCCGTTCAGCACCTTGGCCTTTTCTGTCTCCTTTGTCACCAGATTGCCTGCCCCATGCAGCAGTGGGTCCACATTTTCCCCAGTCTTGCTTCTGCTGCTGATGTACCTGTAGTAGCTCTTCATGTCCCTTGCCACCTTCAAGTCTGAGTGGGCTTTGGCTTTTCTATACCCTTTTACTTTCTGTTGGGGAATTGCATTATGCCTGTGTAACCCTCCAGGCTTTTCATCACTTCTGTTTGGACTTTGTGTGCCTGGCTCACCTACTTGAAAGCAGGATGGTGTGCTCAACTTCTGAGCCTGCAACAATTGTCTTGCTGGTCCATAATACATATGGTAGCAGACTGAGACTGACATGCTGTTAAGTTGAGCGTTAAATTTAGCAACCCAGTGGAGTTACCCACTCTACTGCCTTGCAGCTCTCAATCATTTTGGACAGTATTGGCCCTTGTTGCTCCTTAAAAAGTGAGGTGACCCTCAAACCTTGCCAAATTGGTTCTTTCCATAGAATTCTTTTATGACAGTCTAGATCTCATCATGTGTTGATACCTGGTTTAGTACAGCTGTACTGATGGGGAGAGACTGGATCACAGTTTCAGATGAGCTCAGTGCTTTGAGCACTGTTACTATTTTTCATAATCTGCCTAACAATATCTTAATTTTAGCTAGTCTCATCTCAACAAGTACAAAAATGTGGAGCACACTGAAGAGCCTAAACATCAACAGAGCTTTCTTGAAACTGATCCCTAACTGTGGGATACTCAATATCCATTCCTTAGAAAACAGCCTTACAGTTTCCTATATAACAGTGAGGAAAACTTGTTTTCTTGCATAGGGGTTGCAGGATTAGGGCCTAAATATTTGCATTTGTCTTGTAAAGATTGCCATGTTACATAAATAAATGAACGTACTTCTGAAAATTAAATGTTATGTTGCAACTAATTCATTTGGAATCATTTAGCAGTCATTGGATTTTACACTAATTGCTTTATGAGATTAATGAATTTACATAGCTATTTGAGTCTCACATTTCTTGGCAAAGCATGGTGTAAGAAGCTAATAAAACTGGTGCACAAGCTTCATTTGATGTGAGAATTTAAAAATGTCTGCCTTGAGACAACGAATGCCATACAATGAAGTTTTTCATGAGTAGGCTGCCTCAAATGCTGCAAACCGACTCAGAATTGTTTACTGGGATTTTTTTTTTTTAATAGATGGCTCTTAAAAACAGTGAGCGTATAGATCTTTACAGTATGTGCTATGTTGTTCACATTATCAGCATTATCTTTTCTTTCTTTCTGACTTTTTTGAGACTATGTACTCTCCATATTTTAAGAATCTGTTCATGCACAAAAAAAATGCATTTTAAAAAGAGTTAAAGTGGTGTTCATCTGGTAGAAAATGAACAATTACATATTAAAAAATAAAAGAAGTCAGTCTAAGTTGTAATTTTATGATAAGTAGCATATACAATTATACATTTGTCTGAAAAATGCATGGCCATATTGTGATCACTGCTTTTATTTTTGTTGGGGCTTTTGTTATTAAGCTGTCAGGATTTCATAGTGAGAAAGCGTTGTGAGTGTACTAGGCATATGCTGCACTTAAGGTGTGTGTACACATAGTGTACCTGTCAGGATTTTTGTAATCAGACCAGCAGCACATGTGCAAAATCCTTGCATGTTGTCAGAATTTCCCAATGAGAAGAAAATCTGTTCAGGGAAACCCTGTAAATAATAGGAAATTCTTGCCTGTGTGGGGTTGTTTATTTTTTGACTTTTTAGATGTAAATCTTGCATGACAAGCTAGTGTCCATCCTCAGAAATGACTGTGATAAATGGTTGCATAAATTCCACTGACTTCTCTTTGAATACTTTTGGATGCTAGTTGCAAAGTCATGTAAGCACTTTTCTACAAGCTTAAACTAAATATTTTGTTTTCTTTTTAAGGTAGTTTTTAGTGTGATTCATGTTTGCTTAAACAATTAAAAAGAAAAAGGCAGACGATGCTATCAAGCAGAATATATTTGTTATGTAACCCCGCCTATTGTTTTCATGGTGATTGACCTTTCTCCTCCTGCAGGTTGCTGGGTTTTTTTCTGCATGCAAGCTTATAAGTATAGCTTTACAACATACATGAGATGGTGGTGGTGGAGGGGGGGAATTTATGTCAACATGTCACTTTTAGTCGCTGAGTCCTTTTGATAAGTGATGAATTAAACAATGTCTAATTAAAAGCTAGAAATGAAGGCCTAAAAATGGAAAGGAGGAGACTGTAATATATTATTTTGCATGCTGTTTAAATGACTGGTTCTGCACTGAAATTCCCTCTTGGAAGCTCTTTTCCACAGTAGTTTTATAAAACTCACTAGCTTTCAGTATTGTCCTGTTTTCTAGTGGAAGTGGCTGACTGCTAAATTGCTTAATACTTCCTGCTGTGCATCCTGTTAACATCCTCAGTTGCTGCTTGGAAAGGTATTTTCATTTATTACTGACTTCCAATTTAATATTAATTTGCAACAGAAAGAGCTGATCAAAATCATATCAAGGCAAGACTACTCATATCTCAGTGCAGTGCCCTGTTGCTATGGCAACTGAAGAGAACTGAGTTTTACACAGTTACCAAAGTCTAGAATAACGCTGGCTGTTATATAACGTGAGTGTGTGTATACACACTTACCTGCACAGAAAATGTCCACATGTACGACATATTGAGTATAACGTGAAACTAGGACAGTCTGTGAACCTTACCTGGATCTATTGCTGAAAAAAACAGGCAATTTGCATTTTGCAGGTCAGATCAAGAAATTCTCACTGTAGAGCCCTAAATGCTGGAGAAGGTTTGCAGTGCTCCCACTGATTTCAGTCAGGACCAAAATTTAATCTTGGGGCATATGCTTTATCCCACTTTCAGCTGTTTTCTATTACTTAGGCTTAAGGTCTGCAGAAAGTAGCTTTGGATAGCAGAGCCCCCCTAGCATTGATGGGATCGTCATGTTGAAACAACACTTACTACAGAAGATCTTGGTGTTGGCCGGGAGTTCAGTGTCATGGATGTAAGGGTTGGAAGGGATGATTTGTCTCCCTGAGCTAAGGATTAAGCTTTAGGGCTTATGTCATTGATGGCTTCCCTTACTTTACTTTTGTCTCTATGGTTGCTCCAGCCTAATGGTCTTGGAAGGGATTCAGAACTGAATGTTATGAGATTCCTGTTGCAAAACTGATAAAAACATTACCCAGCTCTGTAGCATATTAGACCTTAGCCCTGAGTCATGCTGTTTCCTTTTTCACCTGCGTAAAATAGATAAAAAGATTAGTCTTATCTCAAGAAAGCATCTCTCCTTCTTCTCAACTGTGTTCCAAAATATGGAAACTAAAAATCTCTTAATGCCAAAATGTTTTCTGAAGGAATGCATACAGCAGAGCTGTACTTCTCTTCCTCTTTCTATTCTCTGAAAATGTAACCCTTGCACGATGGAGAAGAGCTTATTCTTTTCCCTTTGCCTGACTCTCTGTCTCCCTAAACATTTGGGAAGCAAAGCAAATTCCTATGCAAGAAAAAAAAAAGTAGTACTGCAATATGGTGATAAGATTGAAAAGACATTAGCCTTAGATTTAGAAGATGAGGATTTTATTCAAGGCTAATTGTGAAATCTGTTACATAATTTTTGCTAAACTCTTTCACCCCTCTCCATTTATATTCTTTCCTTTGCTTCATCTTTATATATTTAAGGTAGTAAGTTGGGAGTGAGGTCAGTAACTCTCTTATTTTTTGAAGCACATAATCCATTAAGGAGTTGAATTAGAGTGGCCTTTCTGTAGCAGTGCTGATAATCATAATAACCATAAAATTATGCTAGTACAATGTACACCAGTGCCCAATTTATTCTGATTATGCTGTATTTTGCCATTTTCCCCATTACTGCTTTCTCAAGGAGGCTTTGAGTTCAGTGTTGTATACATCCATTATTTTGCATGAATGTTTGATGGTATGTGCTGATATTTGGGATAAAGTTTCAGAATTTTATTGTGTCATTTATGCTATTATATCTTGTTATCAATTATCAATATCTGTTAATGTCAGTAGTGTACTATTTTCAGCTGTGTGAACAAGGTCAGTGTCCGCTCTATTTTTTTCCTAAAAATAATATTTAGTTTGCTGAGAATTTCACATAGAAATGTCAGTAATATTATTTAGTAGAGAAGAAGCATCATATTTATTTGAAGTTTTAATCCTGAAGTCTTCCTTTTGATTCCATCCCTCTGGGTTTTATTTGTTTTTACAATAATATGTGAAAACAAGAAACAATCTAAGGAGTCATTGAGGCAATGAGATCTACTTGAAGAGTGCTTGTATCTCACTGTGTTGCAGGAGAAGAACCTCCTTCTGTAATTTTGGCAGGCATAAATGCGTAAGTGTTACCAGCGGCTGTTTTTCAAGTCAGAATACTTTAGCATGTAAAATATTGCTGGTTTTGTACGTAGATCGAGTATGAAGGAGATCCCAGAACTGATGGAACTAACTCTCCGCAGGAAAAGCTTTCTCTTTAAATACGGTGTTTGAGATCCTTACCTCCTCTTTGTCCCCCTTTGTAGTAATGCCTGGAGCAATATAAGGGGATTTAAAAGCTTTTATTCTAGCTGGTGAATCTTAACAATCATTATATGATCTTCCAGGCTTCTTAGGCAGTTGCAGAGTGAATGGTGGTGGCAGGGGCTGAATATAGCTAGGACGTGTACTGATGAAGAAAGGATCGTAAAGAAAAAGGATATCACGTCATAACCTGTGAAGGATCTAGATAACTCTGTGCACTGAGAGATCAGTCAAGAAAAGCTGATGAAACCTAAAATGCTTCTCGAGTCTTTACAGCTCTGAAGAAACTCAGTAGTAGATGAAGTCAAAGCCACACTTGCCCCTACACCACTTGAACACTTATAATGTACCACAGAGAACTGTGCTCAATCTGTCTGTATGAAGACAGCTGTAAAAGTAAATTTGCCTGCTTGCATTGGAAGTTAGTTAACTTCAAACGTGGAAGTGAGTGTAAGCACACCTGAACTAACAACAGAGCGGTTTTAGACAAGAAGGAACTGTAAAGCTCTGGAAGTAAACAATTAAAAACCAGAAAGATCTTAAACTCTACTGAAATAATCATATTTTACTTTTTTTTTGTAGTTACCTTATTAGTGAATGTTTTGTAAAAAAACATATAGTTCATTAACTTTGTTATGAATGCATTCTAAAACAGCATTATAATTAACAGAAACACAGTATAGGTGACTATATTGTCAGACTTAATTCATGATAAGCCCAGTTTAAAGCCTATTCTGATCTATGCTACTATTCTATGCTTAAATTAAGTACATATCTAATATCTTAAGGAACCAAAACCTGAAGATGTGTGTAAACATATAGCAAAGGCAGATTATGTATGTGTTAAGAGAGGTTCAATATATATGTATTTAATAGTACTATTTAGGGCTTTACCTGAACCTGAGCTGTATGAGTAGTAGAAACCCTGAAATGAGGAGGGATCTGGAGTTTGGAAAACTGTAATGCCAATTTGCTGTTTATAGACTGTGTTAAATTCTTTAATCGTTTTTCACAGCCGTAAAGGAAACACATGAGGATGATGGAAAGTGTAAAATCTCAAAGTTTCTAGCCATAATTCAGCATCCAGTATCTAGTACTGGTTTTATCTCATTACAGTTTCATATGTTGCGTCATTCCTTTGTCCTCAGTAGAGTTGCTTCTGATTTAGTCTGGTGATAGCCATCAGACTGCATGTTTATGTATATATTATGAGCTATAAACTTACCAGTTCTTGCACTTAGAATGCACAGAGCCTCATAAAACACTCCCCCTTTCCTCCCCCCTTAAAAAAATCCAACATGCAGGTTCAAGACTTTCAAAGTCATCAGTAACACTGATGCAGCTTTTGAATCTGGTAGGTTTCAGACAAATGGGTAATTTCAACTGATAGTTGTAATTTTTCATATCATTTTTCACTGATTGACATGCTTTATTCTTGATAGCCCAACAAGTTAAGGACAAAGTAAGTCATTGATTAGCTGTCAGCCTTCTTGATCATCCTTATGAAAAGAATTAGTGCTAGCCAAAGGGCTAAGGAAGTAAGAGCTGCTTTTACAAATACTCCTTGAACTAGGAGGAAAAAAAACTGCTAGAGGGCACTCCTTTCATTTTAAAAGGAATCTAAATCTATGATGTTTCTTCAGAAATGGCTGACTGGCTGCACCACTGTGCCTTTCACAATTAGTCTTTAATCAATAAAGCAGATAGATACAGAACATCAGAAAAAGTATTTGTATCTGCCTGTTATAGTGATTAAAAATAGGTGAGGGAATATTTGGGAAATGCAAGTCTGCAGATTTGCAGACCGAATGACAAGTTTTCCACGTAGTTAGGTAACCAATTATATTTGCATATTGGTATTAAAAAACACACACACACAAAATCAACAAAACATAACAAGAAAGCCTCAGACAACAGATGAAGAAATTTCCCAGATCCTCCTGGCAAAAGGATAGAACTCACTATGTGACTGATTCTTGTTTGATTTGTTTGATCACTTGATAAAATATTAGACATAACCCAAACTAAGAATCCAAAATCCTTTAAACTGTGGGGATACAGATACTGATCCCTCATCCCAAATTTGCTCTTACATATTGTCTTCTGTGCCACATCCAGAACTAGGCAGAGCCTTTTATGTGGTACCAATATGGTTACCAGAGCTGAAGAATATAGACTAATTAAAGTCTTAACAGTCTAATGAAGGAATTGCTGTTAGTCCAGTTAGAATAATACTAACACTTACAGTTCAAATTATAACAACATAAAACTGATACACGCACACTTCCTGGTATCTGCTTCTTTCTCTCGTTTTATGCTCACCTGTTCAATGCCGCACTGAGTCCTAAGGTTGATGGCTTAGTCTGGTGAGGGTGACGGGGTGTTCAGTCATCAGCATCCTGAGTCCTTGCTGGAAGGACTAGGGTGCTGAAGTCAAGTCTTCCTTCTTGCTCTTGGGTCTGCTTTGGGTCATTTTTGTATGTTTAAACACACTCTGCTCCTTGTTCTTACTTCACAGGTCTCCAATTCCACATTATATCCAAATTTACTATATATGGTATGTTTTATGTACATTGGATACTTGCTGTTTCTTCTCTTTGTTATCCCTAGACCTGGTTTTGCACATCTCCCAAGGCTGCATTCTTTGGTGACCAGCAGATAACTGCTGATCAGTTGTTTGTAGACATGGGGCTTCCAATATCATTCTGTGTTTGTACTTTCAAGTCCCCTACTATCACCCATTCTAGTACTCCTCCGTGCTGCATTTTATTCTAGGGTCTTAGGTAATTCATTCAGTTCAGAATAACTACTCATTATTAATGTATGCTAGTTACAAGTACATATATGAAGTGTTACACCACACAGTTGTACAAGCTAAGCAAAAGAAAAAAAAGTAAGTAACAATCACCTCATTTTTAAATAACTGTAGTTACAACTAGCCAAGCTAAAACAAAGCTCCAGGGAGGTCAAAACACGTCCAGACTGAGCCTAACAAGTCCTGAGGCCCGTATTGTTAGCTTAACTCAAAGCCTAGTAGGGCCTGCTGCAAACAATGGCAACACCATATTTACTGCACTACAAGGCTATGCTACTTTACTGTATGACTAATACCAGCATCATAACTCTTCCATGTCTCATTCTTACCTATTATTAGATTATAAGTGAAGATATACCTGTCTCAATGGTGTGCCATGTCATAATATTTCACTGCAGTT
Organism: Dromaius novaehollandiae; assembly: GCF_036370855.1. Classification (NCBI taxonomy): domain Eukaryota; kingdom Metazoa; phylum Chordata; class Aves; order Casuariiformes; family Dromaiidae; genus Dromaius; species Dromaius novaehollandiae. The sequence continues at coordinate 6,293,809 of NC_088105.1, read as the reverse complement.
CCAGTCTTTGTAATGAGCCGGTTCTGGTTACTCATGCTGAGGAATATTTTCCTCTTATTCCGTAAGTAGTCTGCTCCTTCTGTAATTATGATTTAATTATGATTGTTGATAGAGCTGTCTGGTGAGTATAAATGCATGAGGTTCTAGTCCTGAGAGAAGTGTTCCCTCCAGCAGCTTAAGATACTGGGTTTTTTTTTGTTTGTTCTTTTTTTTTTATATAAAATAACTGCATTTGTACATCAACTTATTAAATCATAATAAGTAAAAGGTTCATACATCTGTTATGGAAAGGATTATTTTCTATGTCTATTTCAATAATACCACCAAAAATTCCAATTTGGAGTCTCCATATGCTTGTGAAATGTAATTAAAATGTTTCTCAAACAAAGTTAACAGGAATTACATTAATTGGATGGTGAGAAAAAGTCTGTAAATGTTGCGATTTTTAGGCTTTCTCTTTTAAGGTTACATTTCCTATTCCATTTTCTTTGTTAGAGGTTTACTTATCTTTTACCATTTCCTTTAGCAGCTTTATAGGAATAATGGTTTATGCTACTTAAAAGCAAGCAAGCTAGATTACGAAAAATCTTTCTCTAAAGCACAAACTTTGAATAGTAAAGATTGTGCTTCCATGATGCTCTTTGCTCCTATTCTCTTCTTTTTGTGAATTTTAATGCTAGACTCCTGTCAGTCTCCTGCAATGTTAAGTGCCTTCCACAAGAGATCTGACACCATCTGAGGCTTCCAGGCTACAAATGACAATAAATGTGAAGAATTAGCTAATAAAATCCAACAGAGATTTAGGTAGTAAATATGGAAAATCTGAGGGGGCACAGTTAGCTTCTGAATGTAGGGATTAATATGTGTAAGAACTTACTAACAAAGAATAAACTTAGGATTGTCTTTGTGTAGCTGAAATACTTGAGAAAGAAGCAAATGCTCTGGTCTGTTTTCTCTGCTGATAGTATTACGTGATATGTATCTTTCTAAGGATTGGTGACAAACTTGCTAGACCAATTTAAGAAAATTGAAGTGGATCTGCTTGGAAGGGTACAGATAGATGTGAACTTTCTCTGCCTTTGCTTCATGCTGGCTGATCAGAAAATCAGTTGCTGTGCCATGTTTTGAATTTCATGTTCTTGGAGTTAGTTACATAAATTCCTCCTGAATTTGACTTTAGGTTTCTCTATTGTCTTTTGTGGATTTGATTCTTAGATATTTTTAAAATATTAAGCTCTGTCCTTAGAAGGATTTTACGATTTGGTTTATACATTTTATGTATTACTAAATTCCTTTTTGGAACATTATTTTTTCATGTAGAGATTAACTGATGAATGGAATTTCAAGGGTTTAAAAGTCCTGCTTACACATCTTCCTGTTATTGCATAAAAGATTAGAGGAACAAAGAGAGCTGTTTTCAGAAGTTGAAATATTTGACCTAAGTTTTTAAACCAATAGGAGTTTGCAGGATATAATTACGGTAGTCTCTGATTGGTTACCCACTTGCTGCAGAAGGGGACTGGGAAGAACACAGAATGCATTTAGTTTACACCCTTATGGAGAAGACAGTTGCAACTACCCTTTTGTCCCTCTAAACCCCCTATAGCAACCTGCTGGGTTTTTTGGCATGTAAAGCAATCTCATTTTGGCTTGTGATAGATCTTCTCATTGTAGAAAGAGAATGAAGTATGTATGTACAGAAATGCATTTCTATTTGATAACATTTCCTGTAAAAGAAAGCTGGAGGAAATGGAAGGAGCTTCAGTAATATGAGGTGTTACAGATATTCTCACTTCCAGAACAGCTCAGTGACAACCATGAGGGAACTTTGGGCTTCCTTTGATTTTTGTCCCATGTGACACCATTCTTAAAATCAGCAAGGTTGGCAGGTAGCTCTTCCCTGAGCAAGGCTATTTTCATAAGTGTTTCTTAAGTGTGGTCCTTTCCAAAATGCACTGCTGTATGGGATGACTTTCTTAGTGCAAGGACTGCTCTTTAGAAGAGTTCTTATCCTTGCTCTCACCACAAGAGATAGGAGAGGAGATGGAGGCATAATCTTTGTCTGGGTTCATATGTAGTAATAGACCGAGCCAGCAGAAGAAATCAAGAGAAGCATATGCATTTATCTTAAATTTGGTGTTGTCTGTTCTTGCAGTACCGGTTAAGAAGCTATATAAGATACTGTATTTTCTGAGGCAACTCAGAAAAAAAGATCATTTGGGGTTTAAAAGACAGAGGTCCTTATTTCGCCTAGACTGGTCTTTTCCTCCCTCTGCGTAACCCATGAAAACAAGAACACTTTATACTAAAGATAAAACTGACTCCACCAGAACCCTCTTCAGATATGACTTCAGATAGATACAAGAGGTTCAAAAAGACCACTCAGAGTCAAATCAGAATGATGATATATACTCCTAGTGCTTTTATTTTTACAATCATTTCAAAGTTACCATACGTAAGTAAAAGTGACCTGTGGTTTGTTCGTGTTGTATGGTTCCCAGAAAGATGTTTACTCAGGTTGTGAGCTATGGATATGGACGCCCATGGAAAACTGTTAAATGATTATAGCCAAGGGCTTAGCCTGACCTGTAGAACTTTTGGAATATTTAATGGGTAACCTGGTTGATCTTTTTTGCCAAAACTCTTACTGTCTTCTTGTTAATGTTATGCAGGACTAACACAGTGGAGGCTGGGATTTACTTCTAAATTCAGGACATATGTTGTAGAAATCAATGACAGAAAAAAAAATAAGGACCTCCTTAAAACCAGTTTTGTTCAGTTATAGCTTTCTGCACAGTGCTGTTCACATTGCAGTCAATGAGGGGCTGAGTCTTTCATAATGGTTGCTCACTTATATTCCTTGTTTTTATACAGGAACTTACCCAGTGCATTTACATTAATTAGAAAAGAATGCAGCAAGGTTGTTTTGCTCCCCCCCACCCCTTTTGGGGGTTAGGTCTATTCATTAAGATTTGTAGAAAACAGATGTGATTCTACTTTAATGGATTCAGACTTCATTGCTTATTGAACTATTTTCATTACTTTGAATTTTGAAAATAGGCTTAAGCCGTTAATGGACTTTGAATAGCAAGATACAAAGAATCTCGGTCTTCACTATTTCCTACTAATTACTAATTCTGTTTCCATAAGGAGTTTTAATGTTTCTGCCTAAAATTAACTGTGCATGCCTTTTAGAATGTGTATTTAAAAGAACTCCTGCTGCTGTGGTGGAATTTTATTTTGTAGAATTCCTGTAAACATGCAAAAATTAACTTGTACATCTGGTTTGCATAATGGAAAAATTCCAGAATACAGACACATGAATCCATGCACTTGCATGCACACTCACATGTACGCATGTATGTGTAATATGCTGTCCACTTGTATAGAGTGAGTTCAACCCAGCAAATTTAATATAAGGTATTGCACAAATTTCAGAGCATTTTGGATCACTTGCTATATGATAAGCAACATTTTTCTCCTTTTCTTCTTTGCATGTATGTGAATGAGCTCTGTATATTATAGCAGAATGACCTGCATGTCATTTAGGAAATTTTCATGCTGTCTTAATCTTCAAGAAATAACATAAATCCCTGCTTATGACAATAATCCTTATCATTATATGCCAAACTGATTCATCTTAGATGTAGATAAGTTGAATATAGAATCTCGTTTGCATAATGGAAGTACTCCAAATATGCAGGACATGTATGCAATGTATGTTTACTCACAGTGCAGGATTCAGATGTCTAGGAACTTGAATTCAAGTTAAGGAACTACTAGACATAATGTTCCTAAACATCTCAAATGCTTGGGAATATGTTGCCAAAGTCACTTGGGAGACTTATGTTCATTGCTCTTCCCATGATTTGCCTCTCTCATTTGCCTTTGGCCATTGCATCTTGCTAATCAGTATTGGCATTCTAGAAATTCTGATGCTATTTTGGCACCTGAGGGCGTAATGGCCCCCTGAAAGGCCATGCTGGTTTGCTCAAAGCTTGTTTCTAATTCCAGCTTAACCAAGGACCCCACGCACTCTGTTTTACCCAGCCTTCTAGCCTGACATTGGATTTATTTCTCACATTTCTTCAGCTTACTACAGCATATAGTGAGAGGGGTAGGTCTATCCATCCATCAGCCTAAATCCAAAGAATCTAAGCTACTGCTGTCTTTATTCGTTTAATTGGTATACATTTAATCCTCATACACTATTCATTCTCCTATTGGCTGTCTTCTGTCATGTGTCATACCTGCACATTTTAATTGGTTCATTACGTTAGCCACATATTAAGCACAATGAGAAGCAATAGTCTTTGGCAGCACTGTGTGTTCAGTATGTAGCATATACCCCTAATGCATAGCCTCCTCCATACTCATCTTTTGGTTTTAACTTACTATATAAACACCTATTCTGTCTCAGTCCAAAATGAAACAGGTTGGCTGAAGTGGCCATTAGCGATGGCTTAACATAACTTCTTTGGCTTGGCACTGAACTGGACTAGGAGAGTTTATACCACTGCTTCTTTTGAGATGCTAGTAAGTGATAACTAGGAGTTAAAGCATGGCCAGAACACGGCCAATTATTTAGTTAAGACTGGTAAGCTATCCCTTGCCAGAGAGGAAAAAAAAAGGCACCAGCAATGTGAAATGAGGTTGGGAAGATAGATCAGTAGTTCAGCTTTCAACATGTCAGGGCCCTGAGCATGCCCTCAGCCCACCGGGGCCTTTGCTGCCTGTGTTCGAGGCCAGCTCTAACATGATGAAGCTTAACCTTGGACATGCCTCATCACTATGGACTGTAGCTTACCCTCATTACCTTCGCAGGACCTGCTCTGCTCTTCTCATCCAGATAGTGGGGGACTGTGTCCCTTGTTGGGGAGGTCCCTGCCCCTGCCTGCCTGCTGTCCAAGAACAAGACAGAGGTGGAAAACCCCCCAGCACTCACTGCCCAAAATGAACAACAGACACATGGACATCATATCCTTCATAGCTAAAACCTCAGGACAGCATAGACTTGTCGTCACCCTCCCCTGACCTTCTCAAAGAAGGTGGACGTGTCACGCAAGCACCCAGGGAGACATTGGGACCATAGCACCAAAAAAGGCATAGGTACTAGGGAGGCTTTTTGTGTAATGATTTTAACTGCATTGTAATGAGGCTTTTCTGTAGTAATAACAACTGTTTGTATCCTCATTACATTGTTAAGAACTTAATTAGACTAGCAACAAATTTTTAGCTCCGTATATATACACATGGTGTGTTCCCTTTTGCGCATAGCGAGATTTTTGTGTAACATACCCCTGCAGCCTCTGTTGTGCTAGCTCATTTCAGTTTTTAGTGAACTGATTTAAATTACTAATCTAGCAGAGAAGTACCCTGGAAAACAAAACAAAACAAGAAATCTATGTAGGGTGTTTAATTGGCTCAACGAAGTGAGTACCAGACCTGGTGGGTAGTAGCAGGACTTGTGCTGACATAGGCAGAAAATGGCAGGGAGAAAACTCCTCTCTTTTTGTAGCACTAGTAGCAGTTAGCTTCAGCCATCTTATCTGAATGCAAATTCACTGATTACTGATAGTTTGACTTTGGCCAATTTTTATCTACATCTTGAACTGTGTAGATGGCGATACAGCAATCCTAAAATGGTTAATTTGGGCATTACTAAAGAACTACATAAATTGCACATTAAAAAAATAGAAAAGGGCTATTTACGATTTTCTTTCACACTTGCTTTCCTTTATTTTTCCTTTCCCCCAGTCGCAAAACAAAAGCTGTAACATTTAAGCATACCCCTACTGATAAACAATTTAGTTTGTCAATATTTAGGAAATACCACAAGCTACTTTATACTATGTCTGATTCAATAGTGCTATTTTATTGTCATAGTCCACCACTCAAGAGGACTGTTTTGATCAAATAAGGAAAGACAGAAATTCTTTAAAAAAAAAAAAAAAAAAAAGTAGCTTAGCATAGGTGAAATCCTACCAGGAAAAATCTCTCAGCTTGCCTTAAGGTCCAGATTACTCATTTATCACTAGCTACGTAGACTTATTTTTTTTCAGCGGCCACATATGGTCAATTCTCTTCTTTTTAATATTGTATCTCTCTTAATTGTGCCTAGGAGTCATTTTAATACGGATAATTGAACTTCGGTTAATTCTGCATATGTCGTTCCAGATTAGTTGCTTACTCCTGCTGATTTAAGTCTGGTATTATTCATTTATGCTATGGGTGCATTTAACTCATTGCCACATATGTGGTTGAGTGTGACCATTTTTTAAGTCCTGTATGAACACATTGTGTTTGTTGTTACTCAGTAGGAAGTTCTAGAAAAATGTAACATATAAAATTATTATGAACCTTATTCCTTTAAAAAAAATGTGCTGTTTTATTAAGCTTTATTGTTCCATGGTCAGTAATAAGATCATTCTGAAAAAAAATGAGAATTTTCTTCCTGGAAAATAGAGTGGTAGTGGGTTATTGTACAAAATGTGCACTTTTCTTTGGTAATTCTCAAATGATGAGAGATGGATGCCCAAATACAACTAAGCATATGAGTCCAAGGACTGCTGCTGCCAGCTTTGCCTCTGCTAAATTACTGCAAACTAAGAAATGCTAAGCTGAGATCTAAAAACAAGAACTGTGATCAGAGGATAAAATAGCTGTAAAGATGCTCAAAGCTGTTGTAAAGCATGCTGAACTTCTGATAGAGAAGCTAGGGAAAGAAGTTAGAAAGTAATGTTAGCATAGATTTCACTCTAAGTTACTTTTGCATCATGTTCCTCTGGTAGTGAGAACTTGGGTTTTCAACTTTTTTTCCGCCATCGTGCAGGAGGAGACTTTTTCTAGTTGGTTAGTCTTTACTCATGTTATCATGGGCACCTTAAATAATACTGAAGTGATGGCAAAAAAGCATTGTCCTTTTTTTTACTAGCTGAGATCTTGAAAAAAACATCTGAAAATCAGTTTAAAGTGCCAGTAAAAAGAATAGAGCTGGTATCTATTTAAATTCTGCACAGTCAGAGTTAAAAATCCAAAGCTGGGCTGTATTAAAGGACACTGCCATTTGCTTGCAAGAGATTAAACAAGGCCTGAAAAGGAGCACTGTATTTTCCTTTGAAATGACATTCCTATTCAAAATGCTCATAGTTATTATATGAAAGAAAAATACATTAAGTCATTATTAGGATTGCAATGGCAACCTCTACAATACATAATTCGTTTACCGTGGTAAAGACAGCTTGATAAGGGCTGGGCTTCTCAAATTTTCCTCTGGGACGCTATGTCTCTCTACTTGCTCTATTCATTACTGTGGCTAATTACCACAATCTGTCTTGATTGGGGGAATTAAAGTCCTCATCGAAATGCATTGATTTAATTCAGAACTTAAATTAGACTACATTAGAAAGAGAAGTATCCAATATTTAAATTCAGCAACTTGTGGTTGTGAGTTTCCCCATTTTATTGGGTAGGACATGTCTGATCTTCCTACATGGCTCAGGTTTTACCTTTAGCTAGGTTACCTCGGGAGGCGCGACTGGAGAACATGTAGTCACGTCGATGCAAATTTTAGCTCAAGTGCAAGAGCAGGGAAACTTCAGCGGTGTGTACATCAGCGAGAACCGAGGTGGACCGTAGTTGGAAGGCCGTGATCTCTATTTACAACCCTCTAAAAAGTTGTCCTGTGTGATAAACAGATCAGGGCAGCGGTCCAGAAGCTGTTGCCAGCAGAAAGAGAACTGGACAGCGATTAGATCTGATGTGAGTTTATTTATACTTCCTGGCTTACTGATAATTAAACAAATTATTTAAAAAGGATCTCTTGAAGTTTCAAAGTTTCCGTGATAATATGATGTGATGAATTACCCCATTCACTGTGGTCCTCTGGCAAAACTGAGACACAAAATTTGTTCAGTCACAATCAATCACAAATCAGTAACAATTCTTTTAAAAAAAGTCTTGTTTGATTTCCTCTTAATCACAAGATATTAAATTTCACTAAGTTATTCCCAGGAATCCAGTAGTCCTAATACTAGAGGTAAAATAGGGCTCATTCTTAGTTCTTGGATTCCTAAAACACTCTTTTCCTTTTTAAGGATAGCATCACGGTTTAAGTAGGGAAATTCTTATTGTTTAAGTGCATAGTTATAGTTTTTGGACTTAGAACTGATTAGATCTATGATTTTCTAGTCTGACCTCCTGCATAATGGCCGGCCATTAGAATTTTTCCTAGTGATTTTTATAGTGAAGGGAGTAATATTCCCTAAATAGGAAAGTGAACATTATTAAGAATGATAAGTTGCAGTGAAACTAGAGTAGCTCTTTTGCTAAAAAAAAAAAAAAAAAAAAAAAAAAAAAAAAAAGTTAAAAATCTTCAGGTACTTCTAAATTTCATTAGGTGGGCAATTCCAATGGTAAGAAACCTTTTTTATGAAACAGTTTGGGTTTACTCTGAATTATTATCATCCATTTCTCGCCATCGAATATTGTAACTATAGTGCCAATCATGAACTAACATACAGATATTTTAGGGGTATTGAACAGAAAGGCGAGCAACATGTGAAGCTCCTTCTGTACAAGATGAAGAAAGAACCGAGTTTGATGAATGTTGTTTATGTCTCACTAACAGCCCTAAAGGCACCTCATAGTTCTGTGATAAGAAAATATTTCCTTGTCAAGAGACATTAACATCTGTTTTTTGAGAAGTTTAGTCATTACATGCTTTGCCTGACAACTCAATGTAGTATAGCTTGATGGATAACTGAGTGAAAGGCTTGAAAGGTCTCCAAATTCAGTTGGTGTTCCAGATCTAATGAGAAAATGCTGGAGCACAGTAGTATTGTAAATATTAACCTTCAGACTGCAAAAACAAACAAGAAAACTTCTTCTTTTGAATAATTTTAGTGATAGAATGAGTAGGGAGCCCCAGACTTCAGCTCCCCGTCTACTTTTCAAGTCACTATTTCCACTTCAGTTTCTTAGTATTTTTCAGCTGTTGACTATATTGACCTTTGGAAATACATACTGCAAAATTAGTAAGATTCAGAAATAGTCATCAGAATGGAGAAGATCCACTGTGGGCTGAAATTATATTAATCTCTAAAATCAATTATTTTTACACAGCAAGAAAGAAGAATATATTCCTCTACTGAAGAATATTTTCCTATTTTCAACATCACCAGAAACTTCTCCTCCTGTTATTTTACCCTTGGCAGAACTGAATCAAAATTTAGAATGATGTAAGTACTAATAGAATTACTATATCTTCCCAAATCATAAAGTATGTCATGCAGACATAGGGTTATCTGACAAGTGACGTTAAAACTTGATGACCTCCCTTTACCAGAACTAGCTCCTTCTAGGCTGATGCAACAAAATGTGTAGTAGCATAGGGTAATATGGTCGAGTTTTAGAAATTATCCATCCATCCATCCATTTATATATATATACAGTCATGTGGCTTTTCTGCTGTTCCTGAATTTTGAGATGTTTCAGTGCAATGTCCTTTGTCTTATTTCTTGTTTGAATACTACAAAATAATGTCATCTCCAGAAGGAGTCTTTGAAGCATGATTGTCTTTACTTTCAATGATTTGTAAGCTAAAAGGGCCTGTTTTATCAAGGACACAGGGGATTCAAAGGGGTTTTAATGTGGGATGTCTTCATGTATCAGTGGGACAACAGAATCACAAGACAACTTACATGATAAATTATTATAGTTGTAAGGAAAATGTGAAATACCTTTGTTCCTAGAAAAGATGATTGTATCATCTGTACATATATTTGCTCTGTCTTTAGAAGCTTTTATGCTCCTTATCTATCTTGTCAAATCATGCTTTTGATTCTCTTTTCCGGTACATATTTTTGTATTTTTATTAATAACAAAGCAAATACCCCTCCCAAGAAATTCTAATGAATTTAAATCTATATGTAAAAATGATTTGAGAAGCTTTGAGGAAATATTTAAAGCTGCTTAAAATGGTAAATCATTAGCAGAGTCATCATTAATCATTAGCATTACAGATGAGTATGTATATATTTGAAAACCTGTGGCGCTGGCTAGAGCCACTTTTGCTACAACTGGATTAAAGAAGTCCATGGGAATTAATTTATAGTATTATTTCTGACAGAAATCCTGAGAGCTCTTCCAGTATGTTTTATACTTCAGATGTTACATAGGCAGAACTGCATCATATGCAGGCGGCTACTTTCAGTTTGGTTTAGCTTAATACCAAACCTAAATAACATGCATTAGTTAGTATTATATTCCTTTATTCCTTGGTGTGAATTATTCCTTTCAGACAATGGGTGTTCCTGGGGGACTGGATGATGTGAATTCGGATGGATCCTTGTTATTACAGGAAAAAGCGTGTCTCTACACGCTTGTTTTCTTCCAGCATTAGTCCTGGAAGAAAATGGATACCACAGCAGCCTGCATAGAATGTCTTCCTTTTGTATATATAGGGGATAGTGCCTGGTAAGCCAGCACTGAGTTTTGATTTATACCACACACAGACAATGGTACTCACCTCATAGAATGCAAGAAATTAACAGAATGATTATATGTATATACACACAAATACACACACACACACACACACACACACACACACACACACACACACACAAAATGAAAATGTCCAAAATACTTATGGCTAATATATTGAAAATAAGATTTTACAAAGACTTGAGCTAAATTATGAGTTGAGGGGAGAAGAAGAACATTTTTTTCACTGGGCAGACTTAAGTTATAATTGCCTACTACAGTTTTTTTTGCTGGTGTCTCTCTAAAAATGAATAATGAGACTCAGGACAAAGAAAGCACAAAATCATAAATATGTATTTTAAAGAAAGTATACTTCCATCAGGGAACTCTTTTTACAGAAAAGATTACATCTAGCTTTTCTCAGTGTCTCAGAAGTACACCACCAGTGCTAGCAATTTGGCAAGCTATAACTGTGCAGACCAGCAGGGCATTTTCTTTACGTACATAAGTACTAAAGTCTTAGTCCCAAACTTTTTTTGTCTCTTATTTTCTATGAAAAGTTATTATCACTGTAAGATTGTCAATTGATCTTAACCAAAGAAATCATATATCAAATTGAGTAATTCAGGAATGTGAAAGATCTCTTGTAAAGGAGTATGGCTTTTCAAGCGTAAGATGGAAAAAGAAATCATCAAAAGGTACAAATAGAAGTTGGGCACTTAAATCCAGGTGGTACTGTGAATAGTTTGACTTGTTCTGCCTTTCAAAATCTCTCTCAATGCTTTCCAGGTTAATATGTTTTAGCACATTTATTATGAATTGTGAGAGCTGTAAAGAATGATGTGCCCTGTTTCATGCCGTATGTGCTGTATTTCTGAAGCTCAACGCAGTCAGCTCAACACGGTCAACTTGGGGTTCCTGTAGGTTAGTGAGTTCAGTTATTTCTGCTTTAAAGTCATTGAAGTGCTGCATTTTGTTATGCATGGTAGTATGTTTGGAAAAATCAGCACTGAAAAGAGTCCTAAGTTAGCTCCTATTTATTTATTCCAGTTGCATTTCACCATTGAGTAAATAGTTAACCTGTTCTTTTTGATTTCTTATGTAGATGTAGTAGTGCACCTGTATATATTGCTGACCAGAGCAGTCTCTGACAGTGAAATATGATATTTACTGATTTAAATAAATACATAGCAATCAACATGATCTGTTTTGAGTATCTTTGCAATGGTGGGAAGCTATTTTCTGACAACCAAAATATGGTTGAAGATGTTCTTCAACAGAGGAGCTGTTAGTTAGAAAATGGAAGTTCATCAAAATTGAAATTTTTGAGGGGAACTGTGTATACTTTAACATCTGCAACAGGGGAAAATCCTAAAGATTTTGATTTACTTACTTCTTTTCAGTAATATGGTAATACTAAACTATTTTTGGTTGGGCTTTCTTTCAAGTTACACATTAACGTAAAACTGTGGGTTTTGTCAGATTAGGTTTTCAATTCCTATATGGCGCTGTTAATACTTAGTTTCCTAAATCCTAGAATTTTCACATTATATATATGTATTTATGAAAAAGGTGAAATATTTTAAAATGGTCTACTTTTTATTTTCTGTAATGAGATAGTTTTGACAGTACTGAATCAATTCAATTTAGAGTAGCCTTTGAATTTGGAAAAAATTCAGATTTTAGAAAAAAAGAAATCTCTGCCTGACAGTGTTTCACATTGAATGCAATCTGTTTTCTAAACAGCTTTATCTGTTTTTTCTCTGGATGAAAATATCTCCCCAGCTTTCATCCTATTTGCTCTCAGTACAAGTTATGTTAGTTTTTTTTAGGTTTGATTAACAATGTAGCTTTCATTTTCATTGTTTCAATAACCTAAGATGGGGATCATTCTCATTAATTTTATATGCCATCTTTCTTTGCATCCATTGCAATCAGCCAAGGTAAAAGATTCCTTTTAAAAAAAGTCCTATTCCACTTTTTCCTCTCAGAGGTACATACAATTGCCCTGGCCATCAGAGGAAATCCAAGTGTTTGAAAAGCCATATGACCCATTTTCTCTTGTTTATGACTGCATCTGGGTTTGATTTTTTTATCGCATACTTGGCTAGGGATGCATTAAACCCATTCATTGGATCCAGATTTCCAGCTTTTGGCACCACTTGGATATCTGGTTTCAGTCCAGAGTAGCGTCTCTTTTGTGCAAATGGGAAATAGAGTATCCTTTCCTCTTTGCATTTGTAATGTGTGAAATCAGATTACCGTTACCCTTTCTCTAGTCCCTGATTTTAATTCCTATGATGTAACAAACTTCATGATAATTCACTTTAAAGTGAGGACTGTCACATTAGCCATAACCAACTGGTGTGAAGCTGTCAAGTTTTTAACCAGGTGGAACAGTGTCACCGAGCGTAACTGTAGGTTGAATTTAATACGTTGCAGGACGTCCGTCTGCTGGGATATTTGATTTATGAAAATTACACTTAGAGGAAAGATGATGGGTCATGGGGAAGGGATGAAGGGAAAAGAATGCCCTTATGATTTGCAGTGGGTGTTAGAAGCAGAGGGCAAAAAAATCAAAAAATCTCTACAATTTTTTTTAAAACTCATGGTTTAGGTTGGTAATTAGCTGTAGTGGGAGGAGTCGAGAAGTTGCAACAGTCTAGCTGTCATGACAAATGGAGCGTTTTTTTCTTGCTATGGTGTTAAATGATATAATTAGGAAGAATCTGTGTATTTCCAGATTCATGGAGGGGAAAAAAAGCATTGGCTGTCTTCTGGACAAAATTAGAAACGGAGATAGCTGCAGGTGTTTCTTCCATCTTCCTGTTATTTTAATTATTTTGGAAATCAAGAGTGCGTGTGTGTGTGTGTGTGTGTGTGTGTGTGTGTGTGTGTGTGTGTATAGTGTGTGTGTATATATATATAGTGTGTGTGTACATATATATACACACATATTTTTGTGTATATATATATGCATATATATTTACAGATGGCTTTATGTCCGTAAACTTTGTGCAGATATCAATGCAGCGATAATAGAAAAAAATAATTGACATTGTTTCCTTGAAGTTTCAGTGTGAAAAATACAGAACATCCTGAATCTTTTGCAATGAACTATGACAGCTAATTAATAAACTGAAACAACTGAATAAATTCATAATAGTACTCTTTTTTTTTTAACTATCCCACCCCACACTTGAAATATAGATCCATGAAATGGGATTTAAGTCAAACTATGTTTAATATTTTGAGATTAAAACCTAACCAGATGTTTTTTATGAGAAGTTTGACTTATTCTTGCAAATGGGCTCTTAATTCTGAACCCCAGAGAAACCTTTCTGTTGTCTTTATTTCCTAAAGTCCTTATGTGCTTCTTGGTTTTAGCCTCCTTTTAGTCCAGTCTGTATAATAGCAGTAGTTACCCATTCCTTTTAAGTTTCCTTTGATTTAGATTTACTTACCTGTTTTTCCTAGAGTAATAGGATTCTTTTACCAGAATCTCTCCATATAATTCTCTCAAAAGGGAAGAGTAGGTTTACTTTACTGCAAGGTGGATTAGTTTACTCAGTATACTAAAGTACTATATTGAGATGCATTGAGTCTTATATTTTACACTTAGAAATAAAGAAATGGATTGACCAAGAAGAACAGAGATCCATATATTCTTATTCTTCTTGCATGCTTATAAGTTCAATGTGTCTAGACTAAGCCTTTTCAAGAAAATTGAAAAAACTCTTCAAATTCGAACCCCTTATTCTGCAATCAGATTCAAGTAGATAAAGCTTAAATGCCATGATTTTGTTCCTACTGGGACAAATGGCAAACTGCCATTGCCTTCTGTCTGCAGAATCAGAATTAAAACCAAACTGTAGGCTTGCAGTTAAGTTTATACTAAATCAATTCCAGTCCCACAAGGCTAAAGCAGAAGTTGTGCTGTATCATTGTGAATATGCAGGAAAGAAAATGGAGCGATCTAATTTAGATGAAGCTTAATGTTTACAGTTTTTTAAAAATATGCTCTCTCTCATTGGCTATGAAAGATTGTTATTTAGGCAAATTAAGCTTTTGCTAACATGGAAAGCTGTCTTAATTGAGGACTTCGTCGTTCACAGTCCATTTTTCACCTTCTTAATATTTTAACAGTCATAATACTTATTTTGTGAACCCACAGGTTTCCCAGTGAGCCTCATGCTATGACTGCCATTTCATACTTTAAGTCCTTCTTTCTCATCTTGATATGGTGTAGAGCCTTATTTTAATTTATTTGGGTTTGATAAGATTGTCAACCTCATCTTCCTTCCTTTATAATGAAATATGGAAATAGCTTTATGCTATGCATGTGATTTCCTTATGCATGCATTGTAAGTTATTTCTTCTATCTGAATAAAATCTCCAGAAAATACCCTAGCACAAATTAATCGCTCTGTATTTATAGTTCCATATTTTTCTTCCCTTTTCAATGATTCACCACTCTTGCAGGCAAGTCTCTGGAAAATCTTACTACTTTCACAAGACTTCTTTGGATATTTTTTTCCCTTACCAGAGATTACCCAAAGACTTTCATTTTGCATTTCGACTATTCATTTTCTTTTTCTCTCCCATGTGAGAGCGGTGTCCTTTGGAAATTTAAACAATCCTTCATTCTGAGAGGTTTTTCTATCACTAAATGTCTTATTTGTATAACAGAGAGCTTCAGATTTTGTAAAAGCTTCTACTAAGCCTCTTGCTTAGTTTGTGTTAATTTGAATTTTAGAATATATACTTCATTCCTTCCCTCTGATACTAAAGTAAGGAGAGGAGAGAGATTTAATCACAGGAATTTACAGAAGAGGAGTTTCCATGTGCAAAGCAAGACACTAAATTCATAAAAGCATCTCACTGTATAGCGTTTTCATTGAGTGAATGTTTCGTGGTCAGATCCAAAGCTCATTAAAGTGATTTGGTCATTAAATACTGGCCTTTCATTGACTGAAGTTCAGATTAGGTAGCTCATGCCTTTTATTTCTACAAATACAAATCTTCCGAACGTTCCCATCACAGCAATCTCTAATTCCTTAACTGATAAACATACATGAATCTCTCTATGTTTGTACATCTGTATGCAAACACATATGTTCAGTTTGAACACATGGCTGGATGTGTCAAGTAGATGCTTAGCTTTGGGACCTGGAGAGAAGATCCAGTAGATCATATCTTCTAACTTTCCACTTATCTGAATCAGAGTTGTGAAATCATTTCAGCTGGAAAAGATCCCTGGAGATCATGTAGTCCAACCCCCTGCTCAAAGCAGGTCCAGTTCAGTGTGCTTGAGTTCAAAACAAGCTAAAATTAATTAAATTCTGCTTAATATGTTTCATATGCACATTTATGTGCTTATACTTCAAACTGTGCAAGTTGTGCTTAATATGTACATTTATGGGTAAAATAGTTCTCTGCTTTTGGGTCCAGGTCCAGATACCTGCTGTCATGTCTTTCAGCTCCAAGGGGGCACACTTATCTGCCCAACCACTGTGGATGCCACTGGCTGTGATTCACAATTATTTTCCTTAAACTAGCTACAGAAAAGGGTAACATCCAGTAACTCACCTTAGAATTGTGCCTTACTCTTATGTTCCTTATGGACTTTCTACATCCCAGAGTTAGCCATAAGCAGCAGCATTGTATTCCAGAAATGCATTTATTCCTCCTGTTATCCATGCTTTTTAATTATTTGAAGATGTATAAAACTTGGAATAAAATGCACAATGATCCTGTATGAAGTGGATATTTTCCATAGCAATCATTTTCTGAATTTATTCTTTTTCTAGTAGACTCTAGGATTTATGAAAAATACCCCCCAGGAAGCATCATATTTAAGGAAATCACGTAATGTAGAGAAGAACAAAAATGTGTGTAAAATGTACTGATTAATCCACTTTACACATACCCATTATGAATAAGAAATATGCTGCTGAGTTGAGATGTGCGTTATCCCCCGAACAACTCCTTTCAGATTTGTGGGGTTCTCGTAATGTGTTTTGCTTTTTCCTCAAGAAGCAAATTGCCACCTATGTTAAGACAGGAAAAAGAAAAAAGTCCGAGCAGATTTGTGATTCATTTATTCCTAAAAAAAGCTGCACTGAAGTTCTTCATGAAATAAAAGGTCAAAGATTATGCCACTGAACTGTTGAACTGCTGTGAGTGGGATGCCTTCTTTCAACTTGCGCAAAGAAGAACATTCATCATAGTTCCTCACTGAATTTAAAGGAAAAAAAAACAGTCTTTCTTACCCGTAGGGAACTTCTGTTTACTTTACTGTAAGCTCTCCTTGAGCAAATTTGGGTAACCACATACCGTGAGTCTGAGGAAGGATGATTCTCTGTTCCGTGAGAAGTTTCTGCACTAGGAAGAGATGGTTTATTTCCTGTGTTCTCTCATGTCATATCTATAGTGACATTCGTCCTCGCAGTATGTGGTGTGGGTGATCTCCAGAAAGGCTGGGGACTTTGAGGCAGGGCTGCTGGATTATGGGAATTTCTGGAAGCACCGAGCTTTCTGAAGCAATCGGCATCTTGGGACTACTTTATAAGAAAGACCATTGAAAGACTTATTATTATCAGAGTTCTGTATTCAGGATTGACTGACAATATTGTACTGAAAAAAATTGCAGTGATGTCGAGGCCAAACTAGTAGTGATAAGGTTATCATCATAATCACAGAGCAACAATATAAAACACAACAAAGTGTGTGCTACATCTGTACATGGCGATTGCCTGGTTTGCAATTAGAACCCAAGAAATATTCAGATGTATCTTTATATTGAAATTTTGACTTGCTGATCAGCTGTAGCATGTAAGCTCTGTTTTCTCTATTCATAATGCATAAGGGTTTTGAAAACTACAGTAGGAAATGTTTAAAGCCTTATGGTGATAAAGTAGCATTTTTATAGATCCTCACTGATCTTAAGGAAAATAAATGCCACACTAAAAAATTTTGTGTTTTTAGTGGCCTTACTAAAACATATGCCTGTGGTTAATATGATGAAACGAAAACAAACTTTCCTAGAGATGCCTTTATTACCTCGCCTGTTCTGTAATCACCAATCTATACCGTGTAGTTGCATGATTTCTGCTACTTGCTGGATTCCTAAAGAGATAAATGCAGTTCTGAGCAAAAATACTGTCTCAACAACATTAGAATCTTTTGTTCAGCCACCGAATAACCAGAAGGATGGTCAGTGTTACTGTTATCTTTCATAATGATCATTGATTCTTCTATGACTGACCTTGATGCTTCTGTTTCTGCTTTCTGTTTGTCCTTACTTTTACTTTCCTTGAGTTAGATTAATCTTTTTTTGCATGGTTTCCAGTCTTCTGTGTCCATATTTTTTCTCCTCTGATTCAACTCCTCACTTTCAAAATCTAGAAAAAATTGCTGCCCGATGCAGCTGGCATTTTGCATAGGCTGTGCCAGTTCCCCACAACTGTGATCCCACCTCCTCGAGATAACAATGATGAGAGAACATGGTCACATGGGTTAAATAGCTGATAAAAGAAGACAACCGACACATCTAGATTTGTCAATGGCTTGATCTGTTATTATTTGAAAGCCATCTAGGAGAAGATTGATGACTGACATACAGCTGATTGATTGACTTCAATCTGCATGTCTCAGGAGCTCGAACCCAGGAGCAGAGGGCAATGAATTGCTAATGTTGCAAGGCCTCACAAAACCAGAAACCCATGAAATCCATCTCCTGCATCCCTCGAATGCCATCCTTTTGCTTTTGTTGCATGAAGATACAATACACTTCACTTGCATCTCTGCCTCTTACAGATTTCTTATATATAACGTTGTCATGATTCATAATGTGCTCAACATCATACCAAGACACAACGCGTCCTTAGACACTGACTGTTTTAAAGGTACTTGCTCATTACCCAGTGGGATTCCTACTCTTTTTTTATATATTTTTTTATTTTTTTTTGTTTTATAGCAAGTATATTAGCTTTTGTTCCTTTGAAGGTAAGCTTGGGCAATGTTCAAGTCATTAATCTCTTGAGCCTACTGCTTTGACACCAATGTAGTTATAAATGGTCAGTTAAAGCAGTAAGAGACAGGGATATAGGGCAGAGATTTTAGGCTAGAAGAAGATAACTGTAAAATCTCTTCTGACTGCTTTTAAATTCACTTTGGTTTAAATGCTGAACTTGAAACCCAGCACTGTCATACTTCACAGAAGATGGATTGGTGGGACATTGGTATTGGAGGAGGATTGCCAGTTCTTTGTCAAAAGGTTAGAGAGCAAATAAAAAACTAATTAACAGGCATTAATTAGAACGTGGTGTTCTGGTCAGTGATTGCATTTACTGAATATAATTTGTACAGTCCTTTCAGGTGCTTTGTGCCAAACACACAGGAAAAGAAGTAAAAAGTGAAAGATGCCTAGTGCATACAAAAATACATTATCATTAAGGCAGTAGACTTAAATGAGAGATTTTAGAGGTGATCAATTATGCTGTATCTTCAGCTGATACAAAGTGAAGGCAGTTCTGTTTTACATCCATACATTATTTAGCTCTATTTCTAAAGATGAGCAAAAACTGTAGTTCTAAACTGTTTTTGTAAGTTCACACTTTTTTGACTTAAGGCCATGTTTATAAAACAAACAAAAAATGCTTCTTTAGATGAGAAGGGTTTCATAGTAATGAACTGGAAGTAGAATTCCTGCCATTAGAGGCCCATATTAAGCTTATGATAAACGTGGCAGTGATGTTGTATTACAGTGACTGGGATACATATTGCATTAGGTTTTGGGTGTTTTTTTCGTTCCTTTTTTTGTACTGTTTTGAGACCTGCTTTATATTCCATTCTTTATTTCTGAAGAAGCATCTACTTATTCCATAGCTATTTAAATAAAGATTTGTAGACTAATTTTCACTGTCAGTTTGCTAGCAGCTTAGATTTTTTCATGGTAATTCTGTATTCATTAAATAGCATTTGACATCAAGATGTTTAAAGAAGCTGTTCCTTCTGCAATTGTACCCAAATGAAATTGATGTTGTTGAGAGGTGTCTAGATTTTGCTTCCTGCTCATTTTGAAGACAAGAGCTCAAAGAACAAATGCAAAAGACAAACGTAATTCCTTAGCTTGTGGAAATAGTATAAGTAATCTCATTATGTGCCTAGCGAGGTTATGGAAATAAGTGCTAATCTCATTTCCTCTGAAGGATGTTCAAAACTGAATTTTATACCTTAAGTTGAAGACAAATATTACCTAACAGATGGGGTGACTAAGATGGTGTCTAGCTTTTCACTTTTCTCTTCATCCCTGTTGACTTCTTTTTTGTTTTTTTTGAAACTTTAGAGTAAATCCTGCTAAAATTGAAATAGCTTCATCAAGATGAAAAGAAAATCAAGCATTTTCCTAGTTTTCTTTCACACACGATCGTTGGTTTCTCAGGAATAACAGCTTTTTCATTCTGGATCACAAGAGTCAGCTGGTCTGGAGTCCTTCAAGAATGAAGGAACAGAAGAAGTCCTGTCGCCACATTGTTTGTGGTAGCAATTATACCGCTTTACACAGGGCAGACGGACCTCCTATGTCAGCAGATAGTCCTTTAAAGCCTTATCATGCAAGTATAACACATTCAGGAAGCACTCAGACATCACTTCAGTGGGCATAGAGACAAAACTGAACCACAGCTGGGTTAGGCTTAGAGAGCAGGATGCCATTTTCATTCTTGGGTAGTGCAGGAGCAAAATAACGTTCTGGTGGTTAATGCATTGGGCTTGAATGCCAGGTAAGTGGTTTTTTACCACCCATAAAATAGCCATTGTACATACACACACACACACACACACACACACACACACACACACACACACACACACACACACACAAAGGTGTATATATACACCTGCATATATACATATAAAAAAAAGATTTTTAATTCTAACATGTCATGCTCTGCTGCAAGCTAGTAACTGTCAAGAGATGGTGTTCACATGTCTCATTAGGTTAAAATTTTTCTTTTGATCTTGGAAGATGCGAGGAAGGCCATTAGTGCTTCAGCAGAAACAGTCAGCACTTGCAATATGCATTAAAAATTATCTGCAACAATTTCTTCTGAGATGAGAGTACATCATAAAATTAAATACCGAAACAGCTGAATTTTTTATATGAAAAGCAATCTTTATCAGATTTTATGCTTTAAAACTTCACTTGCAGTTTTTTGGTTTTGGTGGGTTTTTGTTTCTTTTTAAGCTGAGGAGAATGGCCCATGATTAAAAAATATTTCATGTGCTACTCTTCACCTTTAACCAATAAAGACTTCATCAGCTTCACACGTCTCTGGATGAACTGGACCATCGCTGTCGTTCAGCTATGCCTGGTACAAGGCTTAGACCACATTGCAAGCCCTGCTTTGTCAGAGCTTAGAACTAAAATTGGGCTACCAAAATCCTGACAAGATTCAGTTCCCCCTTCTACCTCCTTCTTTCTGAGCATCCTCAATATTTGGGGTGGGGGTGGGGGGGAAGCTTTTGACATCACACAGACATTCAAATGCTGTGGTCACATGTGTTTCAGAGGTTAAGCATCATTAGACCTTAGTTTGCTAAAGTATCACTTTAGTGACACTTTAAACTAACCCAGTATCACTTTTGAAACTGAGAGTCCTAAGGTTTCATCTGTATCAAGTTTCTCTCTAGCCTTGTCTTTTTTTTTTCCTCCCCCCTTCTTATTCGTCTTATCCTTCCTTGCTACTTTAGTGGCTGGCAAAGAGGAGGGAGAGCCGAGGAACAGGTCTGGCCAACTGCAGTAGTTGTCACATAGCTTAATAAACTGCACTCAGAAGAGGATAAAGTAGCAGAGATGCTGAGATACCTGCTCTGGCATGATGGGGCTGCTCACTTGCCTTGCATTGCCAGTACAGCCAAGTCACTGAATTTGTATTCTAGTCCATTGCTGCTCAGGAAAATATTTCAGTATGCGTCCTGATGGAAGCCACAAAGAAGCAAGTGCTCAAGCATCCTGTAGATGTGCTAAGGGGAAAGTCCCCCTACCCACCCACCACTTCCCACCTCAAAAGTCATTCTGGGTTTTTGCTGAAAAAAGCTGTAGAACAACAACAAAATATTTTCTTTTTTTCATAAATCCATCATATTTTTTAGCATTGTTTCATTGTCAATATTTATCTCTGTCCTTCAGGTACATGACAGACCACATGTACAAAGTCCATATACACAATACACAAATAAAATACGTTTTAGTGTGGCATATGATATACTTAAGTATCTTCATTATTCATGTTAAAAAGTCAAAATAAATCATGCTTACTTTTCATGAAACCTTTGTCTAGCTGGTTTTCCTTTGGTGAAAAGTTTTTTTTCAGTGGTCTTAGAAAAGATCTTTACACATTTTTCATATGTAAATTATTCTGCTAGTCATCATGCTTGCCTTACTGAGACGTGATTAACAGAAGAAATGGAAACTGCTGATGATTTGTTTAGACTGTAGCTCGTTTTAATTTTACTTTATAATGTTATCTTTATTTTTACTTAAGAACAAATACTAAAAAGCAAAGTAACAACATCAAAAATCCTTATGCAAAACAAAGTTTTGCCCTGCATGTAGCAGGTTTATTTTATTTTTTTTGATGCAGCAATCTCACTTCTCATAGTACCGTGCAACACATCATATTAGCGTTATTTTCAGCTGAAACTGAGATGGTTTGGCCTCTTACTGTTCATTGTCGATGCCTTTTCCAAAAAAAGAGTGGGACGAAACCTGCCTGCCGCTAATATTCAATTTATGCCTCTTTGTGTCTTTGTTTCAGCAGGAGAACATGCTAGATGAGCTACTGAAAGTACATCACCAGGTGAAAACATGGTGCAGCCTTTTGAAATCCTGTAGGCAGCTGGCCTTGTATTTTTTAATGCCTCTTTATGTTTGCCAGAATAGCATAATAATCAATTCACACCTCAATGGCAAGCTGGCTCTTCTTGGTAAATAGAATGGTGTTGCATGTATTTCTTTTTTCACAATAGCAGCTTTCTAGTTCATCCATTAGGTTTAAACTGGAATTTAAGTCAAAGCAAGTGAAACAAGAAACGCCTGAAATAAGTTGTTCCCAAATGCTCAAAATAAGAAAGGGCTGAAGGGACAATTCTTGTTTGTAGTATAGTAAACAGACTGTAGTAATTTTTTTTTCTTTAATTACACTGAATAATAGTAACATAGGCTAATAGTAAATTGGGGTATTGCTGTTAGTTTGTTTTTTGAAAATAGAAAATAAGAAATATCCTTAAAATATCAATATATATAAAAAACCTTTCTCTGACATAGCATCATTTTAATACTCGAATTTAGTTGCTGAATTTAACAACATTTCGTTTGAGGATAAACTGTAGAAATGATGAAAGCAGTCAAAGTGAAATAGCACGGAAAGTTGTTATACAAATTTCATTGCTGGCAGGGAAGAAAGCTCAGATTTGTAAATAATTGCAGCTTCTCTTCCAATCTCTTATTATTCCTGAAAAGTTTATAGTGATTAAGAATTACTTTGTAATACTTCCTTGGTAGTGCTTTGCAGCTGTGAACGGGTTATGTGCTTTTTGTGACAGGTTTAGGCCATAGGCAATTTCATAAATTTGCTCTGTTTCTTTTCCTCTGCTCACTGCTTTTTGCTATACTGACCTGATAAGGAAAGCAAATGCAGAAATAAATATTCCTGGTAAAAATTTTATGTTTTCAGGATTTTTAAATATTATTATTTAAATAATATTTACAAAAAATGTACTAAATTACCCCTTAACATGACTATATTAAAAAAAAGCTTGATTTTCTGATTTAAGGCCAGAGCCTTTCATATCAATTTTTGCTTCCCTGTAAGCTCTCCTGAGAACTTACATGTATGCACAAGGCCATCTTCTGACAGCTTCATATAACCTTCCTCCACCAGGGAAAACGTGGACCTCTCCTGCTTACTCCCACTTAGCTAGCTGTTGCTAGTGGCCTACTGCCAATAGGTACATGACGAAGGGAAATAAAGGCCAGATTCAAACCAGCTGCCATAAAAGGAGGTAGTCTATTTTTGTTTTTTAAGGGGATATGAATGCAAGAGTTATATACCTAAGTGGGTGTTGAAGTTAATTAGATCATTTGAAGAGCAAGAGCTTGCGTGCTAGACTTTCCTAGGTGCAGAAAGAATCAACTGTGGGTGCCATCTTTGCCGAATCGTTCATCCTCTCTTCCTGCTGCGCTAAAATTATCTGAGAGGCAATAACCAATAGTGAAATGAAGAAAGAGTAGACCTCCAAGCTGAGGCATCAGCAACATGTATTTTTCTTCTCTTAGGTAAAAATGATTAGATAGCTTCTGGTTTTGTATTTGAGGTAAGAGCAATGGCTGGGATTGCAGATTCCTAGATCATATAAAAGAAAAGAGCAAGAAATAGTGTTAAATATTATGAAGTTGGGTCTTTACATTCAAATCAATCAATTCTCACTGGTGAATATGGTCTGCAATAATACTCATGTGTGGGTGTTTAATACGTGCAATATTCTTCTGTGCTCTAGAAGCGCAGCACAACGCAATCACTGCAGCCCAATTGCTTCATCCCTCTCTGTCTCCTTATTTCTGGTAAATAATGTCTTCTCACCACCACCCTGTACCAGAGATGCACTTGGAAAGGGATATTGTTAAAATAACTCAGCCAACTCTGTTTAATATAACTGTAAATAAAAATTAATAGTATGTTGGAAGCAGACATTTGCCTGAATATTTATACATGTATCACTTCCAGGTTTTTTATTGATATTGTAACCCTTGGAGGAGAGGACTTTAAAGCTCATCTTTATGATCAGTGGCTAGACACTGACTCCTTATAGTCTTGGACCAGGTATTCAGAACCCACTGTAACGTATGATGACTAAATGCTTATTTTTTGGAAAACACCGTAACAACTGGAATCACTAAGAGCCCCAGAGCTGACCAAGTACAAGGCTTTTAAAGTGTCAGGCACTTGACTATAAAAGTCTTGCCATCATAAATTCAGATAAAGGCCCAGTTTCACTGCCTTCAGAAGGAAGTGCAAGACTTGCCTGTGCATCATTTTTTGAAATAGAAAAATGTGTGAATAATGGCTTGGCAGCATATTCTTAAGATAAGCAACAGAAATTACCTAAGAGAAATGAGATACTAGTACAGTAATGCAGGTTAGAGAATCTAGTGAACTTTATGTAATTTGTTGGCAAGAAGATTCATCAGTGATGGATGTCTTGTAATTACTGAGATGAATGCGAAATATCTTTTGCAGGTGTAGACACTATTTAACTGATGTCATTCCTAAATTTCACTTAAAAGTTCCATTGATTTAATGGCTTGTGAACCAGGAGCTCTCACCCTTGAAAGAACATCTGTTGTCAATGTGCTCATATTTTTAAATTTGCTTTGATACTTATTTCTTTGTAATTCATTCCACTTACTAGATTTTAAAGAACTGGTATTAATTTAAGCATTGGACACTCACAGATGTTTTCATCAGAAGCTTTAAAACTTTCATATGCTTTTAGCATGCAAGCAGTATTACCAGGTATTTTATGGTTCTTTATAGGAAAATGTATTGCTCTACACCCACCAAAATTACACACATTCTTTTTTTTTTTTTTTTTTTTTTTTTTTGTGTAGGGTGTTACTTTGAGATACAGTGTAAAATCTCAAAGTTTTCTAAGTGATGGGGAATGGCATTAACTCATTAGTGCTTAATCCAGCAGTATATGCCAAAGAACTCCCCTTGGTCTTAGCTGACTTGATTCTAGACCTGAACAAGTACAGAACAAATACAATTTCCTCAGTTGAAAATAAAATCTTTTCTTCATCATTTTTGAGACCTCATTCCCTACTTCTTTTGGGTTTTTTTTCCAAGCACAGTGTGACTTTTACGTAGCAGGCGGTGGGGGCTTTGAAGTCGCATTCTGTAAAAGGCTAAAGAATTCTTCAGTGCATGTTTTAAATGGCATCAGCTAAGTGATGGATGGATCGGTGCCAGGCACTAAACTTTTAGCTAAGAAATATATTTGTATTTCTCTGGATGAGCAGAAGGATCTGAATTAGGAAAAATAATTGCTGAAATTAAATAGACTTCCTTGTTAAAGAAAGCCAAAGGTACACTAACATAAATTTTAGAATGAATTGGAAAGACAAACCAAGGAAATTTACTCCCAGTCAATTTTGATACACTTACCAGAAACAGAGGGTGAAAAGTTGTGGACATGTCTTCCTTCAGAAAGGGACATCACAAAAGGATAGGGAAGAAAGTAAAGAAATAGATAAAGTCAGAAGACTATAATTTTATTTGTAAAGCCCTCTTAGCAGGGCTTTTAGCCTGGGTTCAGCCCAGTGACACAGTGGCAGCATACTTTGCAGAGTTAACATGGATATGTGTACCACAGTCCCATAAGCTTCCACCTGTGTTATTGTTCATATGGAGGTAGCTCAGGTGTGCTATCAATTTTAATAGCTGAGATAATGCTTAGTTATAGAATTAAGAGTTATATTGGCACACAGCAGTGTGCCTATCAAACAAAAGCTGAAATAAACTTTCCCATAAAATTATATTTTATTAAATAAGACAATAACAATAGTAACAAGAAAGGTGCTAACACATTGGAAAAACTATTTCATGGACAATTATCATTTTCTCTCTTGAGCTTAATAAAGTCAATAACATAACATAAAAAGGCAATGACTTCACAATTTTAGATCTGCTTTTTATTCTGATCAACGGCAAAAGGATTCTTCTGTTCCTGCTCTAAACCTGCTGAGCTGTCAGCCTACGGACTAATATTCACTTGATGCATTTCCCCATTGGACAAAATGATGCTTGCGTATGCTCCCTAATACTGCAAACTTGTTTGGATGACTCCTGAACACAGAAGTGGCCATACAAGGTCAAACTGAACATCTGGAGTGTGTATGAACTGAAAAAGTTCAGAAGCTCCTGCATGAGAGAGAAGGATAACACCTGCATATGTGACACTTATTCCTACTGCTGTCCTAGGCTTTGACTGCCCTCAGCTAGGGAACTTCCTTAGCTGGGATGTGGTAGCAGTGTACTTAGTAAGCATCAGTTCTCTTCCATGGCCGTCTCCAGTCACCTTTAAACCCATGCAAACGTCTGGCATCCATGGATCCACAGACTCCCGCCACAGCAGGGAATAGGTCTGCTATCTGCTGCGTGATGAACCAGCCCTTTTGCTCGACTGATCCTGGCTCTTACCACCTTGTTTGATGTCTCCTGGTTCTTCTGTTGGAAAGAACTAAAATCAGTGGATCCCTGCCTACTCTTTGTGACGGTCATGTTTTCACAGATCTTTATCATCTCTCATTCCCCCCAGAATCTTTTTCCAGACTGATGAGCTCCAACCCTCTTGATTTTTCTTATGCGGAAGCTATTCCATGCTTTTGATCATCCTTGTTACCCTTTTACAATTCTAGTGTATTCTTTTTTAGATAAGACGACCAGAATGGCATATAATATTCAAGATATGCATTAGACTTGGATTTGAATAGTGACACAATGGTGTATTTTATTTTGTTCTTTTCCCTTTCCTAATAACTGGTAACATTTGATCTGACTTTTCACCCTATTGAGCATTAACTTAACATTTTTACAAGCCTGCCTGCCTATCATAGGCCTAAAATCATACTCTTGAGTTAGCTTAGAGCCAAAAATAGTTTTGGTTTTCTTGCCGTGTGCATCGCTTTACTTTTATTCATAATGAATTTCAAACCTTTCCCCACGCCTAACAGGCCTCTCTTTATTTACTAGTCACTTAGATTATGCAT
Source organism: Dromaius novaehollandiae (assembly GCF_036370855.1). Taxonomy (NCBI): domain Eukaryota; kingdom Metazoa; phylum Chordata; class Aves; order Casuariiformes; family Dromaiidae; genus Dromaius; species Dromaius novaehollandiae. The sequence continues at coordinate 6,266,490 of NC_088105.1, read as the reverse complement.
GGCCAAAATGATTTACTTACTGAGAATGGTTGGCAGGAATTACTGCCTTGGTTCATAAAACTGGTTTAAAAGATAACTATTTTGGATATTCTCTGGCATAAAGGACTATACTGGAGAATGCTCAGGTGCTCTAGTTTCAATGCCAGAGTGGAAACATCACCCTTTATTTGTTGGTGTCTATCGTCTTAAGAAAGAAACTGTCGCAGTAAGGTCTTTTTGCAGGCTAATACATGAAAATCAAAGTCTCTTCTAACATCTGTCTGTTCAGATACATAGGAGTAGACACAGCTGCTCTTCTCAAACCGAGAGCACTTGTAGTGTGAGCACTTCTTGGAATGAATGAAGAGGGGAGAAGTGTGATTAATACCAAACTACTGTTAATTAGCAGCCTCTCTGGTACTCTGTGCCAGAGGGCCTGGTAGTTTAAATGACTGATTCCCTACAGTGCCATATAAACACAAGATCATTATCCTTTAATTTTCAATTTCTTTTTTGCAATTTCACTTTTGACAAGAAATGCATTGACACAGGACACGTAAGTTCTTCTGGGCTGATAGGTATTTACTGTTGTAATAGTGTGGGCCAGCACAGTGGCAGAATTGAGGATTTCTGATCCTTTTAGCACCCTGGTGAATTTACATAAAGAAAAGGAAACACAGGAACAAAATAGCGTAAGAGATTAGTGCAGATCAGAGCTGATCATTGGTATGGAATGGTATAACCTTCACAGAAGGCTTGGAAAAAGTAATCTTTTCTGATGATGATGATGATGATGATAAAAACAAGGACAGATGTCTGAAGGCTGGTCTACAAGATCTGTTTTGGTTGGGGGATTTTTTTGGAAATGGCATTTTAAACCATGTTCCTGGCAATCTCATCCTATCATTATGCTTTAAATATTTGCCCTGAGGTAGACTGAATCTGAATTAGTTTATAATGCTGCAATTTCAATGTACAGAACTTGCCATCAGTTTTCAGTATGCTGAAAGCCAACATGATCCTTGGATTCACTGATAAGCAACTGATGTCAGAATTATTTGTGCATTTTCTGTAACTCCAGCCTGCAGAATCTCTTGATTACATCTGTATATATAGGGAAATATAGAAATTGCAAAAAAATCTTTAGGCTTGTATTGACTTGGGTTTATTTTCTAATGGTATCTCACACATGAATATTTTTTAAAATAGTCTTTTTCACATATCTAATCCCAGTTTTTAGTGTAATGGTTTTGGTCAATTTGGGCAGATACAATATACACTCCTTGAGAAGAAGTAGGGTGACCTTGAGTAGAGGTGGAACAGATTTCCTAAAGAACATAAAGAACATAAAATGTAGTTTGCATGAACAAAGCTATTAATAAACATAGATAAAATAGTCATTAATTTCATATAGGAAAAGAGGGTTTTTATGTCAAATGTTTAATTTCAGCATTTTTAAAATGAAACATGTACCCTTTCATTTCAAGTAGTGTTTTCATTTTTAAATTGACAAAAAAGAGGAAAAGTTAATTAACACTAAAATGAAATACACCATTTAATTACATGTCAGATTGAAAATATTGAGTTGATTAAAACATTTTTTTGGTCCAGAATTCTTAGAAGGATCTACTTTCTGGAATTAATTTTCTCCTTGTTCTTTAATGTTGATCTTATTGTTCTTAATCTACTTTTTAAAACTATATACAATATTTTGGAAGGAGAGCTTGTCCCAGCATGAGGAATGCAAGCTGTGGACACACTGTTAAGATTCAAGATGCACAACTTTTAATTCACTCTACCATCAGCGTGTAAGGGCAGTGGAGGCATGGCAGAAATTAAAACACCATGAAGACACCCATCTCCTTAATGCAGTGGTGTAAGCAGGCAGCCCTCTCGATGCAGGGCATGCAGCATCCATAAGGGCTAATACCCGCTTTCTCCAAACATTGTGTTCTCCACTGCTTTCACTGAAGGTCCGTTGGACAGTTTCTCCTCAGTGCATGTAAAACAAAGGGTGTGTGAGCTGATCTCAGTTGATCTAGGCACTGCATAAGGCTGAACCCCAAACCAAATAGCAATCTTCACTTTATGTGTACTCATTTAACCCAAGAAGTTACTGGGAGCAAATGCAGAACTCCCTGACTCCATTTTACAGCATTGCTTTTCATAGTAAAATTGCAAGGGGAAAATCTTTGTAAAAAAAATCATTGCATCAAGACTTTCATAATACTCAGTGCAATCAATCTGATGATTATGCTGCTGACAAAAAGATGGTTGCCGTGTTGCTGATGCAAGTGTTTAATATTATTAATTTTTGTATTTGTCTTATATACTTCACAAGTTCTTGTGCAGTGCTTCTGGGTAATAACCTCTAATGCTGCTGGACGCATTAGTGCATGTAAAAGGCTGTGAGAAAAACCCTATTTAGGAAATATCCGGTTATTTAAATATGATTATTAAGTGTGAAGTGCCTCAGGATTACATTTGTGCTGACACACTTTGCCAATCTCTTTAAATATCCATGTAAAAAGTCTGTCTTGCCACAGGCTGCAGGTAGATAAAAATGCTTCTGATAAATACATACATATATATGTATATACACCCTCCCATATATATGTATTTATCCATATCTTATATTATACATATTTATATATGTGTTTTCATTTCTCTGTTATAAAGCTGGGAACTATTAGGGATGTAAATCCAGCCTCAACTGACAGAATTCTTGAAGCTGGAAGCTGTTTGGTTCCAAGTTCAAGTTTATTTCCACAATTCCAAGCTGAGAGTAATAATGTTGCTGTTCATTTTTAGTCTGTTTTAAATATGTGCATGTTGCATAATTTCTGGGGATTCGAGCATTCTTCCTTGATTTTATTGTGTCATGGATCTTTTCAGTGTAATATTTGTTAGTGGAAGAAAATACTTTAATGCTAAATATGATAATGTACGAATATCAAGGTGAAACCAATGTGGAAACTGAACTTTATATTCTATATGAACACGTAAACTGATAAACCTGCTTTATGCAAAAATAGAAATGGGATTAATGCATGTGGCTAGTGGCTGGGAATTAGACAATAGCATACAGCTGGCTTTGGATAGCTAACCCCAAAGCCCATCTTTGAGGAATACCACGAAAATCCTTTTTTATAACACCCCCATTTTAACTTGATGTCAGTCTAATAAATGGGAAAGCTTGCAAGAAAGTTCTCATATCCTCTGTCAGTACAGCTCTGTTAAATTTAATGGCACTGCACCCGGTTTTATTACCCAAGGTTGTGGCTTTTAATTTGTAGAAGAACACAATTAATAGTGAATTTAAGAGAGAGCGCTTCATCCCTGAGACACACCAGCATGCATAACACTTTTGCTGGTAATGCGGGCAAAAAGGCTCAGGAGTGAATGCAAAGATTAACCCAGATGTTGCCTCCATGACAGTGTTGCAGTGGTTAGGGAAAGCTTGCATTTTTGCAGCTGCAGGTTACAAGAGGTTTTTCCTTTGTGCTTTCTTCTTTTCAGTGTTTACCACTCGTAAAAATGACACAGTAAAATATTCATGAATAGCAGGTGTAATGCATTAAACATGGTAACTCTGCAGTGAAAGAGTATTACTGTCAAAGTAATTGAAAGCCATCAGCACAGAGGTGTACGCAGGGTAAGGAGATCTGGAAGGTATGGCTGCGTGGAAGACAAGGACATCTACTTTGTAAGGATATCTGGTTAATGACTATTTAGGATAAAAAACAAGGGCAAGACCCAGGAAAAGTAATAAATGGAGCACAGAGATACACAAGCCCTAGTGAACGAAAGATAAGGGGGAAGACAAGTTTTGGAGTCACTGATGGATGGACTGGGGAATCGTCAAGGGTCTCATAGCAGAGAGCGATCTTACCATGGGATACTGAAGGGGACTGGGGATTGTGAACTTACCATGGGATGTTTTAAGGAGGTGGTGGGAATGTGCAGAACTTACTGAGGGTTGTTTAGTGAAAGGGGCAAGGACAGAGAAAGAGCAGGACCAAGGTGGATGGAGGAACAAGCACATGTTGAGGGAGTGGCTAAAAGAGGTTGGTCATGTGTGAGCTAGTCTGGTCAAGCCCTGTACCCGATCACCTCAATCTGCCATATCTTCTTAAAAAACTCTATTCCTTACTGTTTTTCTTGAGAGTTTGCTCTGTATTTGGTGTGTGCATGTGGGTATGATTTTCTAGCAAGCTTCAAGCTGGACTAGCTGGTACACAGAAGGAGACCAGAATGTAGAAAGACCCAGATTTGGAGCTGGAGACTGGCTGGAAAGGAGCCCAGGATATGGCTATCTGGTATGCCCATGGATGCTGGACAGGCTCTAGCGTTTGAGGGACCCCCAGATGCGAGCATGCATGTGAATTAAGACAGTGCAGGTCTACACGTAACCCAGTAGCAAACTTCAGTGCTGATGAGACAGAGAGGAGGCAGAGGATGGGGCTGTTGGTGCGTCGTGTTCATGCGTGTGCTGCTGGTGTTCGTGCGAGTGCCAGTAAGGGCACTGCTCTGCGCTGATCTGTGTGGCCGGCCGTCTTTCTGCTTCGTGTGTGCAGGTGTGGGCACGCGCATGTGTCGCACTGTACGCACATGCGTATCGGGAACTGGCTGTCTCCCTAGTAGCTGAACTGGGAACCTGGAGGAGCAGGAGCCTTCACCCGACCCACCGGGAGCAACAAATCCCCTGGGTCTGAGCGTCCACCACATCGGCTTGCTTTAACCAGTTGAACTGTCTGGACTGATACTGTAGGAATTACTGGATGAAATAAGGAAGTACGTTTGGAGTGAAGGATTCTGCCACTGGCATTAATCCACAGTCTCTTTTGATTTCACTCTCCAGTTTTTTCCTGGCTGACTTGGTGTTGGCCCTCTCTTTCTTCTCCTCCCTCCTCCCTCCCTCCCCTTCCTTCCTTCCATCCATCCTTCCCTCCTTCCTTCCTGCCTTCCTTTTTTCCTTCTTTCCTTCCTTCTCTCCCCCATCCCTTCCTCCTGTCCCTCCCCTTCCTCCCTTCCTGCCTGCCTCCCTTCCTTCCTTCTCTCTACTTCCTTCTTTCCTTCCTTCCCTCCCTTCACTTCCTTCCTTCCACTTCCTTCCTTCCCTACCTTCCTCCTTCCTTCCCTCCCTTCCCTCCCTTCCCTCCCCTTCCTTCCTTCTCTCCCTCTCCCTTCTTTCCTCCCCTCCCTCTCTCCCCTTTTCCCTCCCCTCCCCTTCTCCGCCCCAGGGCGGGAGGCGCTGCACGAGGTGCTGCCGGCGCTGCACACCCGCCCCCCGCCCCGCCGCGGCACAGCGAGGGCGAGCGGCCGCCCCTGGCGAGCCGGGGAGCCTGTGCCCTGGCCACCGCTTTGCTCCGCGCTGGCGCTGCGGAGGGCTGAGGCACGCGGGGAGTGTCATGCAGCAGATGGCCTTTTTTCTGAGGGCGACGTTCCCTGCAGTTTGTCAAGTGCCTTGAAAACGTGAGCACAGACAACAGGCTGTTCAGTAGCCATTTCTTCACGGGGTGAGATGATGGATGCTTTGCAGTTGACTTTGTTTTAAATGTTACATTTAATGTTTAAACTTTTTTCTTTAGCTGTCCCTCCTCTCAGCCTTCCAGACCTTAATAAATGAAGCTTGCAGAAATTTGAAAGACGGTGGCAAGCTCCATTTAACACTTCTGTACTTTTTTCTTTATATCACAATAACATAGGGTTCATTAAACACCCCATGAATTTTGTTATTGAGTTGTTTCAGACACCTTGCCCTTGCTAAAGGCTATTCTTATTATTAATGTGCTAGTCCTTTTTTTTCAACGGATGCTTTTATTCTTATTAAGCTTGTTTATAATGGCATCCATCCTGACAATGCATTTGAACGCCTTTAGTATCTTCCCCTTTCAATTCCGATTTGAATGCATACTCAGTTTAAGTTTTCTGAGTCGCTGGCAAAACCAGCTGGTAGCTCTGGAGGGCTTCCTAAGCAAAATAAAAAGGAAGGTACTTAGAGCTGAAACTCCATTCATTTCTGGTGCTTGCGATACCATATAAGTGGAAGCTTGCACCTTTTAGTGAAGGCAGAAATTAACTTTCTGTGATTCTGGAGGAGAAAATAGTGCATGGTAAGGGCTGCGTGGCCCAAATGTTGCATGCTAAAGGATGCTGAGAAGTAGAGAGATGGCACAGATGCCGTGTGAAAAATGGGCCTCGTGTATATTTTCCATATACACTTATAGCAACATATAAATCTGTTAATTTTCTGGATAATACTTCATTTTTAATCTATTTTAATTGATTTTTGGCCAGTTCCAGGCAATGCATCCTTGTCTGGCCAACCAACGGCATATAGACTTTCAGGAAGCAAGAATGCAAAAGAACAGTTTTCTTGTCCTTTTTTTTAGCTCTTCCTGTATTTCAAGTGAAGTCCTCGCTCTGCTGCCTTGGACTTTTTCTTGGTGCTTTTAAGTTCTCAGCTAGTCAAAACTGCCAATGCTGAGCGTAGTGTTTCTTTTTTAAGACATTTGTCTGCAGGTTGCAGATCTGGAGCAGGTGCTTTGCTGTTCTGGTGCTTTGGAAAACGCTCTTGGTATTTTACTCTATTTTTTTATGCTTTTTTCCATGCTTCTGCAGTGTCATTCGTGATTCCAAAGTCATGTTTGTGCCTGTGTCTGGTCTGGTTGGCTCAGACCAACATTTTCCCTATATGGAGGCCATTCAATAGCCCTAGTGACAAGCTGATCCAGGTGGAATATGCTATTTGGTGTAATTAAGCATATTGCAGCCTGTCTCAGTAGGTTTAGTTAGTTTTTTTAGAAGGGCCATTCATATTTTTAAAGATATATACATAATTATTTGGGAAATTAGGACAAATGTTTTAGAAATTAAATAAATATGTGGAAGCTTTACTTTTTCTTCCCGGTAATTGTCTGCTTGTACTGATTTGACATGTCTTATCTACATACTAAAACTCTTCGGCTTTCTACATTTTTGCAAAAAAAAAAAAAAAAAAAGGCTTGAAGACAAACCACAGTGAATTAATTAAAAAAAAATATTTCACAAAAGGCTCACTAACTATGCTTTTGAACTTTGTCACTGATTGCAGGATCATTTTGCCATTAATTAAGAATAAATTGTAAACATTCTGTCAACAGCCAAAAACTGTTGAAAAGGAGAAACCGTTCCAGGATCCCAATTTAGAAATAGGAATGAAAGAACAAACAGGGAACTTTTTTGCCTCTTCAGCACATTATTCAGTACTTTAAGAGCTCTAACTTTTTTATTTAAAAGAACTCGGCTGGTATATTTAAATAACTTTTGTGTATGTTAGGCATATATTTATCGACATGCTATTGAAGTATACCTCAACTAAAATTTTTCAGGAATTAAATTGGACCCATGATAGCATGGACTAAACCAAATAAGTTTTCTTTTTTTCTCTACCTTGATCCTGAACACGCTTAAATCATATGCTCCAATTTTCAGCCCTGAGCGGTTTCAGGAAGGCCTAGGAAATTATGTATGAGTTTTACTTCAATGTGTACACTTAAATGTTATGCTGGACTAGACATGTTAAGTTATAATGTATATAATCAAAAGAATCAGAATCTGTCATTTCTTCTAATGTGTCCCCCAGGAAGCCCTTTGGGGCTTTCCCTCACCGCCTCCGTGCCCAGGGTCCTGTGACGTGGCCTTTTGGTGTCTGTTTTAGTGGCCCGGACCTGGCAGCCCAGCGCAGAGCCACTTCTGGTATTTCACTGGGTCATCTGTTAATGTCGATCCTTCTTAAAAGTGAGAAAAACATCTTGTGGAGCCCTGAAACAGCACAGCAAAACTGATGAGCTTCATCCAGGCTTAAGTCCATTCACTCTGAACCTGATCTAAAAAAACCCTCCCAAATATTTAGTGCTAATATTACTTTCTTGACATTTTTATCACTCTTTTCAGGAACAATATTGGTCTCACTACCAGATTTTTAATTTATTCTTATTCTCTAAAATTCACATGGGGATTGAAAGGCAATTTGAAGTGAAGAACAGAGCTACTGCATCAGCATATGGATGATTTCACAGCTTTTATAGTTTCTGTGGGGGACGTGAGTGCTTCTGAGGCCCATTTCACCTGTTAGGATAGTTTGAGAATATTGTTATATGTAGCTTTTTGCTTCTTTATAAAAAGGCAGTATTTATCAAAAAAAGTATTGTGACAGTCCTGGGATAGGCAGTTATATTTTACAGGGGTTATTCCTGAATATAATAATAGAATTATTCTCCCCCAAAGGAATAATTAATTACTTCATTAAGCAGATTCAGCAGCTAGTAAAGGAAAACTGTTAGTGTTCACTCTGATCTGTGTGTGGGGGGGAATAAAATACATATATATATATATCTATATTCTATACAACTCACTCTAAAAATGTACAAAGAAAAATGCAAATCTGAAAAGCAAGGGAAGCAAAATCAGAGCGTCTCACTCCTCAGAGCAGTGGGTGAGCAGTCTCCCACAACGCAGGTGTTTCAGTTGCAGGAAAACTTTGCAGAAAGGCTGCTCAAAGCCAAGAAAACCCTTCAGGAGTCAATGTATCCTTTTTCATGTTGAAAAAAGGTATGTCCACTAAAGGAATGAGATGCTGTTCCTTTTGAAATGCCTAGTGAAACACCAGCTGAGTTAAACAATGTAAGACCAAGACTAAACAATGTGAGACCGAGACTCAGCCGAACCCCTATACATAAATCACCATCACAGTTTGTTTTCAGGGCCCTGCTGATTGACAGAGGAGGGCTAGCATGGATGTTGAACAGAAGGCAGGTGGAATATGTTCATTTTGGTTGTTGAAGCTGAAAACCGTGTCTTGCTTTCCGAGAATTATTGTTTTCAGCCAGCGGATTTTGATCAGCTCTACGGAAAAAGAGCAGAGCTGGACAGTAGGAGATATTTTGTGATTTTGCTTCTCTTCTTTTGTAAGTTTTAACAGGAGAGGACAGAGATTTTGTTGCTGCAGGGATTCTTTTTGTTTTTGTTCCGCTTTTGTGAGCATGAAAGTGCCGTGTTTGCATCGTGTACACATCTGGAATTTCTATGTACTTCTTTTTTCTTTTTCAGATGAAGTAGCTGAGTAGCTCGTGCCCTTCTCTCTTTCTAGTTGAGGATGTAAAGCTTGTAACGCTAGTCTTGAAGGAGCAGGAGAAATGAAATTGGCGTTGGAAGCGATACCACCAGAAATTGGTGTTATTTTTAGTAAGGAAATTAATAATTAGAGAATCCATAGGCACCATCCTTGTTATTTACATACTGGGAAAATGTTAATTGTGCTATAGGTTAGAACTAGCCTTCAGAGAGTTAGGTTTCACTAACCAACCTTATTGCTCTGGAAAAGCTCAAAAGAGAGAAACCAAAATAATCTCACACCTAATTATATACTTTTCCTGAATATTTGTTTTGAAGAATGTATTTGAAGGCTGGATTAACAGTGAGGCCCCTTTCCACCAGGAAGCATCTTTCATTCCGTTAATGTTGATTTTAAATTCCATTTTACATTGTTAAAATGAGAGTAAGCAACAGCATATGATAGTGAGTTAAAACTGCTTTTTTTTCTAAAGTCATCATTTGTGTTTTGTAAGAGGACCAGCTGTGAAGAAAGATATATTTAAGAAGTAAAAATAAAAGCAGCAGCATTGTACAATAAGTCTAAATAATATAGCAGTTGACTCTTCTTTGTTTTTTTTTTTTTTTTTTTACCTTAAACCCTTTGAAATGTGAAGTGACGTGTCTCAAAGCAAACTGAAAGGAGAAGGATGGCGATTTGGTAATCTGCAGAATTGACCGCTCTGCAGTCAGCACAGAAGATGCTCTGTAGCATTTACTCAGATTAAAATAGACATTTCCTGAAGCTATTGGTAATCTGTTGTCAGTTGCTTTTTTTTTTTGTGGTCTTTTTTTTTTTTTTTCCTAGCCAATCCCCCAATTTCAATTTCCAGGATGACAGCAGACCCTGACCTAGCTCAGAAATAAGGCTGAGCATCTGGGGCAGGTTAGACATGAGCAAGGTGACAGAAACAGGGTTTGGAAGCAGCATTGTGATTTCCATCAAAACTGGCTTAAAATTTGTGTAATTTAAGAAGCAAACCTGGGGTCAATAAGTGCATCCTTCTTAACAGAGGTCCTATTGCATCTATGCAATAATTAAGCAATAAAAAAGTGTTGCACAAAATTAAGCGGAGGCAGTGTTGGCTTTTTGTGTTTTCGTGGAGATCTTTTGACTTTAGATAGGATTTTGATTTTAAAAATACAGTACAAATATTTTTGGTGCCCCATAATTATTATTATGTAATTTTGTCTTTGGGTTTTTCTTTGAGAGAAAGAGTGGATATAGTGTGTGAATATAGTATGTCAAACTATGCAGAGAATTCACAAAAAGGAAAGAAGCACTTGAGGTATCACAGAAAATGCTAGTGTAAATAGTGCAAAAATCAAAGGGATGGGTACAATTGGATAATTTATAGCTTTTTGATGCTTCATAATAGAAAAAACTTGATACTATTCATTTGGGCACAAGTAAAATGCTTTTCCCAATAAAAATGAATGTATTTTAGATTGGTAGATAAGAGAGCACGCAGTAATAAACCGCTGTATCTTTTGAGTTGACCAAGAGATTTAATATTTAAAAGTGGCAAAAAAACCCTAAATGGCAAAACATAGTTATGTCATACATGGGAATCCCATTGAGTGCCACTAGAAAGTGGGAACCTGACTGTTTTAGATTCCTGTGAAAAGTAAAGCCTGGGTTAACGAAAAGATTATGTGATATGGCCTGGACATATAAGAGCAAGTGGTAATATTTTAAAAAAAGTAAACACCACAAAAGAAGAGAACAAAGATTGTTTCTGTGATGAATGGAAATAATAGAGAAAAGAAAGAAGGAAACAAAAGGAAAAAAAGTTCAATGAATAATGAATAGTGAAAGGTATTAGTTTGCTTTGGCTAACATGAAGAAGTTGATGTATCCCTTCTTTATATTGTAAAAATGCAGGACTTTTCAAGTGACATACGGTGAAGTTAAGTTTCCTGACCGATAGAAGAGAGACGGCTCTAAGAGAAGAGAAGGTGCTATGCTTTTCAAATGTTGAGCCTAAATATTTTGATGAGGTGATGAAATGCTGTTTTACCTTCATATGGGAATGAGCTGAACTGGGAAAACAGAGCTAGAAAAAACCTAACACGTATTACTTTTCAGACTTGACTGGAAAAAAAAACACTAGAAAATTGTACTGTGGAGGGCAAAGTCACAAATGACAGCAAATAGATGGAGTAATCTGTTAAGTTTCTGTTCCTTCCCCCCCCATCAGTTGTTAACTTAATGATTCTACTTGTTCATCCTGGGTTTTCAGCAATTTTTTGCAATATCAAACTTCCCCTTTTTTTTGTATTATTGATTTTATTGGATCAGTCTAGGAAAGTCAACGTTTAGTCCATAGAGTGATCTGCACTTTGTAAACTATAAAAATAATAGAAGTATTTGAAAGATTGTCTGAGTAGCAGTCCCTATACTTTACTATAGTGTATAGTAGCTATATAGTCCCTATACTTTAGTATAGTAAATAGTAGCTATTTGTATTCTTGGAAAAACATTCTAATAAAATCACAGGTTTTACTGTATAGCTGAAATACCATAATGCTTTTGACTGTAGAGTAGCGGCATGGTAATTCAAGCAACATACATAAGTCAATAATGCAGATAAAAGTATTAGAGCTTGGGAAGTTAAAAAAACAAAAAAGGAAGAAAACCCCCCGCAAAACTCAGATAAAGCTCAATTTTCATTTCCATCTGCAACAATGCAAATTGCTGTTCACTGATTTTGGATTTTGATTCTTTTTTCCTCCCCCCACTGCTAGCTGTTTCACCATCTAGCACCACTGTTTTAGCGAAGGAGTCGCTGTTTACCATCTAAAATCATTAACTCTGTCTTAATCACCCTCACTGCCTGTCTCTATAGCTCTTCCAGATATATTATCTTCTTTTTGAGATTGCAAAGTAAAAATACACATAACAGGCAAGAATTACGATATAGACTTATATAGTGTCATATGTTCCTTCATTACTTTCTCAGTTTTTAACATGGTATTTGTTTTTTGCCTGCTACTGAGCATTAGCCATTGACCTATATAAACACAAGGGACTTAATTCCACTTACGCCAATGAATAGCTTCTATAGCTACCTTTAAAATAAGAAGAGGTTCTCTGATTTATGCTAAAAGTAGATCAGCACCAGGCATCTTTAGGTGCAGATTTATTTACAACTACAGATGGTAAGATTTGTTTGTATAGTTAAATACTGATTACATACAAAGCAGCTGCTTATAACTGCCTGGGGGGAAAATGTTGATTAGTACGCTAATAAATTATTCCAGCTGAACTCCAACCAGAGGAGCTTTTTCCACTGGTGAGAATCAAGTTGAGCATCCGTGTGCCCTCTAGTTTACAGTAATAGTTCCCAGCACTCCCAGGCCTGTGAGCAACAGTGTTAAGCATAAGTTAACCCCCCGGGCAACATGATTTTTTGCTTGCCCTGTCACCTCTGATTTTAATTTTTCATTTTCCCTGGCTCCCAGCAGTACTGCTGTCTCTTGCAAGGCGGTGCGTTCCTGGCGAGCTGCACACGAAGGAGGCTTTGGAAGGAGGAGCGTGACGAGGAAGTCAGTGATTTTCACAGTCCCGTTGCACATAACCGTTTGCACAGGCAGCTGGTGTAGCCTGTGTATCGCAAAGTCATTCTGCCTAGCCAGGATCACTTCATCCCTTAATAAATTCCAAGTGTGGGTCAAAACTACTATATACGAGGACAACTTGGCATTGAAATGTCAGTGCTAGTCATCACCATACACAGTGCAGTGTACACGTCACATCCTTATTAGTATATTTTACCTGTTGTCTGTGTGTATACCAACATGTATAGGAAATCGTCACTGTCTCTTGCAGGATAAACTGTGAAAAAGCTGAAGACAAAAAAATCTTTTGCATAAGAGCTCCTTAAATATTGCCTTTGAATTATTGCTCACAGTATGTATTCACAAACCCACCGCTCAACAGGGAGATGTTTATCCTTGTCAGTGTGCCTAGATGCTCCCAGATCTTCTCTGCGTGAAATGAGAAGGGCGAAGTGCATGATGCCATCCTCTCAGCCGTGTTGCGGAGCTGAAATTATTTCTTTATGATTCATCCAGACCTAGTAATTCTTTGAGGTTAGTCTTCTCTGCATACTTTTTTCCTTGATCTTTTCCTGTAGTTTCATTTGCTTTTGCCTGTCTATTTTTGCTCCCCATGGCTTCCCCAACTAAGCCAATAAAGTCTCTTCTTATGGGCTCTCCCTTATGATGGACTCACTAGATGCCTATCCTTTCTTGTGGAAGAATATATGCCTGGGAAATGTATTTTTTGTTTCACCAGCCAGTAAAAAGAAACAGGAGAGGCTGCAATGTGGCTTAATACCATTTGTGCATGCAGGAAATTCAGCTACGCTGAAGTTTTCAGCCTCCAGTGTGTGGAAATACTCACTTGAGCAGTGTGACTGTGCATGTGGACAGCATGCCTCAAAGCATGTCCACTTACTAGCAAGTAACCTTCCTTTCTTCTCCATAGAGATTTGAAACAAATCCGAATAAATCTGCTAAAAATAATAGATCAATCCTCTTTAACGTGGTGTCTCTTTACTATTAGGTTCTTGTTTTCTCTGAGTAAATTAAATAATCTAGCCTGGAAATCCAGGTTTTCTGTGTGCGTACCCAACAGACAAACCAATAAAACATCCAAAATACATATGCAGCTACACAAAATTCTACCCCAATCAAATGCAAGGAATCAATCAAATTAGTATTCAAGCTGATACACGGTAATTTGGACCGCAGAATTACTCTGGTGCTGATTTGTTAAGGCTGTGATTGCAGGATACGCTCCACATCTGAATTCCTGAAGATGCTGTTCACAGTGACTAAGGCACACTCCGGTTTCCCTTCAATGCTGCTATTCCAAAAGACGGGTGACATTTAATCCGCTGCTCAGAAAGAGCCTACTGGTTTTCACAAGGTACCATCAGGCAAGACTGTTACATCAAGAAAGTTATTTTTGTTTCTGTGTTAATGCCAGCATATTTTAGATAAGCACAGTGTTTACGAATACTGAGATGTGGCTGACACGTTCTGGGTTAATAAGACATGATGAAACTGTTTTTATTAGTAAGTTAGGACTTGTGCCACATTTTTTTTCATAACATTTAGCTTTTTCTTATAGAGGTGACTAGGCCTTGCTTAGAAGGATGCTATTGCCATATTAGAATGACACTTACTGTTTGACCAGTGAATCTCTTAGATTTTTTATGTGGGAGCTTAGTTCTGCGTGCTTCTGTTCATTATTTTGTTACCTTTTTCTGTTTGAAATCATCATCATGACAATTAGCATTCAGAGAAACTCAGTTGCTATCATATAGTTGTCTAAAAGCATCAGTGCAAAACTTTCTTTTAATCATTGCTTATAGAGTCGCATCATGCAATGATATGATTCTGACAAAAAGGAGTATTCAATAAAGAAACACCTATGGAGGCAGAGATAAAAAATAGCCAGAGCATTCATTTCTTTAATAGTCATGTTTACTATTTCCTGAAGATTATCGGTTAGTGACTGTAGGAGCTAATGGGCTTGCAGTAGAACACAGATATCGATGGAAATTTTTTATTAATTGACATTTTTTTTCAAAAATTATAATGTGCCCGTTTGAATGACCCTTTTCAGTTATACTGGGGAAAGGCCAAAGCATTCCTTTTGAAGACTGTGTCATGTTCCATTTCCGTGTTGTTTAAATTACTTTCCTTAGATTACGACTATAACAACTATCTTATTGAATAATAGAAAGTATGTATGCATGTATGTGCGTATAGTTCATCTTATAATCTAATAAAAGCTGAAATTACCGTATTTAAATGAAAAGTTTTAATGATACTTAAATTGTCCTTCCTTGCACATATCCATATTATCTGAGACTAAGATCTCTTCTTCCTGTTGTATTACTTGAAGATGATTTGTATTATAATCAAATTGAAATGCCTGGCTTTTGTGGGATAAAAGGGGAAAATACAGTTGCCATGTGTGAATAAATAAGGTAGTTTAAGAGCAAGGATGGAGTGTTCACATAGGCGCCTATGAATTTTGAATCAAGAGTAGTCTTCCCATGAGAAGACGATGCATTTGTGTTCTGCATGAAGGGGAGGCAGCTTCTCAGGCTCGCTGCTGGTGCGTGCGCGTGCTGCAGTGATGCCGTGCTCCATGCAGGGCTCTGGGGCTGCCCCTGCAGCTGCAGAAAAGTTTTGTGAAAGGACAAGGATTTTGTGAAAGGATTCCCAGGAATCTCAGCAATTGCATTGCAAATAGCAGTTGGTATTTTTTTTCATAATAAAACTCCTGAAAATGAATCTAATTTCAGGTCATGTATTAGACACCAAGTTTATTTATATCCTTATCCTTACTACAAGAAAATGCATGAATTTTTCAGTGAACATGAAATGGGTTTCAATGTTTATGGGCTTTTGCTCATCTCCCTCCAACTTTACTAGGCACAAACATCTGATTTAGAGGGAAAATTACAGCAGGGTGGGTTTTCATAATCTCGGTCTTAAAAAGCAGACCAAAACTTGCATATTGCAGGTAATCTTACTGACTCAGGAAATGCATACTGTGTGAAGTGAAGCCAAAATGTAAGCCACAGTGTCCCCCCCACAAACTTTCTGAGCTAACTTGTTCATTGCTCTAGTCATAGCACAGCTGCGTGGGAATTTGGGGCACCCAGGCGCACTCCATTTTCTTTCCATCTCAACATTTAAGAGCAAAAATCTTTTAAGGCAGTCCTGCAACACTCATTTGGAGGTAATAACCAATTCTCCTGGGGGCTGGCATCGCAGGGAGGGGAAGGATGCAGATTTTAGTATTGCAGCTGTAGAGCAATAAAGAGCAGTAGGAAGAAAAAAAAAATCTACAGAATCACATTTCCTTCTGCTGGAAATAAATAGCAAAACATACTTCATTAGGTTGAGTAGAGAAAACAGTGTTAAAGAGTATTCTCTTTGAGCTTCACTACCAATATGCTGCCTTTATATGCTGTTGGAGTGGTGATAATGCTTACTGTCGGAAAGGTCAGGGTTTTGAAATAGTGTGGAGTGCCAAAGAAAACATGCTCAATAGGAATCTTTTTGTATTTTTTTCTATTTTAACCTAATAAAAACTTTCCTTGTAAAAGTGTTTTTTTTTTTTAACAAGGAAATTGAAAATGATCTTTTGCAGACTCCTGCCATAAAAAAAAAAAAAAAGAATAATATGTTATTTGAGAAGAGAAAACAGAACAGAAAACTGGCTGTGATTCCTGTAAATTTGGAGGCGGACTATTTTAAATTGTAATAAAACATCCACATGCTTTAAGGTGACAGCCACTTGCTCCTTGCCTCAGCATGAAACTTTTCTCAGGAAGTACTAGAAAACCATTTTTGAGAGAGGTAGTAAAGGAAAATTTCCCCATGCATTTCCTTTTCAGGGAAAAGCTATAGGGAGAACTGCAGTATTCGGTTACTTAATTCTCAGGTACAACTTTTGACGGCTGTGTAGGACTTCAGAGGCCATGCCTTTAAGTATATTCTTTTCTGAAACCCTACTGGGGTCATTTTTTCTGTTGTTCTACAGGTAATTTCTGGAAGTTGCAGCTCGTCCATACAGATTAACGACAAGGATTTCTGTAGAAACTGGGTAAAAGGGACCATTCAGGTTAGCAGCTGCGCCTTTTTCAGCAATGCAAGAGTGACATGGCAATAGCCTTAATTTTCTAGTAAGTCAACCAAAGCGGCTTCTTTGTAGTAATGACTTAAATCCTGTAGCATTTGGTATTTTTTCCAAATCTGCTTGCCCAGATTTGCATTGACAAGGCTGGGTTTTCAACGTGCGTATGTGAAATTCCCCCTGAATTTTCAGGATTCAAAGTTTTGGTATCAAATTGGGTAAAGTGTGACAGTTCTATACAGTTTTTAATATAGAAGAACAAAAAAACAGTTTGGATAAATGTTACGACCCACGTGTTTGTATACTTGAGATATAGTTGTACATACTTGAAAATGTTGAAAATTGACTCATTATTTTGGTGACTCTTTTTAGTCATTTGAAAATGTGGTTTGTCCTTTATTTCCTTGATTTTGGTGTTTTTTCACCAGCAAAAACAAAATGATATCAATCTAATCAATAATGATTCTTCACAGATCATTTTGAAACATAATGTTAAGTGCTGCAAGATCTGTTGCTGAGTGAAGAATAATTTGTAATAGTTGCTGTTCTTTGTGCATTATTTTAATGTTTTATAACAACCAAACATTTCACAGACTCTGAAAGTATTTAAAAATAGGATTCACATGAAGTGCTCTCCAGACTTTTTTAAAATACAAGACAGGCTCGGGATATTCAACCTCCATATTTAGTTTTGAATATATTTGCAGTGAAAAGCATCCATTTATTTTTCATAACCTCTTTAGGATTTGCAGTAACCTGATTAAAGTCTATTGCCTCTGCTTTAGGAATAATAAGTTTGACTTGAGAAGGAGCATGCCCTCTGCCAAAGGATTGTAGAGAGAAATAGTGTTTTGAAGTACTTAGGCATTGATGTCTTAGGTGGAAAAATACTGTATATTATTACCTGAAATTAAATCCTATGCTGTGAATCTGGCAGACATCTATACCAAATATAAAAAAGTGATAGGCCTTTACATTTGTTAACCACATGCAGTCTTAAGCCACCTGTTTTAACAAAGTATTCTTTTGTTGTTGAGTGCTAACTAAGCACTGAACTTTAAAATAATTTGCTTGAATAGGTTTACAGAGGGTTCAGACAAAAAATAGAGACATATTTTAAATAGTTTTGTAATGAGTAAGGTTATACAGACCCTCCAACGATCTGTGCTGAAATCTGTGATGTTCAGAATGCTCCTTCATGACTTGAAAAAGGAAGGGAAAATTTGCTGATGGTATAGAATTATTCAGAGTAGTGAAATATCCCTGTTCTCACAGAAGGATCTCACGGAAAGATTTCACAATATTAAATAGCGAGGCATACGAGGAGAGATTAAATGCAATTGAGTAAATGCACAGTAGTGTGCAGGAGGAAAAAAAAATCCTAACCTTAACATAGCAATGGATCCTACATGAACTGTTACCTAGGAAAGGTACAGGAGACAATGGGAGAACATGGGTTAAGAGCCCTGTGGAGGTCAAAATGCAGATAAGCTATTACTAAGAAAAAATAAGGATGGACATGTATGCCAGAGAGGCTGAGACACACGCCAATGGACACACACAGACACACGCATGAGGATTGAAGTTCACTAGGAAAACCCACCTGCACCCCAGTCTCCCCAGTTGGCGGCACCCAGACTTACGGGTCTGGCCCTGAGTTGGTGGCACAGAGGGCCACACACATAGGGTAGAAAGTGAGGCCACATGGAAAACAGGTAGGAATAGTACTTAATAGGAACACGGGACAGACCGTGATGGGCTCAGCCAGACGGACATATGGACCAGTGCCTACTTGCACATGACTGGCTCCGCTCATCTCCCTTCTCCCCGTTTTCCCATGCTTCGTCATGACCTTCCTCATTGACCTCGATCCCTTTTCTCCACCCTTGTCTCCTCCCAAACAAGCCCCAATGACTCTTTCTGTCCATGCTAAAATTTGGTATTTTTGCTAGTTCTCACAATACAACAACAGGAAGTATTAAGTAAAATTATGAGCTAGTAGATTAAAAGAAGACTTGAAGAAGTACCTTTCACATGCAAATAACATTTTGGTACTTGGTGTTGTCTGACGTTATCCTTTTAGAAATGAACATGAACA
Source organism: Dromaius novaehollandiae (assembly GCF_036370855.1). NCBI lineage: Eukaryota > Metazoa > Chordata > Aves > Casuariiformes > Dromaiidae > Dromaius > Dromaius novaehollandiae. The sequence goes on along the minus strand of NC_088105.1, from coordinate 6,247,612 downwards.
AAGTGAAACTCTTCATCACAGAATATTTTAGGTGCCAAAAATATAATTGGGAAAAAATCCCAAACAATTAGGTGAACCCATCGAAGGGAAATCTGTTAGGAGTTGTTAACCAAAAAATACAGATAGATAGAAATAGTCAGAATGCTAAAACCTGCATGTAGGTATTTTGGAAAATCCCCTCTACTTCTGTTTTCTTACAATGTTTCCATGAGTATTTGCTAGTGGGCGCTTGCAAAGACAGGTCACTGGCAGTTTGGCCTGATGTGACTGTTTATATTTATAATAATGTTTATATTACGTTCTTCAATTCCTGAAACACAGTAGTTTATTCACTTGAGTCTTTTACCAGGTAAAGATCTGAACCCTTTATGGAAATTTTCTCCCTTGCACGTTTTCCAAGCAGATGCTCGCAGAATGTGTGTGTATTTTGGCCATGGGCCGCAGGAGTTGAGTTGTGGTTTGGGAGCTGCCGCTGTGGTGGGATTGGTCTGATCTGCCCGCAGAGGCTGCTCCCAACCTGGCCTACAAAGTTGGAGCCCACATCTGCTTCCTGGGCTGAAGACTATGGGTTTTTACAGGTCTCTAACTACGGTCACTGAGGGAAGGTATTGTCATGCTGGGTGACATTTGATTACGTGAGAATAATGTAAAGATAAATGGGTGCTTGTTAGCTGGGTGACCAGGAAAATAAACTATATCTTCCCAAAGACATATGCTATAATTGACCTGACTGCCTGAAGTTGTTGACTTCACAGCACTCTTTCATCTGCTGTTTCCAGTGCCAACAAACAGCTATTTCAGCCCAAATCAGCCGGTGAAAGTCACTTGATAATTCTATTGTTTTCAACAACAGTGGACTGAAATGTTCTGTTTTAATCAAGAAAGCATGTTTTCCTAACTGCAACTGGGACTACGTAGGCTTAGAGCTGTCTGCATTTGTTTCATCAGATATAAATTGAATATAGCTCAAAGCTTGACCAGGCTACTCTCAGTTGTCCTTAAGGGGGCAGGAAGAGAATAGCTGTCTGCACGTGAAATTTCTGTTTCTCCAGCACGGCTTTGATACTGAAAGTAGCACCAAGAGCGTGTATCCACCCATATTTACTCAGTCTTTTTTCTCAGAAAGTTTGCAAGGTAAAAAACATTCGTCAGCAAGAATGAACACTGGCAATAAATGACAGAAATTAATCCGAGCTGCCATGGGAGGATTGTTAGCTTTCTGAGAACAGAAAAAAGAAAAAGAAAAGCCACTGCTTGTGTAACTAGTGAAACCAGGAGCTGCCTACTGATTTCCAGTAGTCTGAATATCTGCAAAATAGTTTTGTCATCTGAAGTTACTATTAGGGAAGAAGGGATATGCGGTGGTAGAGAAAAATACTGGTGAAAAATTAGAGCTCTTGCGTGTGATTCCAGCGTAAGCTTGGATAAAATTTCTGAAGAGATTTTACTGGGCTGTATTTCCCTATCAGCAAAAAGAACGGTAACGATTACGCACTTTGACCTTTTGTTCATGTGTATGTCCTATATAAAGCGTTAAAGAGAAGCACTTCCCCTTTGTCATACAGTCTGAAGTCCACTGCTGAGATGGGAAACATCCCCTTTCTCTTCAGAAAAAGCTTTGGATGAAGTCTATGAGTTCGACTTTCCTTTGCCTTTCGTGAGGATGTTAGGTGACATTAAGCAAACTCACATTTGACCAATGGGTCATAAAATCCTTTTGGGTTGCTAGTCAGCTTCTGTACAGGTAAATGATGGTATAACTGAGGGCTTGCTAGAAAAGGGCTATGAATTTTGCACAAATGAACTATCCAGTATTGTTTTATTACGGTGCTAAGACTAATAGAAATTTGTGTGCATTGTTTTTAATTGAATGGAGTCATGCCAAATACCTGACTATCATAAATTCCCTTTCCTAATGAAAAGAAGTAAGCCTCAAATGCTGCTGACAGCTTAAGCTAAAAAAAGAAAACTAATTAAGCTCAGATTGGAATAATTTTCCATTCCAGGAAAATTTGAGAATTCAAAGTTTTTTCCTCATGAGAGCAAGACCTCTTATCTAAAAATAATTAATTAATTACTCAGAAGTGGGAAAAAGGTATGGTTTGAGCAATCTAAATGTCCTCGCTCAGTAATTTTGAAGTACATTATATTTGCATGGATTTAAACTCATTTATTTTATTGCAGTGCAATATTATACTGTATTATGTTATTGTTATTTTATGTAATACAAGTGCCAACATTTTGAACCCAAAAGGCAGAATTTGTTCTTTTGCAAATGCTCAGTTTATATACTTGACCATTTCAAATTTTTAATTTTATTTCAGTTTAGACAAGTCAATGCTATCAACAAAAATGCTTTGTGAAATGTTTCTAAGGAGCTATAAAAACTACAACCACGTCTGTTTGTATAAACTGATGGTAAAACCTTTTGCCAGTAGAAATCATAGTAAGTTTGGGTTTCTTGTTTACCTTACAGCTTTTGAAAGTTTTTAATATCAAGTACCTTGTTCCCTTTAATCATGTACATTAATATCCTATGATTTTATTCCTGAAATAAAAAGTCACACAATTGACATTATGAGACAAACTATTTACATTAAATGAAAGGAACTTTTTTAGTCTGCATTTGTTGCATGTCACAGTCTTGACGTAGTCAGTCAGGTGTTTTATTTATACAAAGCATTGTATGGAAATAGCACTAAAGCCTGCAAGGTCGGAAAGAGCTGGGTACTCTTTGCTTAGCATAATAAGTCTGTCTTTGTTCAGAAAAGTTCGGGATCTTCCCTAGCTGCAGAGGTGGAAAAATGTTATCAAACTCTGTGCTATCTAGAGGGTTTTATTCTGATTCATTTGATTATTGAGTATGCGTTGTTTTTGTAATTTGATGTCATTAAATCTAAATGCAGTAAAATACCTTCTTCTCTGAACCTTGAATTTCATTAGAATTAGGAAATTGTATTAAAAAGTAGACAAAATAATTTATTCACTGGTGGATGTAGTCTTTTCTATTTAAACTTTCATGTTACTGTGCTAAATGCAAAGACTATGGCTGTTTATGAGATACCTACCTTTGTTTAATTACCTTAAATCTGCTCATCTACTAGTGAGGCAAAGGGAATGAAGCCTTCTGAAACCTCTAGGTTTATCCAAATGCTGAAATGGCTTTTAAATTAAAATAGCAGATGAGAATTTACCTTTTGATCTTTGAAACCACTCATCATTTACGAAGGAAAGGAAGCTGTAAGTGACTGAAAACAGCTTATTTCCTCATTCAAGGAGTTTAGATCCTCAAAAGGGCAGCACTCACATCAAGAAGAGCTTTTTAATTAAGCTTGCTAAACAAATCCTTAATCTTTCTGTGCAAGTATTTATATTCTATGAGCAGCACTTTTTGCCTTTGTTAAACAATGATTAATATCATAGGCATCTCACACGCAATTTTTTAAGAAGATCATTAAGTCTGAGTATTAAGTATGGGAGCAGCAAGCAGAGTCACAGCAGTGGTTGCAGCAGTCTCCAGGCTTCCTCTTCAGGGACCTTCTTCTCCTTCAGGGATCATCTTCATCTGGGACGCCAGAGCGTGCTCCATCAGAAGGAGGAACAGGTGGTCAGCGGGGTCTTCGCAGAGACCCTACGGTGCCAAGAACCTGCCAGGATGGAGGGAAGGCTGGGGACAACCGGCGGATGTAAACTCCTGAAACAGAAGAGGCTGGAAACTCCTGCCTTGTGGCAACACGTCTAAATCTCCTTCTCCACCTCTGCTTCTGCAGTTACAGGACGGATTTAGTGCCCTTCCACATGGGCACCCATGACTACCTGCTCCTCAGACTTCTCCCCTCACTGGCAGGATCAAGGAGAGACCACCAGGCCCCCATACCCTTGACCCTGTAGTCACTGTTGATGCACTCTCTCTCCTGGCGGTAAAGTGGACAGGACAGTAATTATTTAGGAATTGTGTCCTCATACTTGCATATTATCCTTTGTTTGTGCTTTCCTGAAAAGAAATATCAAGTTTAAGTAAGGAAATTCATTTATTCGAAAAGTAGCAAGGGCTGGAAGATGCTTCGTTAAGGGCTATACTTTAAAAAATATCTCGATGTCTCTCTCTCTATAAATATCTTCTAGGTTGGAGGCTTGTGTGTTATTTTTCTCCCTTTCTGGTCTTCTCTTAATTGGATTTTGTTCTCCTATGCTCTAGACTTGTAAAATGTTTCCTGCATTCCAGACTATGTCAAAACAAAGCTAAGCAAAATAAAATACTCATTGTTTACAACTTCCTATTCCTTTTCTTTCACAAATAACTCCTAGGACATCAATATGCATTTGCGAATTTTAAACCTCTTGTGACTGTGTCATTTCCACTTAAAAAGAACTCTCCAATTGTTGCTTTCTGTCCACATACAATCCATCACTGGGAAAATGGTACTTTTTGTTGTATAAATTTTTTGTAAGCTCTGTCAGAGTATACATGCTGGGACAGCCTGTTGGGAAAATAAATACCCTCACCAAACAATACACAGTCTTTCCATTCCAGTGCTCTTTCTTCAAGTTTTTATTTTAATTGAGCCCCAAAATGTCATTCAAAATAAGAAGAAATAAAACAATGAAAAATAATAGCTTCTCCCCCCACCCCAATACTTTTTCTCTAGCAAATGAAATAAAAAAATGTAATTACAGGTCCTGTGCTAGTCTTCTCTGGTTTTAAACACAGACACTTCTTTCGCCTCGATGAAGAAGGAAGACTGTGGTGTCTTATCAGTTATCATGTTGATCTCTGCCAGGCAGTTATGCAAGGAAATTTTAAAAACTGGTGCTGTAAGTCCAAATGCTCTGGGTTTGCCACATCTGTGAAGTGCATCTTTGCCATTAATTGAGAACTGTCTTATTCCTGTCCCGGGGAAGTTATTCCCCAAAAAGCAGCATTTGTACCAGGATGAAGCTATAATATTTCAATTCACTGCTTTTGTGGAAGCAGTGCAATCTCACGCTGTTACTCTCATCCCAATTCATCTTGCCTCTCAAAAACCCAATACCCAAATAAATAAAAGTTGAAAAATTACAAACAGTAGGTTACAAGAAAAAAAACAATACCAATGCATTCCTGGCCTAACTTAATAACTGGGTGCTTTCGTAGTAATCTACTTTCTCTTACCCAGCAGGTCTCCAGATATATCCTAGCTTCTGGGCTGAGGATTCCTTCTCTCCTGAACCGGTTCAGCTCTTAAATCAAGTTTCGTTTGGCTGATATCATAATACGGCCACTAAGCTAACCTGCTTTGGAGAGTCCCAACTAAAAATTTGCAGACGTTATCCTCTCCATGCAGAAAGAATGAACCTGTTTCGGGAGCCTGGTTTTCCACGGATTAGGCCCGCTGTGGTTAGCTTCTCAGTTCAAGAGAGTAAGTTCCTTTTCTCTGCAGATTTGCTTCCATCTTTTTTTCTGTTGTGTATCATGTCATGGGGGACCTCACAGAGATGAATGTGTGTGACAGACAGCTTCCCTGAAGGAAGCTGCTGGTTTGCTGTTCTAGTCACACTGCCCCTTTCCAAAATACGTTTTTTAGTCTTAAAAGCCTTCCCGGGGTCACAATGAAAACAAACATACAAACAAAACTGATTAAAAAAGTAGGGAGCAAAGGAAAGTAATTGAAAAATAATAGTCTAAAAGCCACATCTGTTTCCTGTGTGGTGAGAACACTACATTTTTATGAAGAGCTAAAAGTGCACTGTAAATTAAATAAAATATGGATAGAGTAAATACTTCTCCTGATGAAAGATTAATGCAGTCTTTTAAAATGTGAATAACAAAGAGACAAGCTGGAAATGGTGTACTAATTATGGAATCACGGTGTGTATGAACTTCAGGGATTGTGCAGGTTTTCACTTACCGCCTCTGTGTTTATGTATTTCAGAGCCTAATCCCAGAGAATAGAAGTGAAAAAAATGGTGATTCATCGCCATGTTGTCTGATATTAAGTATTAGTACAGAATTTGTAATACTAGACACTAATCAGTGTTAGTAAGGAGAGCTGAAGTCTAGGTTTTCAGCCCTCCATGTCAGCTGCAACATTGCAGCTAGGGAAGAACCTGATTGTTCAGCGTAATCTAAATGTGTTTCACTGATTCATTTTTCCCTCTTGAAATTGTTCCCAATGTTATCATCTAGAGCAAATCCATTGCTTCATATGCCTCATTTTTCATCTCGTTTTCCTTAGAGGTAACAAGTGTTGTGAGCTGGTGCGCTTTTAGATGCTTGCAATCCAGAAGGAATCTCAGGTCTTGAGCATGTTTCCTGTCAAGCTAAAAATGTCACCTCGGAACCTGGGCACAAAAATTAGTTTCTTTTTCTTTTCACCGAACAATTGTATTTATTTGATTAGTGGTGTCAGTTAAAGTTTACAGTAAGCATTTTGACTATGAAACTGCAAATTCTACTTCCGCAGCAGTACCCCCACTAGCCTTATAAAGAGAATTTCACATTGGTTAAAACTTTCAGCTGTCGTACACACCTACTGAATCCATTTAACTTTCACATGCTTTCTTAATTTCCCTTCTCTGTAAGTATCGGGCATATCACTGTTTAAACAAGGATTTTCATTTCTGTAGTGTATTGTCACAGGGGAAGCTGGGAGTCAGGTAACTGCAAGGACAAAGCCACAGTACTTGGGGACATAAAATTTATTTGTGAAGTAGAATGGGTATTGCAAGTGCAAAGTAATTTCTATTCTCTGACACTCACGCAGTTCACACACCAGTTTAGGCCCGTAGCATTGACCCACGGGACCAGGGCACCCAAATCCAGCTGCTTCATGTGTCCAGGTCCTGGCTGGTGGCCCGGCACCTGCGCCTAACAGTCCCACTGCAGGGTCAGATGCCTACAGGTGTCAGTCCTATTTTCATTGTTTATTGCTTTCTAACTGAAATGGTTGGCATAAGCCACTGGTGGCCTCGTTGATTAAATCACCCGGGGCAATCTCTTTGGTTTCCTCCATATCTATAGCCAATGAGCAGTTTTTACCTGGATCCCACCCCAAATGTATTATAATGATATAAAATTGTTAACAGTTCAGATGAGCTTTTAGGCAAGCTTCCCTGTAAGAATTATCTCTGCTTTGTTGCTTTCCCAGTGCATGCCAGCATCATCTAATGAGTTAGACCTGGGCAGATGTAGTCAAGGTCTCACTTATCTGAGCAGAGCTTTCAGGTAGCCTTCACCCTGTGACACTTACCATCTGCACAGTTATAGAAAGCTTTTATGTCAAACTGCTGGCATTCTCTTTCTTTTTATTTTTATTTTTCCTATGCCAGCAGGTTGATATTGGCAATTGAAAATTAGCCTTTTCTTGCAGGATTGAGGGGTTGGAAAAGCAGGATTGCAGGAAGAGGGGAATGCTTTTGTTCTGTACAATGGGCTTCAATACTAAGCAATGTGGAAAATGAATACTGCTGGAACATTCAGCTGATCCTTCAGGTTTTGGTTTGAGTCCTGTTCCAGCATCATTAGCAAGAAGGTTCCTTTTTTGAATGACATAGCTATTGTCATGGCCTGATATAAAAATAACATCTTTCACTTGTGACGCAAGAGGCTATAGTGTTGGCTCCCATGCCACGTGAACAACAAAATCATACTTGCTGCTAATACAATTTTTGTGCAGAGAGGAGAAAAAAAAAAAACGGGCCAGACTGTAGCTACTTTCTCATGAGACTTCATCCTCTGTGCAGCTCTCTTCAGGCCCCCAGGTGTCTTGTGCCCAGGTGACACAACGTTATGTTCTAACTCCAGGAGGGACTGAGCATGTGAGAAATATCTTAGCTCCTTGCTCAGGGAGCTGGCAAGCTCATCTTAACCACCATGGGTTGGAGCATGCACCATAGAACAAGTTAATCCCTTTTCACGCTCAGGAACAAAGGAAGGTCTGTGACCCAGCCGTCCTTGTGCAGCTATGCACCGCATCCTACCTGGGGCACAGCGGAGAGGTTTGACAACAGAGCCTCAAGTACACATTCGCCGTATTGATTTTCCCTCTTTTTGTGTCTTGCAACTCTGGAAGGCATCCATACTGTTCAATTTGAATACAATTTGAACTGAATCATGTCATCTTTCTTTTCTCCTTCTCTTCATTTATCTCTTTATTTCAATCTTTATGTGATTCTCTTTTTTAATCAAGATCACTTAGTACTAAAAAGATTAGTACTAAAAAGATTAATGTACCCTTATACATACATGTATTATATTTTCATGTTCATATCCTGCAAAATTCAGGGGCAAAGGAAAGGGGTGGCCGCATAAACATCAGACTATATACAACTAAAACTGAAAATTATTTATATAAAATATTTGTAAAGTTATGTATATAATTATTTACATTATGTTTGTGTGTGTACATATACACACACACACATATATAACATACATAAATAATTCAGAGGTCTGAAAGCTTAGGGAACTTTAAAATGAAACTTGGTTAAGTTGTTAACTGGGAGTTAGAAGATGACCTAAAAGTCAGTTGGGGACAAAGAAATTTAGGCCTCGCTTAAAATTTGAAACTGTTCTATTAAAATGCATTACCTAGTACCTTTAAAGGAGCATATTAAAAAGGATTTAGGTAAAAATCGCCTTTGAGTATCTGAGTGGTGTTACCTTGTTCTCACTAGGATTAGCAGTTATATCAGCTCGAGTGGCTCAGGATGAGGTTCTTTGTGGATTTAGTCTAGACAAAACCTGCAGGAGGAAAGGACAGTCTGCTTCTCCAGCATGTGTAGCAGGGGAGAATGTTCAAAACCAGAATAAAAGGTTAAAATTGGCAGCCAGGTCCAGAAACCTTATGATATGTTGAAGCCTGCACAACTCGAAGCATGTGACCTGACCCTAATTTCATCCCTGCACTGAAAAATCAGTTCTGCCTTTTCCTAGTCCTTTCCTGACTTCCTTAATTTCTCATATCCTATTCCCAGATTTAAGTGAGCAAAGTTTGCCTTCCTTAAAGGAAACTGAGTGAAATTACATATTCAGATTATGCAGCAGGTGGATGGCAGAGGCAGGAATATAAATTTGGTCCCCTGGCGCCTGGTACAAGCCTTTATTTCTTGAACAGCAACTTATTCCCAAGAAAAGAATAAATACTTTGAATATTTACTAAGAGAAACTTCATTCCTCTTAAAGAGCGAGAAATTACTTTATAGAACTCTGTATCTGTTCTTCACTGAGAATTATTATCTGAAATTAAATTGTTGGGTAAGATCTGGGAGTATTAAAACTTGTTTTTTAATAACAAGTTATTATGTAGTAGTGAGATCCTGATGACGTTTCTTTTGTATTTGTCCAGAACTGTGAAAAATGTACTGAAAAACCCTAACTTACAGGCTAGAAAAGGTGGTTCAGTGAAAATGATGAATGATTAAATGTGACTTTCAGCAATGAGTAGAATAGTGAAAGATTGGTAGATACCAGAAAAGGTCTTGTCATCGGTAGATGGCAAGATACAATGATGTTATTACTTGGTTGGTGCTGCTTGTTGTTTCTGTATGATTATCAATAATAAGAAATGATACTCTAGCAGACAAATTAAAAAAAATATTGAATTGGAATTTAATGGACCATTATAGCAGACAAGGGTGTTGTTGCCAAGAACTTGTGTACAGCCTTTAGTTCAAAAGAAACAGCAAGAGAAATTGAAAATGTAAAGAGCTTGAAAAAAGTAATTACAGCCAGCTGGTTATGGTGAGATACATCCAATGCAAAGAGTGAAAAGACCAGAGTATTTCCAGATGTCCACCTATACTTGTCAGAAGCTAATGCTCTCTGAACAGCTTCTTTCAGCTATTCCGCATGTGGAGGGTTAAATGTTTAATCCCAAATTGGGTATCCCCCCAGGACAGGACAAACAGCTCTTGGGAGATGCCTGGCTCCCTCTGTGGACCTTCAGAGCAGCTCTGATGACCACCGTGGAGGAGATGGGGAACAGAAGCAGAACAGAGCCGGTGTCTCAGCAAACACCCCCCCGGCTGCTGAAGATAGCCCCTTACAGAGCTTCAGTAGTGAACAGAGCTTCTGAAACTTCCTGTGTTATATATTGAAGCTGGACCTTTGTAATGTTGAGCACTGGAAGCAATTTGATAAAGATGGAGGTCACTAATGGAATATCATAGGTCCTGGGATTATAAAGAGAGCAATTTTCTCCTTCTTATTAATAGGCTGGTAAAAAGAACTTAAAAGCTATAAAATTTAGGTAGTAAAAGCTAGACAAAGGCAAGAAAATAACAGGAAGCATTATCAGAAACATAGCTGTAATTTCTGTGAAGTTTACTATGGCTTGGACAGACTGGAAACATGGCTAAATGCACAGGCTTTGTGATTTCTTGTGGGAGCACATAAGGGAGGAAACTTTAGAAGGAAAAAAATCTGAGAAATTAATTATGGCATGTTACCTGTGTAGTATAAAGTACTAAGAGAAGCTTAAGGAGTTACTCGAGTGAAAATTTTTACATTACGTAGCTATTGTCAGCAGTGTGTGCTGTCTTTACATCTTGGCACTACCAGCATCTTAGTAATTATTTGTGGCTATACACAAGGGACATGAAAATCATTTAAGATGCATTGCTGTTAGAAGGGAAGGCTGTCATATATAACAGGCTGGAAGATGCTAAAAATAACAATTCTTTTGATCAATGTTAAGCATTAGTATAGCATCACAAGCATAAAAAACATGCAAACAATAACCTTGTTGTAGAACTTGCCATAAAAGACAGTTCAGTGTAATAAAATCACAAGAGATGGGGAGAGATTGCTAGTTCTCTGCAGGGAGGAGATTAAGACAAAAGGGAAGAGGGCTGCTGCTGAACAGGATTATTCAAATGAAAGAGATCAACATGAAGGAAGAAGCAATGATATCCAGTGGAAGCAATATTACTATTTTTCAGTGTGGAGGGCATGACGTGAAGTCACAGCCTGGGTTAAAATTAGTGATACATGTCATTATACATTTTACATCGATTTATTTTATATTTATTACATTTTAAAGCTATTAGTAATCCTTCTCATTTCCTTGCTTCTGTTCCATAAATGAGGCTCGAATATGCCCTGCTCGTGAAAGCCTTTATCTCAATAATCCTTCTTTGCCAATCCACCATAGGACCCGATGACCTTACATCTGGCCCACCATGGAGGGATGTGGACTTCTGTGGACAATGTCACCAACTGGGCTTCAATGGAGCAGGATCCTGCTCATCTGAACTCCTCACCTGCTACCTGCTGAGCCATGACAGTGTGAAGCACATCTTCTCTACCTCCCCGGAATTGCAGAAATGGGAATCCTCTGAGAGACGTGTAAGTAGTAACATCTGCAAAGTTATATTATCCCCCCTGTATAGTTTGGAAGATATGTCCTCGATATCAGGGCCTGCTGTGAAAGGCCACGTCTAAATGCAGAATAGACGTAGATCCAAATCTGGATGCTGTGTAGCTCTTGTTCTGCCTGGTTGTTTTGAACATGTTTAAGTCCTCTTTTTTCCATCACTGGAAGATTTACAAGTGGATAGGATATAGCCCAGTAAACATGATCTTTCTCTTACTAGTAAGAGGCCACAGGTTTTCCACTGACCTGACAGTGCAGGGTCTCGGATATGTCTGGGCTTGACCTGACCTGAGCCAGTTCTGGCTTTCGTTAGGCATGATAGCAACTGTGTAACGGTCAAGTGGCTGCTGCCTACCTAGTGTGACTTCAGTGCTGCCAATGCAGTAAAGACTCGGCAAACCTAGGTAGTACATGCGTAACAAATAATAGTCCTTTATGATAACTGGGGCTGGGGAAGACTATATTGCAGCTTTCAGACAGAAAATGTGTAAGTGTGCAAAGAGTGTGTAAAGAAATCTGAGTGTACCTGTGGCTGAAGAAGAAAATGCCACCGTCCACATTATACTCATCCCAAAAAAGAGCTCGGGACCCTGATAACTCGTGGTTAACTCCTCCTCCCATTTCCCTGCATCCCTCTGGAGAAGGAGCGAAGTGGTGACCAAGGGCCCTGAGGAGCTCTGGAGGGCTGAGCGTAACAGCAGAGAAAAGAGGTAGATACTCAGATGTTTTTGCATATCAATCTTAAGTGTATTAATACACAGTATTGTAACTGGACTACAAGTAAAAGCTGTTTGTTGTGTTTTGTTCAGACAATTAAAATATTTTTATTTTGAACTAGCTATGATTTCTTAGCTCCACAAGTAGGGATTGTCGCATTTTTATCTACAAGAAATTTTTAAGTGTAATGACAGACACATGCTTGAAAAAACCTGGGCATATGGTAAGGAAGGAAAACAATTCACTACTCCAATCAATATGCTTTTAAGGGAGAAGGAGACTTGAAGAATTTGCAATGCTAAATCAGCTCTACTTTCAAGGCATAGTGTGAAAGATGATTCAAGGAATACATGATGTCCCCACTGAAGCCAGGCATTCCTCAGCAGGCGTTGTTTGGTGTATCTGAGCTCCTCCAGCCAAATATTTTCACCTTGCAAGTCAGGAGAGGGACCACTGTCTTTTTTTCCTCCTGGCTGTTCAAAGGTTCCACGTGGTGAGGGATTTACATTTTATCCTTAATCAAAGCTACAAGAAGCAGTCTGCTGCAACTAAGGATACGGAGAGAATGGGGATTTGAACAGGATTTAAAGTAGTGAAAAGCACGAAGAGATTAATGATTAGAAAAAAAACAAAGTAGGAAGGATTCCTTGAAGATGTGGGTTTAATGAATGATTTGCAGGAGGAGAGAGAGGGCACTTGGCAGAGAGATACAGAATTGCATGATCATTGTGAATTTAGCATTGGTGGAATAATAGTCTAGAAGGATTTTAAAGATGCAATAAAGAATTACGTAATCCCAAAGCAGATTTAGAGAGTTCAAAGCTGAAATGGACTTCACATGTAAAACAAGGATGGGTATGTAGGAAGTCTGTTAAGTAACAAGAGTAAAGAAAACAGTGGCTCAGAAGCCCTCACCTCCTCTCATTCAGGAGTGCAAAGTGGGTTCATATTTTATGGATGAGACATGATAGCAAGTTTAGCAATATATATTTCTTCGAGTATTTGACTTGGCGCAATTGCTGTTACTTCATAAACTCCTATAACACTTTATACAAGGTGAGAATCTAGTACTAACAATTTAATTTAATACGGAGGAAAAAGAAACTATGACTATTTCATTAAATTAAAGGCAATGAAATTGCAAAGTATTTCACTATTGTATAAATTACAGCAGAGTAAAATAGCTCAAGCCAATGCCAACAATGTTTGTCCATCAATCTGGTATATTTAGATCCCTTTTACAATTAATCACATTTCTTGTGTTTATAATGCCCAAGACATATCCAAGATTTGAAGCTTTTTCTAAAGCTTCCATGAGAGAAGAAAAGTGCATTTACTGCATTTTCTCCTCTGAATAATTCTGTAGTATTGCAACCAATGACCAATTGCAAGAGAAAAGTGCTATACCTTTATTATAATTGTAAAGAGTTAAACAAAGAGAAAGCAAAAGGAATAGAAAGTTTTTTGACACCTGATGTAATAGCTGCACAGCCAGTGTGCAGTCAGGCTCTCTGTGAACTCTAATATGCCCCCTAACCAAATGTAGGTTGGGAAGTAGCTTTGAAAACTAACCTCTTCAGGGATGTTCTCCCTTATATCAGAAAGCTATCTTATTGTTGAACAAAATGCATTATTTATGAGAGAAGCCTTATGCATTTATTTATTTATTTGTTTGTTTAGTCAAATACCCATAGAATTTTCTTCAGAAAATAAAAATGTAATTAAACAAAATTTGGGTCTCACTGTGCTGCCTGATAAGAGCAGTCTTTGCTAGAAAAGGTATTGGGCCAGCTTTTCAGCTGCGCTTAGAAAGGCACACCTCTAGAGAAGCTTGCCTATTTCTGAACTGGTTTTACCTGGCCCGGGTTGCTAACTGGGACAGCTGGCAGCAGGACAATGGCTGTTGCAGTTTGCAGAGACTCCCATTGCAACAAAAGGTGCGTATCATCAGCAAGATATTCCTCTAGCTCAAGATCAATGCTGTGTGGCAAAAAGGAGTTAAAATAGAGTGTACAGTGAGAGTGTACACATAGAGCTGGCAGTGTGGGATGAGCAGACTAAGCAACAGGTGTGTGTGAATATAAAAAAAATTATGAAGATATGGGTCTGTCTTAAGTGGAAAATTGCTCATTTTTCCAGCGAAATGACTTTGTGGGAAAATAATACTTAACTAGATTTTCAAAATTTGAGGAATTCAAATTGCAAGGTTCAATTAAAAAAAAAGAGAGAGAGAAGATGTTAAAGCTGTCAAGCTACAATAAGGACATTTAGCAGGGTGGTGGAAAATCTAGTTTCAAATGCTTATTTTGCCCTAGTGCCATGTTATTGCTGTTCACAGTTGGGTTTCTCTCAATCTCTATTCCATGCTGTATAAATAATTAATAGCAAGCACAAAGAGTAAGAGAGAGACTTGAATCTTGTATCTTAATGTGAATGCAGAAGTGTCAGGCTACTGGAAGTACAGAAACTGGTCTTGATCTGTTTTTTCAGAAACCTTATGGAAAGGTTTCTGGTTTCCTCCTAACAAATAAGAACTTTAAAATCACTTTACGTTTTTTGAAGAAGAAGCAAAAGCATTTCCTATATATATCTGATCAAGTGACAATGTTTTTTTCATCAAAAAACAGCTTTGCTTCAGGAAAATTTACTTCTGCCACATTGACTTGTGGTCTTGCCCATCATTAAACATTACCCTTAGCCATTTTTTAGCTCAAGGTACCCATTTAGATATTTCTGAAGTTATCAATTTCAGCAAAAGTTTGGAAAGAACATATATAAACACCAAACTGCTATCGTGGGCGAATGCACAGACAAATGCACCAGTCAGCTGCTGTGCTTCCTGGATCCTGTGCACAACTTTAGCTACTAAACCAAGTTGGAGAGAGGCAACAGAAGTAGGAGCCTTAGCAGCAAAATTTCTTTCCTGCATTAATTTGGTACGTATCTTGATACCTACTGGAAGGTAGGTTTATTCTGCTTTATAGCGTGGTTCCCCTTGCTTCCGGTTGTTTGGTAGTTGTGGGGAATTTTCTCCCTCAGAAAGATTGTTCCATTTTATTTTCTGCTGTCAGAAAATATGACTCTCCCATGTCATTGCATTATTATACAAAAGTAAGTTGTTTCCTCAGTAAGTGGAATACTGCCTTCATTGAGCAAAAAAAAAGTAAATTAAAGCTTAAAAAAGAATCAAGGCATATGATGCCATGAGTGCAAAGGGTAAGATATTTGTACTGTGACATTGCAAGTCATGGAGAAAGCTAATTGCTGCATGATTTCCTTGATAAGACAGCACACTAAAAATAGTTGCAAAGAGGACTAATTTTAGGACATTAAAATTCTGATTTTATGATTAAAATTGTCATTTTGATGTTTGATGGCAAGATTTAGCAATTTCCTGGTAGCACTCTTCTTTAATGCAATTAGATATCTTGGTATCAATGCCGGCAATCCATTAACATTATGTAAATCACAGTGTGACAGTTTTTTGACAACACATGAGAAGTAATAATGATGATGGAACTTTATGGATTATTTCACCCCATGCTGCCTCAAAAATTGCCATTTTTGACACCAGCTAGCACGTGTCTACTGAGACTTTCTTTTTCCGCTATGTGAATTTTTAACATAGCGTTAAAATTTGTTTGAATTAGATGACTGTATCTTTAGGATCTCCAGTGGAAACACACTTTCTTAAACAGATACACTTTTTCTTAATCATCTCTGGTACCTTACTAGGCAAGTACTCTCATAGAAATCATATTATACTGTACTATGCTTTGCTTCAGGATTTATGAGGCACTGATGACTCAGGAGCAAAATTCACGTTGGTGTAGTTATGCACCTCTATTTTCTGTTTGAAAACAAACCGCTCTTTGAACAAATGCAACTTCAGACACAAAACGCCTGTAGATCAGTACCAGAATTTGGCCCAGAAAATGAGAAGCTACCTTAGATGAAAATAACTTCTCAATTAAAAAAGGCGAAATAACGAAATTGTTAGAAAATTCTGGGGTAATTAACATTTCTGTAATTATTGCAGTAAATGAAGGGAATCCCATCACCTCAAGGGTTAGAATTTGTCCTGAAAAGCATGAAAACCATCTCATTTATAGAAGGAAGGCAAGTTTAGACAAAACCCAACAAACCTCAATCAAGAGGCCTTGCAAAGTTAATCCAGAACCCAATATTACTAGCAATGGCAACACTTTGTTTACCAGGCTACAGGGCTGCGTAAAGTCCAGTTCTTTATCGCTGCCATTTAACTACAAAAAAAATTGTCTTCAGTAAAATTTTCACATTGAATATTTTCATGAATAAAAAATGGACAACCCCCACTCCTCACTGTAGAACAGAAGGAAATGCCTTTTTTATTGTTCTTGAAAGCACAGTCGGATCACTGTCAAATTAAATAACATATTTTATGTGGCGTTGCAAAATTGCCTTCATTGTCTGCAATGTGGCAGTGTTATAGTTATTAAGAGAGATTTAGCCCAATCAACATATCCCTATGCCAGAGCAGCCCAATGTTTGCATATTTAGACCTGGTTTATATTTTGCCAGTATTAGACAGGTGGCACGTGGTTTTATTTCCCTCTTTCTGGCAGGCGATCTGCATTGCTGCCAAATGTGATTCAGCGTCTTTTGGAACCAAAGCACTAGATGGCAAAGAATATGTATAAACTTAAGAGGAAACTAAGTATCAATCTGTGACTCCAAACATTTGCTAACTTACTTTTCCTTTGTGACTCTCGTTAAATGGATGCAGATTGCTGTGATTTAATGAGCCAAGAATCAATGTTTTCCTTCTGATCTCCCTGCATCATAAACTTAGTCTTAATATCTTTTTTTTTCTCTTTATTTCTCTCTTTCAGGAACATTTCCAATTTTTTTCCCTCTTCTCTCCCTCAGAATTTTGCAGAAATGGTAGCTCATAGCCTTAGGAAGTCACGCTGGACTGTTATATTGCCACTTGCTGTGATCCCTAGCATCAGAAAGTAGCACCTAATTTATATATTGCAGAAAAAATCAGTGGAGGCTTCTTCCTCCTCTGTAACTTAGTAAGTCATTAGGTGCCCTAGTGTTTGTTTAGGATATCTTCAGAGGTACTAGCTTGATGGATATCAGAATGTAGGATATCCCAAATGTTTCTTATTTGACCTTGTTTGGTTTCATCTAATCATTATGCTTTTTTGGGCACTAATCTACTATTTCTATTTCAAATATTTTTTCCCTAGCAAAGAGAAGATATAGTTAATAATATGAGCATAAGTTGTCAGTCACACAATGCAAAGAGCAAAAAGAAAGAAATTTAAGAATCTGTAAACACTCTATAATAGAAAATTTGTGGTCCAAACTCTTCCTGCCTATTTAGTAGTCCATTGTGTCAATTCCAAAATTCCCTCTGCATTTTCTTCTCCATCTGTATAGCAGAGAGACCGTCATGTTTATGGATGCTATAAACATAAATAATATTGATAGTGACTGTTAACAATAAGAGGGGCTTTTCCGTTTGAAAAAGGGTCTAATTTTAACAGTAATTAGACCTGGCGAAATGGTCCATATATTTGCTTTCAGTACAAATTTCTTCTTTACACATGCATGCATGCACATGTCCACAGACTTTTTAAGTGTCTATACTGAAATGTGCTCATTTATATGTAAATTTGTATATATTTAATTTGTAATTGTAATTTGTCTGGCTTTAACTACCCATTGTAGTCTGTCTCCTCCACTAGATTGCAAAGGTATAATGTCCCTATTCTGTCTATAAGTAACTTCTCAATCTTCATTTTGATAATATGAACAGATAGCACTCTTTAAAACTCTCACTGGAAGGTGTATCTTCTACCTGCTCAACAGTTTGTGTGAGCTTCTAGTTTTTCTTATCCTTTAAAGAATGTGGAGACCACTGCTAATCTCAATATACCTAGAAGGATACCAGCAATATTAGATAAATAATACACATAGTACTTACATTGAATACATATTAAAAATAGTGAAGAACTTATTTTTTAACTTTGAAAAAGTTCAGTCTGCAAAACGTATTTGTTTTGTCTTCTGCTAAATGGCATTGCTATTTTAATTAAGAAAAATCTTTCAGAGTTTGCAAGGGTGATATGTATATTGTCTTTCATCAGTACACTAAGTAGTAGGGTTTTTAGTTACATACCATGCAATTAATTCCTTAAATATTTTATCTTGAAAAAGATTCCAGGTACAGTCAATTATATAATTTATCATCTTCTTGCTGTTATGTGCAGATAATCACAGCCAAACAGCAAAATACCCGGTACATAGCACAGCTGAAGTAGGATTTCAGGTTCATGAAAAATGAGAATTGTAAAAGCACTATTGTCCATAGAAATGTAGATTTAATTGGAAAGGATTCTGTGAAGATTATTCAAACTGTATTGTGTTCTAGTGTTTCATATCCTTCCTGTTTTAACCTGAATACGTGCTGTTACAGTTTGAACACGTAGCAATTTGATCATGGGAGACAGGTTACTCCCTACTACTTTACATAGGTCTTTTATGCACTTAATGACTATTGTCAGACTTTCCAACATCAATTTTCTCCTACGATTTCCAAATTATTAGGGAATATAAGTGTGGAAAAATAACCATTTCCAGCAATTTTTTGGCTTATTTTTTAAAATAGCTTTAAAAATTATTGCACTGAACATTCAAGATGCAAAGATAGCAAAATTAATTATAAGTAATAAATTATACAGAGGATTCTGCATTAAATGCACACGATATTTTTCTATGTTTAACTCAGCACCCCTACACTTTCCACAGAAGTTACAGTGTTCTGCACAGAAGCTCCCTGGTATCTAATCTCCATGCTCAAGAATTGGGACCACCCTTGTCCCAGGATAGGCATTGGGATACAACAGATGGATTTCACAAGTGAACTAGTTTGAATCATACCTTTGTACTTCATAGACTGCTATGTTACAGAAATTTCTGGCCTGTGGGGGAGAATCACTGAACAGCTGAAGTTGGAGGGGACCAGGATACCATCTGGTCCAACACCCCTGCTCAACCAGGGCTGGGTAGAGCAGGTTGCCCAGGAGCATGTCCAGTTGGGTTTTGAATATATCCAAGTATGCAGTCTCCACAACCTCTCTGGAAAACATGTTCAACCTCCCTCACAGTAAACAACCTTTTTTCTTATATTTAAGTGGAATTTTCGTTATTTCCATTTGTGCCCATTGCCTCTCATCCTGTCATTGGATACCACTGAGAAGAGTCCGGCTCCAACTTCTTTACCACCTCCCACCCCCATCAGGTATTTATATATATGGATAAGATCCCCCTGAGCCTTCTCTTCCAGGCTGAACTGTGCTGGCTCTTTCAGCCTCTCTTGTACATCAGATTCTCCAGTCTCTTAATCATCATTGTGGCCCTTGGCTGCACTCCCTCCAGCAGCTCCATGTCTCTCTTGTACTGGGGAGCCCTGTGCTGGACACAGCACTCCAGATGTGGCCTCACCAAGGCTGAGTAGAGGGGGAGGATCACCTCCCTCAACCTGCTGGAAAATACTGCCCAGGATACCATTGGCTGCCTTTGCTACGAGGGCACATTGCTGGCTCATGGTCAACGTGTTGTCCAGCAGGAACCCCAGGTCCTTCTCTGCAGAGCTGCTCTCCAGCAGGTCAGCCCCCAGCCTGTGCTGGTGCATGGGGTTGCTCCTCCCTAGGTGCAGGACTCTGCACTTCCTTTTTTTAATCTTTATGAGATTTCTCTCTGCCCATCTCGCCTGTCAAGGTCCCTGTGAATGTCAGCACAGCTCTCTGGTCCATCTTCCTCCATAAACTTCTAGTACTGAGGAATATTATCAGTTTATCAACAAGACACAGAACATGGCAAATGTTGGCTTTGTTGGCTACTATGGCTCTCCTACAAAAACTTTGGGAACACGATGACATTCCATTTATTATCAGAAATGTTTACCCCCTTCATACATGTGTATGCCAAAAACCTGCATGCGCATCCCCTGTCATGGGGGGCAGGTTGGGGCAGGAATATGACTACACCACTTATTGACACAGAATTTAAAATTTACTTGCTTAGCAGAAGAGTTGTAGTGGGTATAATGGAAAAAGAGCAATTTATTTTCTGTGATTTTATTCTAAGATTTCTATTCTATGACACTTACATACTTCAGTCGCACAAATCAAGGCTCCAGCTCCTCAGGTCCAGTTTAGACCCAAGGGAATAGGACACTCACTCTGACTGCTTGCATGTGTGAGTTCTGCTGTGTAGTTCAGACCTATTTTACATGGCATCAGATGTCCATATGGAGTTTCCCCCAAGGGGCTGTTGCCTTAAGTATTGCTTTTTAAAATTTGATATTCAGCATTGGTCTCACCAGTCATGTATCCCCAGGCCAAGCTCTGTGACTTTGCCATATGTAAAGCCAATCAGTGTTTGTTTTCTGATTTACTATCACATTCTGGTCTCCCACTACCAAACCGGTTACAAGAATTTAGATTCATTAGAGTTATATCGCAGTGCTTCTTTCTTTCCTGCACATACTGAAGTAGGGCAGATGTAGTCCAGGTGTCATTTACCTGAAGAATCATCTCAGGTAGGCCTATCCCATGACCATAACAAAGTCCATGTGTGCTTCTTCGTTTTCACTTATGAGAATCATCTAAAGAGTCAGTCTAGTGAGACAGTTAAAAGTTAAAACCAGTAAGTTTAAATAAGCCTGAGGCATGAAAAGAAACAAAAAATTGTTTCATGCAATTTGTGCCCTAGAAATGTACTGAAATAGATTGTAATGAATGTGAAATATTCAGTGATACCTGAGAAAAAAACATTTTTCTTTTACTGTCATAGTAGTTATGACAAGGTATTCACCAAGGTTGTAACACTGAATCTATTTAAAGACGACTTTTTAAGTCTTAAAGACTATTTAAAGAATAATTTTGTTATAATAAGTACAAAATTTTAAATGCTTTGTTAGATAGGCAATGATAAAAAGGAAGTCAGTGACAATACCTGCATAAATAAAGTTATTTTCACATGCTTTATCTATTGAGAAACTATGGAGTGTAAAGAAGGAGTACACATCAAAGCAGATTCTGAGGGACACATCAGAAGGTTGCTTCTCTGTGGCTGCAGTTCTTTGGCTATATATGACCTTAGAACATGAGCTACATATGTTCTTCGGATTTTCCCTAGATCATTTTTCTTTGCTGGATATGGCCATTTTACATTTCGTCAAATTAATAAAAATGAAGCCTGCAGCCAGGGAGAATTTTGCTCTTAAAGGATTTGTCGTGGGAAAATAGTAAGCTTTTCGTTTTAGGCAGAGAGAGTGTTTTGTAAGGATTATACACCTTAGGTCATGTTTAATGTATAGTAATGTCAGTTGAGATTCTAATATTGAATTCGTTTGCTTTCAGATCAGCCCCTTAGAGGGCCTATTTTCCATGCAGTTTAATTTGTGACTTTGAGTGACTACTTTTAAACTCAGTAGCAATGTTTATTTCTGCTTTTAACATGTCATCTTACTGATTTTCCTCCCCATGTCACTGAGGAAGACAAGTAGTTCCTATTTTTGAACAACCACCAGGACATCTTAGTCTACTTCCTTCTAATTTGGACTGGAAATTTTTCATTTTAAAGGTCTATAAAAAATCTGCTGTGTTTGGCCAGGGAGAAAAGATCAAAGACCAATAGTATTGCTTTGGGGATATATACTTTAATGTTTTAACAGATGTCATCAATCTGTTGCTTTTTAATGAGTTTCAGTGTGGCTTCCCTGAATTAATTATCTCCTGACAAATGTTCGCCTGCCATCAGTTTTATACTTCTGTGCTAGATTTTCAGAATTAAAAAAAATAATTCTGTAACAATGTATAATTGTAAAATAGAGAGTAAACAACATCCTTTGGATTTGAATAGTACATTGGTGATAACATCCTTGAACTATCTTTTTCATGTAACAACAGCAGCATTTCAGCTTGAAGGACGCAGTTCTCTGAAGAAAGCATTAAGCCACAAAAAAAGAAACACCAATGGCATTTTGCACATATAACACAAGCTTTATTCCCCTCCCGGCTCCTCATTCATGATTATTATCTGAAAGGAAAAGATAATTTATGTCAAAATTAAATGCATGACCCTTCTTTAGAAATAGAGAGGTTTTCAAGGAGGATCCTTGGAAATAATGTCCTTTGGCATGATGCCCTGTTAGCTGCAATTTAATGATGCTAAGTACCAAAGAATCTCTTCTAAAGCTTGGTGATGCCTTCAGATATAATTCTTCATGTAGCTGCTGATATTATGGTTTGAAAAATAAAAAATATAAGCATAAATGCTGAAAGAGGAGGTAGTACCAAGTAGAATAAGAACATTTTTCTACAGATTGTATTGTCCAATTCTACCATTGTTTCTTAAGCTGAATAATGCCTTCCTTTATGAAGAAAGATCAGGAATGAGAAAACAAATCATTAGTTTTCCAACTGAGGAAATACTCAATTTGCAAAAATCAAAATTAATTCCCCAATACTGCTAAGCAGTAGAAGTTCAGCTTAATACACTTTTAACTGCTCCATAGAGATGTCAATGATTGGCTTAACATGCCATCTTTTTATTTTGATGGTGAAAAGAGGTCTTCTTGTTATACTCAAGGCCTGGAGAAAATGAACTTCGAAAATCTCTGTATTTCCCCTGTTCTTAAAGCATATTAGTTGCTCTTTCACTTGGAGCACTTTCATTTCAGCTTTTTTTTTTTTTGCACTGCAGTGAAAAATCAGATTTCAGGGTTTTTTTTTTTTTCTGAATTGGAATAAATATTAAAACTATTCCATGCAAAAACCATTCTGGGCATATTTTCTTTAGAAGAAAGTGCTATATTTGGAGGAAGAGATTTTTTGCTTGGGTATTCCTCAGAATTAAGAGAATGTACTGCTAAAGTGTGAAGAGTCTGAGAAGGCTTCAGAATTTGAGCTGTTGGCAGAATTTCAAAGGTTTTAAGTGGTTTTGACTCACATACTTCAGATATGTAGGAACTAGTTTGGGCACCCTGAGGGCCCACTTAGAACATCTTTGCTCCCCACATCACCTAGGAAGAAGCTAAAAAAAGCTTGCTGAAAACGTGTGGAGGTCCTAAAACAGTCTTAAAAGAAAAGCAGGGCCAACTTAGAAGCTTGGAAATCGGGGCCTCTGTTTTTCAACGTGAAAACAGGCAGCTTGTTTGCATTAATTTACCTGCGTGCTGATGTGAACTTGTAAAAATGATGTATTTCAGAGATAAAAATAGTAGTTTCACTTAATCAACATTTTTATTAGAAGACTTTGAAGCATTTTGTCTCCCAATGTCCAACCCTTGTCTGTACATCCACTGAGAAATACTATATTCAGCTTTTAGCCTGCCTTTCCTTAGCAAAATATATACTCAGAGAAGAGGTTCAGTCAAATACAAGACTCTTCTGATATATTATATATGTCAGCATTTTGTTCATTTGTGTCAGCAGCTATAGAGGCAAATAGTTAAAGAACTACCCCATATCCTATTTAGCCTGCAATTACTTTAAAGTAAGAATCAGACTGATTTACTTATATGAAGTGTCCTAAAGGAGTTCGCTAAAGTATTCAGTAATGACCATTTTATCTTAATATTGTTCAAAGCTTTTCAGCTGATACTTCTGCAAACTCATCTGAAAATGATGTTTAGCTATGTGTAGAGGAAAAATCATGTAAAGACTGAATATGCTCAATAGCTACTTGGACAAAAGGCTAAACACACTTAAGGCAAATACTTTACCTGATTTCTGTGTTACCAATCTGTCTTATGGAGCGTACTTTTGTATAGTAGTATGGTGATGCTATAGTTAATGGCATTAACTGCTCATGTAGATTCAGCAGATGAAACCAAAAGTTACTTCTGAATCCTAAACACCTGTAAAACTGATTATTATGTATCATGTGGAGAATAAGGATGGGTCAACCAATTGTTTGTACTACAGTCAGCACACAATGTTCTGTCTTCTGCCTATGAATATAATGACATGCAGTAACATGAAAAGACTACAATGAATTTTCAAATGGTGTCCCTAACTGTGAAAGCTCTTAAGTGCTCCTAAGTGCAACTTTTCCTGGGTGAGTAGTTCACTTTGCAAAAAAGATTTGCAGAATTAGGTCCTCATACAAGATCCATTCCAAGCCCTGATCAAATTATACTTAAGGAGAATAAGTAAATTCTAAAAAAGTACGAACTCGTAGGAAAAAAGGATGTAAGTACTCTTGGTGGCAAAACGTGGAAGATTTCCTCAGTTTTATGGACCTGACCTGAAAACCATAACATTACATGAATGTATACAGGACTTCATTTTCCTTTCTTCACTTGGAGAAATTTTTCTTGTGTCTTCTTTGTACAGATATGTGGGATGTAATGATGTGTGTGGAAGGTAAAAGATATGTGGCATGTAAAGAAGATGTAAATACTTGGGTTGCAAGGACATCAGGTTTGTGAAGGTCTCAGGTTAATGGCTATAAAAGCAAAGGCAAGAGGCAGGTGAAGTAGTAAACCACATCTAGATGCACAACCCCTAAGAAACAGGACATAATGGGGGTAACATCAAAGACTCAAGTGCTCTCTCAGGAGATGATAGATGGGAGGTGGGAGGGACTGCTCAGCACCCTGGAGAGGCTCAGCTCCAACGTCGTTAAGTGATAAGAAAAGGGGAAACAAGATTATTCATGGGAAAGAGCGAGCTGATGATGGGATGTTTGAGGAGGCCTGTGGAAATGTGCAAAACTTTTTATGGGATGCTTTGGGGAAGGGCCAGGGCAGGGAAAGAAGAAACCAAGCTGGAGCAGGGAGGAACAAAGGTGAGAATTGGAAAGGGGGGATACAGAGATCGGTGGTGTGCAAACAGGCTGCTGGTCAGGATGCTGGTCTTGATGAGTTCAGCCAGCGCTCAGCCTTGCTACTGGCTGAACCTGCACACAGGAGCAGCAGCAAACAGGCGGGGTGCAAAGAAATCCCCCGGATCTTAAAGGCCATCAGACTTGCTTACTTGAAGTAAGCAGTTAAGATAAAATTGCACTTGTACATGAATATAATTATAGAGGGAGAGTGGCCATTTGTTTATTTTATTTTACAAAGCAGTGTAATTTATGCATATGCAAAAAAATCGATCATGAATGAGTGATACGGGAACGTGAGGCAATAAGGAAAGCATTCTCTTTGGGAACGAAAATGCTAAATATTAGAAAAATATTTAAAAATCTCTAGTAAATTAAAAATAAATATTTTAAAAATTGGTAGTTAAAATAATGTGAAGAACCACTATATTGTTTTCATTCTTTTTAGCACAAACAATGGGAATTCTGCTCATATATGTATAAGATATTATTCTTTAGAGCTACATGGTCTTATCAGCGTGGACTTAACTCTTCCAAGTTTTTGTGTAAAAGTGTCTGTGTTCTTTGTGCAAGTAACACTCCAAGGTGATCAAGCTGAATTTCAGTGTGCAGAGGACAACCCAGTCTCTAGAAGTAGGAATCACACCATGTCTGAGAAGACAGCAAAAATACCAAAATACTCTTGACAGCTGGTTATTATTTGTCATTTTTAATGGCCAGGGTGGGCTGCATTTAAAAATTCTCACCGAAATTGAATGTGCTCACAGCTTGGGCAGGTACTGATGGGATTTTTTCATTGGGTAGATGACGGCAGTTCACACAGGTAACTTCTGGACATATTTTATTAAGCAAGTTACTGTCTCACAGCGTTTGCTTACCAGCAAGTACTTTCTTACTAGCTTTAGCTTCTGGAGAGGCATTTTAAAGTGAAAATCCTGACTGCTGCTTCTTAGGAGATTTCAGTCCTCTGAGCTGTGGAAAAAAAAAAAAAGTCAAATGAAAAAAAATTTGAATACCTGATCTAAATAAAATTAGAGCTCAGAAACCAATCAGAAATAATCCAAAATGTACTGTGCAGACTTTGAAAAAAATGATTATAATGATTCTGGAAAATCATTATGATGATTATGATCATCCTTGTGAACCAGGCATACCTGGTTCATGACTTGACTTTCACATCATGAAACCTGCAAAGATAAATATAAAATTGAGCAGAATCAAGCTTTTATCTCCTAATTTCTTAAAAATATGGGAATAAAAGATGCCTTCTTGGTCACTAAGTCACCCCTTATATCTTATAGACCTCCCCCAAATTAATAAAGCTCTTGTTTATATCTGGTTAGGTGTTTGATCCATTTCTGTTACCTCACACCTGACTGAGCTCATCCAGGCATAGCTCTAAAATGTCCCAACTGTCCTCTGTAGTGAAATCACTGTCTTCATCATAGGGAACACAGACCCACCTTAGTTAAAGTAGCTTATCCCTGTTTCAGGCAATATTCACGAGAGCTGAGTCTCATTCATTTCTTATCAGTTTTACTCAGTATGATAGCAGTAACTCTAAAAAGCTTCATTTTTGCCTTGACTTTGTCAGCTCTGTGCATAGACTTAGCTCAATTTTTCCTTGCATTGCTTTTGAGCTTGAGTGTTTCCTTCATCTGGAAATCCAGAATTTCTGGTGGATTTATAATTGCATTCTGATGTAAAGTAACCCAAATCCTAAAAACCTTCCTGAACTGTTGGCCAGCAGGCCTGGCATAAAAATATATTGTAATTCAACATTTTAAGCAGTTTTTCTGTGACAGTTTACAAAACCAGAGGCCAATATGTCCTGTCCTCCCGCATCTCACAGCACAGTTCTCAGAGCATAGGGAGGTAAGTTTCTAAGGATGTTACTCATGTGGCTCAGTATCTGTGTAGCTGAAAAGATGGAAAGTATTCCTTCTGTCCTCTTTTCCCTTGCTTGTTCCTCCCCAATCCACCTTGATCCCTTCCTTTTCCTGCCTTTGGTCCATCTGCTAAATGTACCATAAGTCCTGCATGATCCTCAGATGCCCCTGCATCCCAGAATGAGTCCCACACCTCCGTAGAGGGTAACCCCCATCCATCTGCAAGGTAAGGTCTGCTGGGAGCCTCCCCTGGTGGCTCTCCATGGTGGGTGTCACACTGGACCGTCCTCCTTGGATAGAAGAACAGAGCTGCTACATCATTAAGAGCATCTATGCACACGATCCTGGGATACCATAAAGCTGTTAGACTTCAGGTCAGATTTTCTGTAGCTAATCTTGACAGCACGATGTCATGGACATCCGTGACACCTGCAGCGTGTCCGAGTCTCTCCTGTTGAAGAACTTTTCTGCTCCTTTGAGTTATTCCACAAGGAGGAAGAGAGACTCTGGTCCAGCTTTCTGCTAGTAAAGTACCTCCTGTGAAAACACATCTACAGTGCATATTACGGGCAATCATATAATAATATATTTCAGAAAATGGAACTAAATATCTGCCATGCTTATTGTAATAAAATAATCCATTAATTTCCAGCTATACTAATTTAATTTACTGCAATGTGAGATTTTTGTTATTTGAAATCCCATGAACATTAACTTCATCTGAGAGGCATCAATCTGACTTGTGCAGTCAGCACTTAAGGTAAAATGAAAATTGGATTAATGGGCTTAAACTGTGGGTTTTAAGAGTCATTGGCAAAAAATGCCTTCAGTTTGTATGCATAACATGATATTTCTTCTCTTTCCTTATGCTCCTTCAATTTCTTTAAGAGAACAGCAATAAGCATCGGCTAGATGAAACTTGACAAAAGCAGGCAGCAATCTACTGCTGCTAGGATCTTGGAGAGACAAGTTGCTGCTTTATCTGCTTTCTGGTCTACAGAGCCCTGTGTGCTAAAGAGTTCCCTGCTGGAAACTTTCTGTAAATATATGGTTTATTTTCTTTTAGGGACATCATTTGGCAAAGTGACACCATTTAGCAAGCTGATAAAAAAGTAAAAATGATAATATAGGTATCTATACAAGCATAGTCTGACAAATGCCAGACTAGAAGCTAGTATCACTTGTAGCCCTCACTGAATAGCAAGTTTTTCTTTTCCAGGTGGCCAGTGGAGTTATTACTCAATATTCATTGACCATTTTCTTTATATTTAAATTCGTCAGAATGACTTCATGTTTTGCTGCTGATGGTCACATCTGTCAGATTACAAGGGTTATGTTTGTTATCAGGTTTCTTTCTCATCCTTTTACTTTTCAGGCTGGTGAATCAAAATATCTCTCCTAGCGATTTCTATAGAAGTCAAATGGTGTCTTTTGTTGCTATCTGATAAGAAGCTCAGTGCAACTTTGTTGTGCTGGCTTTGCTAACAGGATGTGGCTAATGCCTGTACAGGACTTTGAAAATATAAAGTAGTATCTAGAAGTGTCCAGTCACCACTTACCCAAGATAATTCCTTAGACCTAGAAATAACTTTAACTCATGGAAGGCAATATTCATTGTTTCTTAAAGCAAAGGAAAGGATGGGAAGTTTATGTTTCTGAACTTGTATGAATATAATGTTTTGATTCATCTGGCCTAGTTATTGCTATTTCTCCCTGGAGATAACTGGTTCACAGTTAGAATCTTCATGATGACTTTGGAGAAGAGAATAATCCAAAATTTTGCTGCACAAAATATAGGTGCAAAAACCATACCTCACCACATCTATGAGAAGGATTCCTTTTATATACCTCAGCTGCAAAACTTCCAGCTGGATGCTGCTATAAAGGGTAGATAATGCAGAAATGCACAGCTAATGATTAACAGTGATTCTACTGATTCTCATGGTATATAATTATCAGGCTCTGTTCAGAAATATCCTATTATTGCTTTCAGATTGCAGTACCTTCCTAAGTGTTTCTTCCAGAATCTGGGAAAACCAACAAGATATAGGACCTGTTAGTGGCAAGCAGGTTATGCTAGGGTAACATATGTGCATGAGGGTAATAATTTGTTGTCTTATCAAAGAGGCATTAAAAAGCAGGAGAGAATTTATTGTCTAGTAGTTTTAAGTATCTTTGAAGTCATGCAGGAACTCTCATTTGCCTGCCCTTTGCTTTAAAACTTTTTTCTGCTTTTTTTTTTTTTTTAATTTATTTCTGTGCTTCCTTATCCTATGTCTTTTTTATTTTCTCTTACTGTCTTGCTTGTGTGTGCTTGCATAACCATGGAAGGCATGAACCTCGGTCCTCCCCTCCACATGTATGTGCCTCCATCAGAAAGTTGGAGATATCCCATGGTTGCTTTTAGCCTTTTCTCTCTTTCTGCCTGGCTCAGATAACATCCTGGCCCATTCCCTGAGCTGCTGCTTGCGCAGTCTGTTCCATGAGCGATTTAACTGTCTGATGAATTTATCTCTGAAGAAAAGCAGCTCTTACAGGTTTAGTAATTGATGACTAACAAGATAGGGTTATCTCAGAGGAGTTATACATATGCTATATGCTGAACTGGTTAAGCGCATGGCCTTACCTTGCCTTCTTGTAGCATTGGCTGCATCTCTTAGAAGGCATTTTCTTTACTTTAAAGAGGCTGTGCTGCATTCAGAGACTGCAACAGCTGTGATTCATTTCTCTCTTAAACTAAGGGACAATCCATGGGGTTTACTCGGGAATAAGTTTTTGATTACCAGCTGAGGTTTTGTGAGGATAGCAAGTATGGCAGCTCAAAATACGAGGAAAGCTAGACTGCAGTGCAGCTTAGTTTGAAATGTCATTGCGCAGAATAAGGATTTGTAGGCTAAAATTATTCATGAACACAGTTCTAACTCAGACTTCATTTTGGCTACAAAAACCCCTGAAGTCCTCTTTGCAAGTCTGAATTATGGCATTTTCCAGAGCTGATGGCTTTGTTGGTCACATCCAGGATGTAGAGCAGAGACCTGCCCTTGAGAAAAAGAAATGAGTTTCTCCTCATTTCCATCTACAATGTCTTTAAACTAAGGTGCCTTTTATTTTTTTTTGGCTTTTTTTAAGAAAAAGAAAGTAGGCACAAGTATCTAAAAAATTAAAGGCAAATACTTCATGGTTGGTTTGCAAGAAAATGTGTTTTATGGCAATATTTTCTTATGTACTGAAGAAATACTCAAACTCAAAAACAAGATTAGAAGGAGGGAATCAAAATAAATAAAGCTGATGCTACTGCATATCTTTCTTGTGCTGTGATAGTTCCTACTTATAAGTAATACTCGTAGTTTTAATTTTAGCAACTGCAGAGATTGAAAACACAGTTATCAACAGAGTTATACAATGAAATCTTGACTTGCAATAAACCCATGAGTAATTTTATATGTATGAATAATTCTGTTGAACCCTATCAAACAATTTGCTTTGTACATTTACAGTTTTAAATATTATCTTTCTGCTAAATCACTTCATCTGCAAGTATCGAATTTGAGAGTAAGGCATGGTTTTGTCTATTACGTTTTAATTTATAAAACAAATATATGACTTGAAGTCTCACTGTGATCTTTGAATGTCTGAAGAAGTTACATAAACTACCTAACCATAACATGACCATAGTCCAGGCACAACTGTTCTTTTTGTCAATAATTATAGTATCAGTATCCTTATGAATCTTTACTTTGGGAACACAATGAACTTAATTACTTCCTTTTAACTTTCCCATCCCCTTTTTTTTCTTTTAAAGATATATCTAATTGGAAATATGTATTTATAGATATATACATTTCCATATATATGTACTGTGGATAAAGGGTATTGATTAAAAGTTGTAAATACTGTGAGTTCTTATATGTATTTCAAAAGATACTTCTCTGGGCTGTGTTGCTCCAACTGTGAAAGATGCGTGATGTATCAGTTTAACTGCTTCAGCTTAAATGTGAGATCCTTATAAAAACAACAGATTAACCAATAGTTTCCTATCGTAACACATGCCATCAATGTTAGAAGGCGTAAATATCCAACATAAAAGAACAAAAATAACAATTTTGTTGTTATTTGCAGTTGTGGCTTTTAATACAAACTTTATATCATCTAGACACCACAAAGTAGCGCAATAAAAATCTTGGGTGGGCAAGTTGATTGCTTTATATCTGAATCTTCAATATGTGCTCTTACTTCTTACATTTCCGGTATAGTTATTAGCTTCCTCTGGATTCTAGAAAATACAGATGTGTACAACACAGCTAAACCTAAGTGAGACAGAGAGAAAAGCTATTGCAGGCATACCCATTTATCTCAATTCTTCTCTAAGAGAGAAAAAATTTGAGATGCAGTAGTCTAGATAAACGCTAATGCCAGCATCTTTGAATCCTTGCATTCATGGATTGCCTTTAGGATAGCATACATTAATTAAAATTCATTTGCATATCACTGACGTTGTTAAGAAGAGAGAAATAAAATGGTAAATCACTGCACTGGAGTGTGAAATTAGCCAAACTGGAGCAGAAAGATACCATCAAGCTCACAACAATAATAAATAATTCAATAAATAAATAGACCTTATTTACTGGAAGAGTTATTTCCTTAGAAGAATATTTCTACTTGCTCAAGAACTTAGGATGAGTATACAGCCCTAGTTCCTATGGAAATTGGATGCATTTTAAACCTAATGCCTAAGAAATTGGTGTGTCCTACCCGAGAAAGACTGAACTGAATCTGAAGTGGTTGCAAAAACTTAGTTTGTAGCAGTATGGTAATGTAGCTCCCAATATGCCCCTTCTGATGTCAATTAAGTAAATCCACCACCTGGTGTAAATAGTTATGGTTGTGTTTGTACCACCTAAGGACTAGTGGGATTGCTTGTGGGCTAAGCTGTGACCCATCATGATGAAGATACCAAGATTTGGTCCTTAGAGGGTGCATTTGTTCTGCTGGATCTTGTTATGGCAGAGACTTTTGAGAGAAAATCAAATCCATTAGAAGAATTGTTTCTTTACTGAGACTTTATGGGTGGCTGTTTTACTCCACTATTGCTTTCAGATTTTTTTTGAGTATGAGTTCCATTTTGCAATCTAGTTTTCATTTAAAGGACGGGAAGGAATCCTTTAGTACCTGAAGTGATGCCTTTTTAGTATAGTCTAACATTTTTGTTTGAAAAATGCACTGAATAATCTGAGCAAGTGAAAAGATGATACTTAAGTAAGGATTTGCTCCATTTAAGCCAAACTTATTAGGCCTAAGAGTATTTGATTTTTTATGGCACACTTTATTGCAGCGGTACCATTTGGGCTGTTATAGTTATTTCAGCATTTTCATTACCAAGACTGTTTTTGGAAATTGGTCACAACTGAAACAAACAAACAAACAAACAAACCCCTTCACTATTTTGGGCTGAAGCAGTTTATCAAATTTCACCCACCAGCAATATTTTTATCTAAAATTAAGTCAAAATCTAATTATTCAGGAACCGTAGAAACACAAGCAAAATGGAGTTATTTCTGAAGTCTTTGCTTCTGTTCCTGAAGCCACTTTTGGCCCCATTTAGCATAAATATCCATGAAAAGGGAGAAGGCCAATAAGAGGAATGCACACAAAATGCCATTCTTACATTTATCTATATGTCCTATAGGGACATAAAGATAAATGCTTATATCTCCATACAGCCACAGCAACAATTAGTTAACATTTTTGAGAGCTCACAACCTTGTATATGCACCAGACTGTGCAAATAAAGGGTGGGAAAAAGAAAGCAGTATCATACCCTTTTTGGAGGTACTGAGGCAATGAGCGATTAACACTGCCCCAAAGGCAGTGTTTGGTAACACTGCAAAGAGTAGTCTTCAGCTTCAATCTGCACATTAAAAAAAAAAAGGTGAAATAATCACTTTAATATGAGAACAAGCAAGCACTTCAGGTTATGAAGAAGATATTCTGTGCTGTGACCATCCAGGATGTATTATGAACTATATGCCATCCTGTGACTTGTCAGAACATTGTATATTCACAATTTTTTTTCCAAAATTTGGAGAAAAGCTGAGAAATGAGGGTTTTTCTCTCTTGTTTCTAGACTTGTAATGAGTTAATTTGCAATTTTAACAATAGTTTGAATCAAAGCAAGAAACCCATACAGCTTTCCTGCTGACTGAAAAACAGCAATAATTTTAGACTAGATATGATGCTTTTGTAGGAAGAAGTTAACTTCCCAGACACAGTGCTTGTTTTGTATAGTTTTAACTTCTTTTCTGGCTATGGCTTCATGTCTTTCAATGACCAGACCTACAGTCATTCTAATTTAAGGGATCTGCAATAAAAAATGTTGCTTAATTAATTCTAATGTCCAGATGTATCTGTTTGTATTAGCTGTACTCTGAAAGATGCATGGAATATGAGGAGGTGATAATCCATCTTTATTACAAATAGGTAGTGCAAGTGACTGGAGCTATGCCAATATCTGGCTATGCAAATTGAAGTGGTGTTTAAAATGCATTTAGCAATCTTTTTCTCCTATCTGAAAAAGCTTTGAACCAAAATTCAGAGAGTGTTTTTCAGTCATTGGGTGAATCTTTGTATTGCTATCTATGATAATAATTATGTATGATTTTCTTTTTTACTATTTCAAGAGAAAAATAATAGCTAAAACACTAAGCAGTTGCTTAGCAGATATTAGAATTACTGGTACTTACTGAATAACATCACCATGCCTATCTATGTCCCTGAATACCTGGTGGCATCTGGCACTTGCAGTCCTATAACTGACAGGTAATTCCAACACTTTCTTAGAGAGCTAACCTCAGTGAGGAATAAAGAGGAAAGGAGGCACAAGGATATGTATGTAGATCGCTTTATATTGTTGCTCCTAGCCAAACTGGACCATAGCTTGAAATGTGTATCACTACAAACCTTGTTTTCCCATTCTCCAAATTACTCCCTGTCCCTGGGCTTTTATGAAGTAGATGAGAACTTCAAAGAAGTTATGGGAAAAGGACATCAAGCCATGGTGCCTCCCACACCACGTCTTGGAGGAAATCTGGCTTGCAGCTAGCAGACACTGCGTTGTGGTTGCTTCCTTGCCTGGTTCCAGGTAGCTTTTGCGGTAGACAGACAGCGAGGAAATGGAAATGTAATTTTTGATGGAATCTGTTGTTTGTTGGCAAGCAAATCAGAACATCTCTCTACAGTTAAATTAGTCTGAGTTGGAGTACTCTGGAGGGTGGTCCTGTTTTATTCCTTGAACAAAAATAGAGTAATTTTAACTACTTTTACAGTAGTTTAATTTGTTTTGAAAATACTCAAGCTGTACTGTAAATCATACTGCTGGGCCACTGTTGAGACACTTTGAGAAATTAATTGATATGCTACTTTGTATATATATTTGTATTTATTTATATTTATATATTAATAATATACATTTGCAGTCATCATTGTACAATGAAATCTTTCTGATTGCCATTTTTTTCCTAAAAACTCAGTTGCTGCGGTTTGTGCCACATGGTAAGTGGCGTTTGTGCTGGGCTCTGAAGCAGGTAGTTGTGTTCGGTAGGGCACCTTGTTCCATACCTCAAAAAAATTGAAGTTCTGTAGGTGTTGGTCCCGGTCTTATTGGTGTAGAGTCCCCAGTATATTTTTTAAAAAGGGAAATTGGATGACTCCATTTAGTTTTATACAAAAGCAGTATAAACTGAAGATGTATTTTTTTATTTCTCTAAGCCAGGGGGAAAACAATAGGTTTTCTTTGCAGTTTTACAGGGTCATACAGCAACAGAGAGACAAAGTGGCCTCTATGGCATTATCTCTACAAGAAATGGGATCATGTGAGCCTAGAGAATGCTTTATTTTATTTTATTGTCAGAAGTCAGTTTGATTTTTTTTTTTTTTACTTGAAAACTTTCTGAACAGTTGAAGTATCCGTTACATTCCCAGAGTGTTTTATTGGAGGATAGTCTCAGTGATTATTCCTATCCATAAAAAAACACATTAAATCTGAGCAAAAGTCAGGCCAATGCACTGAAGAAAACATGATACTTTTGCCTTGTGTTTTATTACATAGAGTTTTATTTAAGAGTTTATGTAAGAGGAATGTGTTGAATCTGATTATTGCTTTAAAAGAAAACTGAAAGATTAAAAAAATCTTACTGGCGAAAAAAAGATCTGAGTTTTCCTGTATCTACCAGATCATAAAAAGTAGTCTTATCCTAGAAATGTAATCATAGAAATATACACTAAATATTCTCCAGAGAAGAAAGGATGTGGCAAATGTGTAAGAAAGACTTTTTTTTTTTGGCTGGGTATCATTTTTAAGAACAGCCAAATAATGGCTATTATTTTATTATTCCTAAAGTGAACTACTTGTGGCTTTCAGATGCCTCATAAAATGTTGCACCACAAATGCAGCATAAGATATTCCCCTCTTATTATATATGATGCAACTGGCACGTTTCTGCTTGCTGCAGCAAGCGCAGCTTCATAAAAGCTATCATAAAGCAGTGTTTGCTATTTACAGCTTCCCAAGGGATAGATTAACAGTCTGAAAGATCACGACAGATGCTTGTAGACTTCTGTGTAATCACAACTTATATGCACCTAATTGTCAGGGTCATTATCTGTGAAATGAGATGGTGGGAGGTTCAGTAAGGTAGCAGCAAACACTTCTGTAAGGAAGCCTGAAAATTTTATTGCAAAGGTAAATGTTAAAATCGAATACAAAGGGTGGATTAGAAATGAACCTGGTACTGTTAGTTCAGTTGCATGGTTCAAATCCAAGAGAAAGTCAGAGGCAGGCACCCACCTGAGAACGTTTTTGAATAAATGTTCACATGCTTTTAAATGTACTAGTTTGCATTCAGGGTGTGAATCTGGCAGAAAATGAACCCAGAAGGACAAATGATTAGGTCTGCACCGGTTCGGTGTCCTTAACCAGCTTGCCGGGGGGGCAAGCAAGCAGAAGAGCCAACACAAGATGCCATCACGGTGCTGAGACCATTTAAAAGCATTGAGGTAAGGGCAAAAGCTGCTGTAATATCAATGTCACTCAAGAAATGTATGTGGAAACAAGACCTTAAAGCATACTCTTGTATCAGTGGAAAACAACTCCAGTGAAGTTGGAATTTCTCCAGGTGTAAGCCTAAGGAACCTTTTCTATGCTATTTTAGCCCTTTAAGTTCTTAGGGGTAGGCTTTAAGCAGTAACTTACCATGTAATTCCTGGGAAAATCTATTCCCTCATATAAATGT
This sequence comes from Dromaius novaehollandiae, assembly GCF_036370855.1. NCBI lineage: Eukaryota > Metazoa > Chordata > Aves > Casuariiformes > Dromaiidae > Dromaius > Dromaius novaehollandiae. The sequence continues at coordinate 6,211,480 of NC_088105.1, read as the reverse complement.
CCATGCAAATCAAGAAGAGGAGTTACTACGGGGCGAAAGGAAACTTGGCAGAAACACAAAACAATGTTAACTTCCAATTCTACCACACTACTGGAAGTCATAAAAAGTAGTATGAACCACCGGTATCCACAGGAGCAAGTACGATGTCAGTGATATATTTAAGAATCAAAGAACAATTATTCCAGATGCCACTCTCTTAAGAATATAGATTATGAAGGAAACACAGTTATAACATTTTGGTGACAGTTTCAATGTATTGTCACTGAATTGTGGTAGTTTTGTTGTGAATATTGCGTTAGATTATATGGAGCATAGCAGTGAATCAGACATGCTCTGAAATGATCTTAGATCGATAGAAAGTAATGGCTAATATGCTAATGTTTCTATGTCTCAATTATGAAAACACTCAGATAAGGAAAAAAACATGCCTTATACTTAACTGAGATAATTCAACCACATTTCATGCCCTTTTGTTTTTATTTTAAACATAATTCTATGTTTTCCCCTCCGGGGAAGAAAAAAATGTAATTCCCAGTTTAATTTGCTTTTAACTCTATAATATGTTATATTGACAATACCTCCAAGCTGTAATAACATTAGTGTACATTCCTCATGCTGTGGAAGAATGTATTTCAGCATTAAACTGAGAGCACTTTTAAAAGATCTTCTGGTACTACAAGTAATCATAGGTTTAACAGAAAAAGTTTGGTTTAGGTTTAGGAACTTAGATGTTCAGTTCTGTTATGATTTTCTTTAATTCATTAATTATTCTATTAAGTAAAAATCTTTGTTTAATACAGAAGAAAAAAAAAAACCTCAACAGAGGCTAATTCACGTATCGCAGAACCTTAACCCTTTTTAGCACCAAAATCAATTTTTCTTAGAGTTTCCTTCTTTTGGTGACTCACTGTAGGATCTTTTTGTTCAGACCAGTGGCAGTTTTTGCATGGTCCAGATTAAACAAATAAAAGCTAAACCCGGGTAATAAGTCATGAAAATACCATCCTGCAGGAATGGCAAGCGGTTGATTGCAGAATGACAGAAGGGAGAGGTATAAAACAAAAAGAAGAGCAAATTGCAATTATTGGCCAAGTTTCATTGTTTGGGCACTTAATTGCTTTGTAGGATCCTTCACTACTTGCAATGACTTCTTTTTGACCAGACTTTTTAAAACTTTGCTTAGAAGTGAGCTGGGCTTAGTGTCAATAATAACTTCAAGTTTGTTGGCTTTGCTTGTGTTGCCTGCATTCCACTTAAGGGTAGCAAACTTAATAAAGTTAGTCAAGGTCACACTGACCTTCATGAAATTCGGGTATCAACTAGCCATTATTTGCTGTTGACAGATAATAGGGCTTTCTCACATGGTTACCACTACACAAAAGTCTTTTTTTAACTTTCCCCCCCCCCCCCCCCAAGGTGTTTTTTTCTGATTAAAGTGCAGCTTGATGGTAGTCTGTCTGTGCTGGAAACCTTGTTTCTGTTTTCTTTCTCGCTTTTTAAATGTCCCTGCAGGTTGCCGTCACCTCTGTTTGATGACATAACAGGTGGGATCTGAAAGTAAATATATATATATATATATATATATATATAAAAAAAAATCACAATGAAGTGTTCATTTGAGCACTCTTTGCACTTGCATGATCCTGTGTCATGTGTAGTGTTTTCTATCCCTGATTTTGAATCACTTTTGATAGTAACAAACAGGGAGAGAAAAGATGTGATAAATCCAGGGATCGTTTAATATGTTTTCAAGTCTACAAAAGGTGACTATGAAAATCAGGTCAATAAGCTTAGATTCACTATATGTGAAGTCCATCAGTCCATTCCTCCTATGGAAAATGCTTTGGAGTTGTTTTTTTTTTAAAAAAACCCAAAACATAAATGTTTCCTTTTGAGGTCCCAGCTTAGGAACTTTTTTGTTTTCAGTTCTCTTTATACCAAACTATTACTTCCACATTCCTACTTAGCACTTAGCTAATAACTGATTTATTACAATATAACAGTTTCCGCTCTCAGGTTCTTGGATTGGACTGGATTTTTCTGTTTTTTCACCTCACACTGCTGTAAATAGTGAATTACTCTAAAGTTTCTCTCAAGAAGGAAATAAGAAAGTTAATCTAAATTCATTTCTAAACTGCATTAGACCACTTCAATTGGCCTTAATTAGCTTAAGCAAAGGGCCCAGGAAAACATTTAGTGGAGTTTAAATAACCCACTTTAATGCCATACTTTTAATTAATTAAAAAAAAAAAAGGAAGAATAAGCTATATGTGGCTAAAACTTTTGCTATTGATATTGGTCTGGTGCTGAATGTAGTCCTCCACAGAGATTTCCTGAATAGTATTTTCACTTGTATGAATCCCTGATTTCTTTTTTTCTTGCTTATTCATTAACCGTGCCTAATTGCTTTGTTTGGGGGAGGGAAGAAAAAAAAAAAAAAGTGAGCATACATACCTCCAGCCTGGATAACCCATTTTCATAAACTTTCCAAACAGCTAATTGGTACGATATTCTTTGCATGTTGACTCACATCTAGATGCAAAAGCATTTGATCTCAGCTGTTCTGGTGCCCTACCAGTCAATAAGAGCACTGTAGGTCACCCGTCTCTAACACAGTGCGTGCTAGAGAGGGAGATCATTGCAGCCAGTTTATTGCCTGGCAATTCATTACTGCCGTCTGAGCAGCAATGCATTACTGATGGCTTTCAGGAATGCTAAAAACGTGCGCTCCCATGTAAGGAAAATTAGCTCGCTAATCTATCCGAATATAATAAGGAAATGCAATTAATACTCACTATTTATGAGACTGTTTCTACAATGCTCGGGAAACAAATCTGCTTGCATTACAACTGATGCAGTTTCCCGATTGTCTCTGTTCTACGTTCCAGGCTTTTAGCCTGTCCCTGAGGAGCATTTTAGAGAGGCTCCAGAAAACCTATAATAATATGCAGCAAAAGTGAAGGAAACATTTTCAAAGTATGTAGAGAAGAAGGGTCAGATGTAAAAGTGATGCAAGTGGGGTAGCATCAATTCATTTTAATGTCTCTGTATCTGGACAATCCACCATTGGGTTGGATTGGCTTGAAATGAGTAATAGTGCACAAAGCTGTGGGGTATTTAAAAGCCTCGATGAGTTGCTGTATTATTGCTTCTGCTTCCAGTATGAGGTTAGCAATGTGAGCAATACTCATTTCATTTACAGAAACTGAGTGACAGATTTTAAACTCAAGTCCACTTAGACATTTTTTGGTAGATTCCCATTATTCAGTAACCATGCAAATAAAATAGTAACACATATTTCTTTAATGCTTACTTTTCTTTCCCTGCGGACAGGGTATAAATCCAGCTGGATTTATTTTCCTATTAGCAGGGATGAAAAGAAGTGTCTTTAAAGATTTTACATTTTCCATTCTTGTTGTCTACACTTCACTTGTTCCAGTGAGCATAGATAGACCATACTTTCTGCATGGACGATCCCAAGGAAAAGTTACTATTGCGTTAGGTCATCTACTGCAAAAAAGTTTTAATAATTTGTTCTTTTTTTAGAAGACCAAAAATTTCAGGTACATTTTTAGAAAAATCTTCATTTTTACTTTTTGTCTGTCTGCTTATCAATATGCAGTGTGAGCTTTCAAGTATTACTGAAAAATTAAGAGAGAAAAAAAATGGTGCACTAGCCAAGAATGAGGAATGTCTGCAAAAGCACCAAAGCTGAACAATAGAGAAAATATCATGAGTGAAAGAATGGCTGGAAATTTGTTTCTCCAAAAACTTTCCTGTGGTCACTGTATTAATGATGTGGCTTTTCTCTGTCTATTTGGACTGTACAGTAATAGTTGATAATATAGAAGACAGCATTTTTGAAGGAGTGGAAATATGTTTTAAGAAATAGAAAATCTATGGTGGGGAAGCAATATTTGACTTTCAGGTCTTAGTTTTTGTGGTTGTTACATATAAATTGTCTTTCCTGAAGTCAGTTTGCTTAGCTGGAGACTGTAGAGTACCAACGATGAATACTCTTCACTGCTCCAGGCAAATATTTCCCCCCTCATAGTAGCATTGTATTAAATGGATGTGACATTAATATAGACACATTGATATAGATACATTTTTCATAATACACCCCGTTATCAAACAACATGTTTTTGAACTCAGACCTAATGATCCATGTAAGACAGTAAGTGAATCATGACTCCCAGGATTCAAACTGAGCAGCTCCCAGTTACTTGAGAGTTTGGGGCATGTTTTTTGGTTTTTTTTTTAATTTTGCTTGAGCCCATGTTACACGAGAGCATGTAACGTAAAAGATACAGAGATGTGCTTTCTTTGTGCAGCTGAATTCCTTGGAACAATTCAAGCCTCACCTGCATAACTGGTAGTTCTTTAATGAGATTTCTTATGTCCAGCGTGGTTCGGCTAGTTGAAGAAGATGATACATTGTCATTCTGCATTTGTGCCCATAGTAGAGTTGTTGCAGGGTCTAGTAATTGCCTATACTGCTGTGCTAAAAGACACTGCTGGTCCCGATAGACTAGGCATTGTGCAATCCTTTTGTAATAAACTACTAGTGCCACCCTAAAAAGATGCTTTCTGTCATTTAATTTGGTTTAACCTTAATGACTTAAAATGACAGAAATGACAGAAAGCATTTTTTTTTTACTTACGTAAGTCCATTTTTATTAGACCATTAATTACTAGTTCACACTAGGGGCTCTAGGAGAGAGGGTTAAAAAAAATGGTCATTTTAAAACCTACTGTGATCTTAGAAGCACAGTGAAAGTAGACAGAAAAAGGTATTGGATTGTTTAATTCCAGACATCACCTACAGTCTCAGTCATAATTTGTCACCCACTGACTATTCCCATAAAGTACATTTAAGACCCTGTGAGTCCTACCAAGGGCTTTTGTGCAGTAAATCTACCCTAATCATTGCTGTGATATTGTGGAGTATTTTTCTGAGTAGGTGATTGAAGGGGTAATGGTGATAAAGAGTCAACATGAAAAGCAAGCAGCGAAAAAAGAGACTTCTCGACTGTAAAAGTATTTCTGCTCCCTCTGTTTAATGGATTTCTTCACACTTCCTTCATGCAAACAGATGGCCCTCGGCAGCGGCTCTTGGGTGTTGCATTCAGAGCGTGCAGCCGAGCCTTGCACAGATAGACAAATAAATTGCAAAATCTATAGTCACCCTGGCTTTTTAAATGTGATAAGAAAGACTATACATTTCACAACTTACTAGATCCAAAGTGAAACTCACATTGTTGGGTTTTTTTATCTTCTTTCCCTCTCGGTAACAAATTTCTTCTACGCAACTCCCAGCAGCCTCATGAAGATTCTCTGTTATATAAATAATGTGATAAACACTTTTCTGCTATAAATACTTCTGCGTGGGTATAATGGTTCTTGTGTGCAATCACATTTTCTGAATGTTTCTAATGCCTCATTAGCTAAACCTTCAAGTTTTTAACTCCATTTTCAGGTGAAATGCATATGCCCGCATATTTATTTTTAACAGTTGCCAAGTGAAAGAATATTTGTTTGTGATTCCTTAATAGCATATAATTTGCTGTATTATTATTGGTAATAAAAAAATCTAGTGTTCTTGTTCATTGACTTAAGGGGTCACCGCGTGGGTTTTTTTTTTGTTTTTTTCAAATCCCCCTCCCCCCCCCACACCGCTTTGCTTCTGGATTTTTTTTAATGTCTGCCTATGAAGCAAAGGAAATGGCCACACATAAAGTGAGATGCTGGGCAGGATGTCTTGGTGCATCTAGATGTTTTAAAGAGTCAGGTGTGTGCACAGCATTTGTGCCTCTCGTGCTCAGGTTTAAACCAGTTACGTGCAGGTGTTAAGAAAAATGTCAGAATTTTTGGCCTTCTAAAGTAGGTCTAGGACCTCTTCATGTCTCCTACATGAATATTTTAGGCTTTGGTCTTTTGTTACAGGATATTATTTCACAGAGTTGGAAGGAACATTAAAACATCCTTGGTATTTCAACAGGATGAGCTATTCATTTTCCTGTTATAGTCCATAATTTTATCTACCTGTTCAGTATTTTTTCAGGGTCTGAACTGCCTTCTTTTTTTCACTGACTCCTTTAAGATAGGCACTCCTCCTCTGAACTTCCTGCACCTCACCGTATGGCTTCTTCCAGACTGTTGACCTAAAGTTTAACAGAAATTGCTTCCCTTATTTTTCCCCAAGTATTCTAGGATGAACTTCATCTGGCCCATTGAGATGAAAACACTTAAACATCCCTAAGCACTGTCTCACCTGTCTTTTTTCCTGCCCTGAGCTAAGATCTTTCCTCTTGATTTATCAGTTTTGCAGGTTACCTCCCAATAGTTGACCTTTCAGGAAAGAAGGATGAGAAAAGGAATTCAACATTTTGGCCTTGTTATTTCTGCTGATATTTTCGCTTCATATTCTGTTTCTCCTCCTACAGATTTACTAAAGATTTCACCTCAATCTCAAAGTTTTCTTTCAATTGTATGCCTTTTTTTTTCTTGATTAATTTAAGTTTTGTCCACATAAGCTCATCTTGTTTTTTTATAATCATCCCTGGGAGTCTGAACTAGTTTATGTTTTCTAATTGCCTCTGCCTTACATTTGAGGACACTGAAGAGGTTATTTCAGCAAATTATTCTCATACTACACTTCCTGCTTTTCCTCTACTTTACAGAGTAGTAGGAGCTATTTTGTGCCTTGTGATTTGTGGATCGCTGGGAAGGGGCTAGTTTATAGCTTCTTCAGGATCATGTTTGACTGAGTGATGACAACCAGTGCAAAGTTAGGTAACGGACAGCTACTTAACAAGGCTGAACAAATTCAAAATACTGTTTTTTCAGAGATGGTATAATAAGGACTTTCATGCAAGCAAAGCAGCATAACAGACTATGAATTCTTTGAGGCAGGGTCAGATTTTACACTGTAAAATTGCTAATACTTTTCCAAAGGCAGATGAAAATAAAGGATGACATTTGACAACTCATGAAGTAATGCTATTAGATTTAAATATCCATTGTGGTAGATATGTAGCAAAAATCACAACTCACAGAATGTAAGAATTCTGAAATGTGCATGACATTTTCTTTCACTTAATGCACATGAAAGGAGTAACAGCTGCATTTAAAGCCAAAATGAAAAAGAATCTAAACAGGAAATCTTTTTCAGCCTTGAGGCCTGCAGAAATCTCAACCTAGGATCAGGAAGACCTCATATATGTGAATATATAAAAAGGGTGTACAAATATATATATAAATATGTAAATATGTTTGTTTTTGTATATATATGTATATGTATTACATGTAAATAGATGTCCAAAGACAAAAAGAAAAAAGTCTGGAGATGCCAGACTTGCAGCTGCCACCCACCATACCTGAGTAATGACGTTTCTTTAACGCTGAGTTGTTTTCTTATGTGTGTGTGTCAGACGTTCAGTACACTCCTGTGGAGCTGGGAAGCTTTAGTAGGGGTTAAATTCCATTTTTTGGAGCAGCGAAAAGGCAAATGGGTGATTTAAACCAATGCTACACAGCAGCCTGGTTTGCAAACCTGCGTGCTGTACCCTCTTTGCAATTAAAATAAGGAATTCCATAAAACGAAGAATCCAATGACAGCCTAACCCACCGGTCTGCAGCCATTCAGATTCCCAGGGACATTAATGGAGGTTTGCAGAGCGCCAAGAGTATCATATCAGGTTGATAATGATGTGCAAGGGGGCACTCTTTTCTCATCAGTGAACCACATGTTTTTTGAATTTGTTTCCTGCAAAACTTTCTATGTGTAGAGATTTGCTAGATGAATCAAATCTCAGAATTTTGCTTTGTTGCGAGAAAGGTTGTTACCAAGGCTTATAACCATATATATGTACAAGTTGAGTACTGTTTGAGCTGGGAAGAATAGAAAATCAAAGGTGTTTGAACTATGGATCACAAATTACAAATGTTCATGTTTAATACAAAAAAAGGTATAGTGACAATTTGACACTACCGTGTAAAGCAGTATATGTGTTGACACAAAGAATTGAAAGTCAATTTTTCTATGTTGCTCCGTTTCTTTCTTTTCTTTTTTTTTTCTTTTGTGTAGAAAGCGTAAGAGAGATTTTATGATGCTCATTGTTGTAATACCTGGGACTGTAAGCTGCTCCCTGAAATGCAATTTTTGCTTCATTGTTAGTGGAGAGGAGACTTTCAGTGCTGATGATCAACTTCATCAAAAGTGTCTTTTAGAATATGCATGAGGCTTTGGTTAGGTATTTTGCTTTGCTGCTGAAAGTTATAAAAGGGGTCCATGTTGATAGATACCCTAGACCATGGTTATACATGCTTTATTCACCTGCCACTGAGGTCTAAGGAAAGATTCGTCATAAGTTCACTAAGCTGCTTTAAGCTTTACAGTGTTCTAAGACACGGATGCCGACGGGTATGTCATCATTTTAACCATTCTTATTCCCCACTGAATTACTGTGAAGTGCTCAGTGGAAATGATGGTTTTGTTTGTTTGTGGAAAAAGAGTTGAGCTGTGTTTCCATGAGGGAGAGAACAAAATCCAGTTTATATATACAGATAAAAGGAAAAGGTAATGCAAGCCTCGTACCCAGAATACTGCAGCCCCGATGTCTGTTAAAACATTTATATTTGTGCATTTCTAACCTTTACAAGGAAGAGGAGAATCACTGTTCAAGGTTACTGCCATCCTTCAAAAGCCTAGCACAGAAAAATCTATTCCATTTTCAATAATCTTGGCATTTCCTTCCTGATTTAGAAAATCCAGTGTCCAAAAGTGTCACTTTTTTGTGACAATAGGTAGAGAGGAAGGTTGATTGCAGGAGACAAGTGCTAAATGAGCCTTGAAGCCCTTTGACAGCATATTATCAGGGTTTGTCTGTCATTCAGCTGAAGGTAAGAAAGTATTAAAGCAAGTTGTGCCTTTCTGACCAAAAAATACGCAGACTATTATTCATGCTATAATTTATCATATCATAAAATAAATGCACTTTTATTATATTTACTTGTATTTAATGGACAATTTCTTCAGTTCAAAAGTCATTGTGCTGGAGCCTGTACAAATGCACAAGAGAATGAAGGTCTATGCTCATGTAAAATGGTCCATACTTAAGGTGCACTTCAATTCATCCTCTTCCCTTTCCTTCCTAATCACCACGGTTTCCCTCTGTCCTCTGCTCAGTCTGGTTATGTTATGAAGTTACTGTTGTTACGGGAGTGAACTTCAGAAGGCCGATGAGAGCTGTGTGGTGGGAACAGGTGGCACAAGACTTTTGTTGTGGCAGAACAGACTAAACCAAATCTCTGTTTATGAAGCCACAGAGCTAGTTTCTGTCCATTAGTCTTAAATATTTTTGACAATTTTTCATAGAAATGGCCTAGTTAATCAGACCAGAGAAAACACGGCCTTGCTAATCTTAAATTACCTGTTGGCTGTGTAGTTGGTCCCAGTATTCATTTTTAATGGCACCACACAACCTTACATGCACATGCATGTACACACACACAAAAGAGAAAATAGACTTTTTTCCTGAGAAAAGAGACAAAGAAAATGCCATTTTATACAAATTCCCACATTTGGAAAGAGAGAATATAAGTTTTCAAAGGGGTCAGTCTGTGCACCTTAATTGCTCTGAACTAAATCCAGTAAGTGAAGGCCTGCCAGTCCACAATGAAAATAAGAGTATATGTGATTTTCAAATTAGCTTTCCAGTAAATATGTTAATCATTTTTTGTTTGTATAGTTTTTTTTCTAATAGAGTCACGAAAAAGTAGGGCTGGAAATCATCTCAAGATGATACCAAGTTCATTCCTTTCTTCAAAGGCAGGATCATTAATACGTATGTCCTTAAGGACAGATTTCTTTAGCCTGTCCTTCAGTATCTTCAGTGAGGGAGATTCTGATTATTAGATTATTTATTTCATTGCTCTTTACCTTTGCTAGTAAAAGTTGCTTTTTTTTCTTAATGTCTCACCCCTGTCTTTTTCATTCAGATTACCTGTTTTTTTCTAGCTATGTGGACACGCATGATTTTCTCCTTCCTCCATGAAACACAATTGAAGATTGCTAATATCTTGTCAGTCTCTTCTTCCTCAGATTAAATTTCCCACTTTCTTCAGTCATTCCTCTTGAGTCGTGTTTTCTAGACCTCTGTTCATTATCGTTGCCGTTCTCTGGACTTTCTTGAGATATTCTACAATCATTCAGCTGAGACCTTATGCTTGCTGAGTGGAGCAGAAGCACTGTTTCATGTGTGCTTAATATTAGTCTTTATACCTCCTGCATGATGCCTGCCTTTCCTCAGCAATGACATTATTGTCCCCTGCTCTCTTCTAACTGACTCACAATAAATCCACAAAGACGTAAAAGCTTATGAAAGGAAGCACAAAGAGACCTATATATGTTCTATGTCCTATTTTTTTTTTTTTCAGCAAAGGCACCTTGCAGTTGACACATAGAAATATTCTTATTATCCAAGGATACTTTCCTGAGAACTGCTTTCAGATATCTGTGCCACATTCTGCACTTGTAAAGCCAATTATTTTTGTTGAAGTATCTTTAAAGGGAAATCAAGTCTCATTTTTGGGTTTGACTGTGTAGCATCTCTCATACTCCTTGTCTTGCTTCACTGCCTGATGTAACTTGGATGTGCTCAAAACTGTAGTTAAAAAGGATTTTTTTTTTCACCCTAGCACAGTGTCAAATGGAATTTCTTCCTGAATTAACCACTGATGGAACTTTTCAGTATATTGAGTCATTGCCGTAAGTCTTTGCAAAATGCTTGGCGCAAGCTTTGGCCTGCTGTGCCCTCCATCAGCATCATTATATTAATAGGTGACTAACCAAACTTGGAAAAAGTGGCAAAGGCTTGTTGAGTGAAATATATTGGAAGTGTGGCTATTCCTGCAAATACCTTGGAAGCCCTAAGTAGAGTCTGCCTCTGTTCTGTTACTAGAAACTGCCAAACTGGTGATTTGCTACCTGTTACCAGCTCTTGTATATCTGGGCAAAGTTAATGAACTCGAGAGTTTAGAATCTGACCATGCCAGTGTAATATCTTGGTGTTCTTAATATTGTAGTGAGACCAAGAAATGACTACAAGACAGTTAGCCACTTCAGTCTTACAAAGCAGTGATTTGGGGGTGGGGGGGTTGAATTTCCAGGGAGAAGGGAAATGCAATGATCTCAACTCTGAGAACAAAGAGAATTAAAAATTTATCTCACAGATAATTGGTATATCGACAACCCAAGTTGACTGTTGACTGACAGTAAAGTCTAGTGTCTTTGAATTCTATTGATTGTTAAATGTTCTTTGTGTTGCAGTAGCATCTGAGAACTTTGAAAGTCTTGTTCTAGTCTGCAACAAGAAAGGTTAAATTCATATTTACGTGAATTTTCAACCATTATGGATTATGTAGGAATCAGTCTGGAGTTTCAAAAGGACCTATATTCCTTCCCCAAAAGATTTCTTATCTTCAAAACTTGCTGAAATCAGGACTGGACAATCTTAGTGAGGCTTGGTTTAAACTCTATGACCTCTATTTAGTGGAGCATTTCCCTGAATTCCCTGTGTACAAAATAAATCATATTTAATCAGGTTCCTAATTTTATTTTTCTCCTCGTCATTTCATCTGTCTATTGGTGGACAGTCTTCACTGTAGACACTTTTTAGTCATCTACGGGTTGTTCTGCGAGGAAGTATCTATTCATGATTCTTGATACCATTGAGCATCTCTAATCCATTCATTAAAGAGTCATTATAGAATCGAACAAATGCTATGATAAAATTATTTTCTTGAAAAAAAAGAACTCATTGTTATTTCACTAACAACTTTCACAGCTAATTGCTAAATGTGAAGAAATATCAATGAGTGAAGAATCTTTATCTCATTGTCTGTTCCTATTAGAACAGTTAATACTTTAGAAGTATCATTATGCACTGATTTTCAAATAGCTGTGTATTAAACACTGGCAACATAAAAATAGCAACTCATCATTAATGATCTTAAAGTACTAAGAATAAATTAATAAATGAATTATGTTTGACTATAAAAAAGCTATATTTATTCCTATGAAATTAAACAGGCCAGGGAATGTGCAATTAGAAAGCAAGAGCCAGTTCTATTTAATACTAGATTACCTACATGCTTACTGTAGTCAGTAAGTAGGTAGGTAGGTAGGTAGTTATTTTTCTTTTTTACAGCCTGCTTGCAAAGTCCAGCCTTGTCTTTACCATTGGTTGTTACAGGTTAGGTTTAGATACCCGTTCAGAAGTTGTTTTCAAATTCTTTCAGCAAATGAATTAATGTAAGAACTGTCATAAACTGTAATTTTCAGGTAACTTTGGCCTTGGTATGGTTTGTAGTTTCAGCGTTTCAGCTTAGACATTCAGTCTATGCCAAACCGCAGAACCTGTCAGAGAAAACATGCACGCCAAAGTGCTTGAAGAGGCACTGTGCGGCACACTATTTCTAGACATTCAAAGGGATGATAAAAGGTACATTGGTTTAACTTGTAAATGTCAAGAATAGAAATGTCACAGTACAACAGTCCTGATTTGATGTACTTGTGCGTGTGCAGTGCAGAGAGAATAAATACTCCAGCCTCTGATGCAGACAGACCAATTTCATCCCAGGCCCATGAGTGCATGACTCACTGGTCTTAGCTGGCTCTTTTGCATCAATCGGTGCTCATGTTTAAAGTGAATAGTGCAATTGAGAGGGTCCTCGGTTAACTGAAGTCCCACTGCTTTTCCTTTATGCCTCATCCTTCCGGGGGCAAAATTGCCTGACCTGACAGAGAGGAAAATTTGCAGTTAAACTGCTCAGTGTTGTACACTGAACAGAACCCGATGCATTGCTGTCAATGGCAGGACACTGAGAAATGCAGTTTTAGGGGGGAAAAATGCTTTATATGAGGCACAATTATTTTTTATGTCCTTACACATCCTAAACTCTCATTAATCAATATGAATGCTGTTATACCATTCTATTCTATAAAGTCAGAAACAGAACTCAGCACCTGCCAATTTTACACTAATGATGGCTCACCCATGTGGATCTACTTCTGTTATGATTTCAGCTAAAGTAGCAATGAAAGGTCAAAACAGGATATATCAGAAAGTCCTCCCAATTTTCAACTTTCTTTGGTCCTGCCCTTACTGATTCACTGCCAAGGTAATATTGGAGGAGAGGCCACATTTATTCTTACAGCAAATGTCAGAAGGAGGTCATACAGGCGAGCAACCAGGTGAGATCCCTGACAGTCTGGTTATTAAAGTTAAATCAATGGAGTAAGAGTTTGATGGAGTTTAGTGAGTTTTCTATATTCCATATTATTTTGTACTGATGTCTAGCGTGACTTTTACAAATATTGCTTTTTTCAGTGTGTAAGTGGTCAGTGAACTTGTTACTAGTATTTTAACCTTGATTTTATTACAATTTGAACAACTCCTGTGAATGATACTTGGTACCACCATTGAACTCAAGCAGTATGAAAAAGTGAAAAAGTTTCATTGAGGGATTCAATATTTGAAAGGTGATCTGAGCTGGCTGGACACATGACCCATGATTACAGCTAATTTCCAGTGCAGTTTAAGGGAAAAGGTGAAGTTTTGTTGGCTATAGGAAAACAGACTTTTCAGGAAGTGCTCCTGGTGGGAGTAGGTGAGATGGAAATACTCTTTCATGTCCTGGACTCTTTGTCTTGTGTTGTTTTATTTGTAACAGGGACAGAATCCTTCAGAAAATAGAAAACAATACCTAATCTCAGGTTCAAAATTTGTCAGAACAACAAGATCAAACAAGTCATGTTGTATAATTTCAAGAATGAATTTATAAATTTTTGTTAACAATAGCAAAACTGTTATTTCTGAGCTTCTTGCGGACGAATGTGTGCTTTCTAAAATGCAATTTATTTTTTACATTTGTGATTTCTGGTTTCCATCCAGAAGGTATTCTTTTTCTCATCCTTATCCTTATGCCTCTCTTTATCAGCTGATAAAGGAGGTCCTTTATTGAAACTGAGCTATGTTATGCTTAATACTGTCCATTCTCCATTACCCTCTCTTTCTTCCTTTATGGAGGTGTGGAGAGATTTATCTAATAACTGCAATGTGTTTCAAGATGAAAGACGTCTCAGACGCATAGGATAACTCAGGCTGGAAGGGAAATCAGCAGGTCTCTAGTCCAACCTCCCATTCACAGCAGGGTCAGCTGTGGGTTGATCTCCCTCCCCCGTCATTCCTAGCTCTCCCCACCAGTTTGGCCAGCCTGTTGGGCAAGCCCCACTCGGTCTGGCGAATCCTTGCCCCTCAGCCCCAGAGCCCCACAATCACTCCAGGTATGCTCCAGGTCTCCCTGGCAGCCTCGCTGGTGCCCACATGGATGAGCAGTGGGAGGTAAATCACCTGAGGACTGGAGAAGCCTCAGCAGTCCCATAATGTCCTGGACCTGAGTTCCTGGCAAGCTGCAAACCTCCCCAGCCAGCAGGTCAGGTCAGCAGAGGTGGGCATCCATCCCCACTGAAGGGAGTCTCTCAGTACCATCACCATCTGCTTCCTTGTGGTGCTGATGTGTGGTTGAGGCTTGGCTGGCTCTGGTGCCAGAAGTCAGGTACTTCCAGCCCTCCCGTCAGGGCAGTCTTGCCCCACCATCAGCTACACTCTCCGGGTAGAGTACACTCTCCTCCATCTGTGCAGTGAGGCGTTCAGGTCCTCAGCTGTGCAAGGTCTCAGTGAAGAGCCTGTCAATCCCTTCTTCGTCTTCCCAGACATTGCACAGACTGCTCACTTTCTGCATCGGTGCTTTGACTTAACTTTGGCCCCGCGGCTCCTCAACCAGCACACCTTCCTGCAGGTGTGGAGAGCATCTGCCAGGGGCACCAGGCCATCCTCCTTGGGAACTCGGTCTGCGTGAAGGCCTCTGGTGTGTGCTGTCAGACACTCCTGCCCCTCTCCAGCAAGTGGGGGATCAGCTCATTGTCTAAATTACTAATGACTTTCACCTCAGCAAATAGGGAGGAATAGTGAGAACTGGTGTTAAAGCTGCCAGAAATGGAAATACAAAGTACAAAAGAAATTACTGAGTAATAACCAGATGAACTCAAGAGAAAACAAAATACAGATGATAGCTAATGTTGCTGAAAAGTGAACGTAGTCTCATTCTTCAAGTCCTAGACCAAATAACTGCTATTAGCTAAGAAAGAAAAAATGCTAGTATAACCTGTATGAAGGAGAAAATGAGAAACAAAAGCCCTGAATAAACAGCAGGTGTGAGAAATAAAGCTATGCAAGATGAAGAGAGTGAGAGAAGAAGAAAGGGAAGATCTCATTAAATACTCATCTGTTTTTAAATAATGAATATGAAATAAAAGAACTGGTCCTCCATTCAAGAAACTCTGTTTTTAAATACCTCCGTGACTGTGTTTGACAAATATGCAACATGCTGGAGTAGAAACCTGAAAGGTTATGCGTGTGTGCTGCTGCTGTTTTGGTGGTCTATTAAAGACAACGGGGAGAGTAAAAGCGCATTCTCTTGTTTTGAGCACAGCGTGCAGATGTGCTAATAGTGCTCTTAGCTAATGCACAGTTAAGGTTGCCTTCTGCTGCAGATCTTAGAGTGCAGGAGGAAGCAAGCAGGAGCCAGTGCAGGGCCTGGTTTTGAGGCACCCCTGTAAGCAGCACAAGTGACAGCAAGTGCAGATGGCAGGGCGCAGTGTTGGACGCCTCGCAGCTGGCCGGGAGGTGGCATTTTTGGACTTCCGCCAGAGAGCGGGGGTTTACCATGGAAGGGTCATCTCAGGCCTCTATCTGCAAATGGACCGCAGCTCTCGTAGGCTGCTGAGGGGTGCAAGAATGGCCTTGCCTGGACTTTACATTTGTCCCTGTCTGCAAGGACAGAAACATCAGTGTAAATAGTGATGATTTAGGGCAAAAACTCAAACAGGAGCACAACATAGTCAAATAGCTGCATCAAAGCATGTGTTAGAAGGAAAAAAGTGTGCTTCAGAATGTGCAGGTCTTCTCTCTTACTTTAGACCTGCCTTGACAGGACACTAGGTAGCGGATTCAGCTCAGGTTGAACTCCCATTATTAGAGGGTTTACAGCAAACTGCCCAAGTGCGTAGGAGCAGGTCACTAAGACCAGACAGTGTCCACCTGGGAGTCCTGGAAGGTCTCAAACAGTAATTCATTGGTGTAAATCTGCTGTATAATCTACTGCCTAGATTGGCCTCAGCACAGAAGAACAGAAGTTCCTGGGGAGAACAGAGGTGGCAAAAGTTGTTCAGTGACACAAATTTTCTTAGTGCAATAAACACTGAAAATGGCCATGAATTATTTCAGGTGGCTTCCACGATGCTGATTGTGATTGGGCAATAACATGGCAAAGGAGGTTCAGCACTGAAAAATTTAGAGTATTTGCTGCCTGTGTACGTGGTAGGTTCTAAACCAGTAGTAGCACTTGGAGAAGTGCTCTTGAAATCACCGTGGATAACCGTGTGAAAATGTCAGCTCCAGTGCTCAGCGGTGGTTCAGCAAGCAAGTATAATGTTAGGAATTAGGAAAAGAATAGGAACAAGACAAAAGATATCACCGTACCACTGTATAAAACCACAGGGATGTAAAAGAATTAAAAATAATGAATGAAGAAGAGCAACACATATGACTGCAAGTATAAAATTTAATCCATTTTCTTCTGTAAATGAATACATTAAATAAACCAATATTCTTCTGCTTGGAAAAGGTATGAAGAGACTATGACAAAGACATGAAAATCTCAAATCTCAAATGGAAGGTGAATAGGGATTCATTTTTCAGTATTTCTTATGATTTAAGCAATAGGAAGCATGCAATGAAATTACAGCATAGAAGTTTTAGAAACAAGAAAAGGAAATAATATTTGAATGCATTTTGGAGTTCATTATACCAACAGTACACCTGGATTAGGATAATCATCAGAGAAATTTAGAGAAGAAAAGCTCACTGAAGATTATTAAACACAAAGCTATAGTTAAGATTCTGGATCGGTGACTCACTTGATGACTTGCAGAAAGTGGAAAAAACATTGTGGGAAAGTTACTTTTTTCCCCCCATTCTTTCTTCTCCTCTTTAGCCATGCAGCATAGGCCACCATAAGAGACAGTGGCATAACTTTTAGGTGGACCCTTACTCAATATAAATTGGGCCTATATTTCTGAATTGTGGAGGACTGCTAAAAACCACTATGTATGGAGTTTTCTGGATGCTGCTTTTATTCGCGCTAAAAAAGTAAGGAGTATTTCACAGTAAAGAAAAGTAAGTTCACAAATGAAAAGTAATAGATAGGTATAATTTTCAAAATCCTGCCCTTTATTTTGCAAGCTATTGTAACAGTGGTATTACTGCTCAGACTTTCTTGTGAGAAGATACCGTAATAGCTGTGAGTTGGTGGGTTGGAGGACATAACAGCCATAGACATCATATGGTGGATAAAAGCCAGTATTATCTTTGTTAGTCCCACTGACTGTGGGTGGCAGCAAGCTGTGTTGCATTCCCAGCATTCCCAATAACTCTTGATGGCTGCAATCAGACTGCTCCCCACGCTCTCTGAGTCACCATCGGTTAGACTGACTAGTGTCCATTTTTATGGGGATGTTTACATTTCTTATTACTTACAATATCACACTAAAATGGTTTTCAAATTATGATCCAGACCTCTCATGTTGTTAACACCTTTTTTAATGAACAGCTCTCCAAGCCCCAAGAGACGAAGCTCTCCACCCCGCAGGAGATGCGATGAATCATTTGCTATGTTTTTCCATTATAAACAGGTCTTTTTGTGTTGAAGATAACACAGTTACATAGCTGACTATAATCATTCAGTTCTGGCAGTTCTCTGCCACCTTCTTTGTAATGCTGAAATGTCTGAATGCTTCCCTTGCCTGGTGGAAGCCAAGAACCTGCTCCCTGAGAGATGTGGTCTGCTCTTAATTTTCACACTTACTTCATGAAAGCTTTATTTGATGGAATTTGATGGATATGCATTATCACCTTTGGTTATACATTTTTAATGCTTTAGGAGACGGAGTAGCACTGAGATATAATTCCATCCTATTTGGAAGTTCAGGTTCAGCCATTTTTGGGCCTGAGGTCTCTTCCTGCATTGCTTTGCTGCTATCTGGCTCCATCCTCCATCTAGCAATATCTATTTAGAGCATATCTTCCCATTTAACAAAGGCTTTGCATTCTTTTGTTTCCTTTAACTTTATTTGAGCCTTTATTTGGCTCAAAAACATGGAAATAGGGCTCCTCATACAATACAATGCAATATATTTGCTTTAATTTCTCTTCCAAAACAATATTTAGCTTCATTATATTTTCACATCAACTATAAATACGTAATTTATTTGCATTAAATACTGAATACTTTCCCACATACTAAATTTAATTCCCATGATCATCCAGTAGTTTTAATTCACATGCCTGTTAATCTTTTGTTATCCAAGAAGTCTCAAACATAGTCATTTTAATTCATCACTTACATCCTGCCTAACATATCTGAAGAATTAATCTCCAAAAGTGTCCTATGGACTAGATATATATTTGTAGCATACTTTACTTTGTTTCTCCTTTTGTCATTCATGATTTTTCCAGAGAAAAACATATAAAAAGTATGAATTTCATGCCTTTTTTTTGTAGCTCAGTAAATATGACTTTTACTAGTAAGTTGATAAGCTTTTTATTGACAGTCTCAGAACTTTTCTGGGCTTGCCTTGACCTCTTCTGGTTTTTGCTTGCTATAATGATTTTTTTAGTCATCAAAGCTATTTAGTCATCATGCTATTACCTAGCATGTTTCAGCCCTGTGAACAGCATACGTGACAAACTTATGGAGTGCTGGCGTTGATTTTGCCACTGCTGATGTCGGCTGAGGCTGGGGGAGGCGAGTGTGCAACTTTCATACTCGGAAGGAAGCCACCTGGGATAAGGAAGTATATCAAAATGGTGCCAAGGCTGAAGAGGAAGGGACCCCTGTCATGCATATCCTTGTGACAAAGACCTCAGGATGCAGATGGCTTTTCCCAATGTTTTGCCCCATCCATTCTGCTTGAGGAAGCCTTAGGTCCCAGAGGGATGTGGGAAGGGTGAACATAACACCAGAGAAAAGGAGTAGATATTAAAACTTTTCTTTCTCTCCTGTATATTTGAAGCTTTTCTATATTATTTTAATTTGATGCTTAAATCATTATTTGGACTAATGGTAAATTCTTAGCTTTCTATAAGTACAAATATATTCCTTTTTGTCCATAGTGAGATATTAGAGTAACATTTTCCACCTCCAAAATACATTTTCCCATGTGTGTGATGGTTGAAAGGGCCATTACAGAAGACCCTTGTTGTGTAAGCCCTCAAAATGGGCAAATATCCATCAGAATAGTAGATATAAAGGCTTGTCAGTGACCCAGACTGTCACATTATTGGAAAAACCTTTACGCTATAACAATGAGAAAAATATATAGAATTTTATATCACACTGTTAATTTAATACGCAGAAGAAGAAGCATGGAAAAGGCATTACGGGCACAGGGGCATCCTGTGGCTGCCATTGGATCATCAGGTTCCTTCATAAATCCAAGAGCTCCGATATCCTTCTGCTCCTCCTCAGCTCAGATAGGAAACGTGATCTCTCACTTCACCTTTCTTCATCTCACCTCCTCCGCTTCAGGGTAGTTTATTCTGTTTTCTCCTCTGTGCTGAAGTGGTGCTGCTGACTTATACTGATCGGTCAGAATAATCAATTAAACCATAGGGTGCTCCTTCCAGATTATTACTTTAGGTACCAAACCACCAGCCTGTAATATGTGGGATATCCCATCAGCAACTGGGATATTTTCAGTGATGCTGCTGCGACCAAGAGCTATTTTAAGAAACTTGTTTCTGAAGCTAACGCAGCATGCTTAAACTACCAGAAGTAATGGTTTTTAAATTTTTTTAGTGAGTCACTTCCTAGCTCATTTCCTTTATTTCTCTTTAACTCGGTGTTCAATGCAAGCAGTCACAGATATCTAATGTTACGGAGTATCAGGGCTTCTGCAGTATCCTTCCAGGAGTGTCATTTTACGCATGCTTTGAAGTAACCATGCAAAAGCGGCATTGGTATTTGCTAGTGTCACTTCAGCTAAACTGTACTAAGTTATGGGTATTTATTTTCCTAGGGTGTTCTGCCCTGCAGGAGAATCACTCAGAGAACCAGCTGTCCTACCTGACAGTCTGTGATCTGCAAAGCCTGTCCTATTTCCTGTGTCTGGAATATCTGACCTAAAAAAAGTGTTGCCGGGAATTGCTCTACAGTCACTTCATTGAAAGAGGACCTGCAGGCTAGCCTCTGAAAATACCGAAGCAGTGTGCTATCTACCATGATGTGTTTTCCTTTGCTCTCAGTTTTATTTTGTTCTCTTTATGCTCTTTCTTTTTTTAACACCCCACTGTCCCTTAATGGTAGCAACATAGACGTAGACTCCTCCCAGTAACTTCCAGAGAGGTACTGGATGTGACAGAAATAGAGCTGTTCCATACTAGTTTGTGAATAGTGTAGAAAGGGTTATTAGGAAGTTTATCGTATAATTATATTGGTTTAATCTAATGGAGGATTTGTAGAAAACAAAGTAAGAAGGGAACAGAAGGACTACAAATAATATGCCATCTGCAGACACTTAAGACATTGTTATCAGGCAAAGCCTGGGTAGCACAAGACCAGAGGACAGTGACAACTCAAACAGAAACTTTGGCTGATGATCTCAGGTCTTCCTTAACTGCTTTTTGTATTTACAAGCTGTAGGTAAAATAACCTGCATATTCTACATCCTTCTTTCTCAAAATGCAGGGTCCTCACTGTTAAATTGTATATTTATCTGTTTCCGATATATTCCACCCATGATAAATGCCCAGAAGAAAGAATTTCAGTTGTAAGGTCTATCCAGACTCAATGAGTAAATTCTTATTTCTTTAGGCTTAGTCTAAATGTGAGAATATTGGGGAATTTTTCTCTATGATAGGTAAAGGATTGATACTTGATTGCTGGGCAAAGAGTGTTACTTAGAGATAGGAAAGGGTCAATGGTTAATTTTCTTCTCTAGTCATAACCCTGCAGCAGTCAAAATTTTCCGAATAAGAACTAGCAGAGTCAGCTCACCTGTGCTGTGCTGTACATGGTACAGGGACATACAGGGAACCCACAGTCAGTTCAAGGACTTGCAAACCATTTTTCTAACTTTAAAATAAGATATAAATTGAAGAAATGATAGGCATTATGATTAAGTGTGCTTCATGGTTTCAAGGGCTTTCACCTAAACTTCTCAATTAATTAACAGTCTTTAAATCATAGTCATTTTTTCTTCTTTTAAGTATATCTATCTGTGCGTTGATGTATAACACATCAATCAAATACAATTAATTATGCCTTTTAGCAAAAATACCAATGGCCAATTTAGCAATGAATGTTTTATGACATTCATTGACTGCATTCCCTGATGTAAAAAAAGTAGACTGAGGTCTACATTGAATCACATGGGCCACCATACTCAAGATTTTGAATATGTTACCATTTCAAGACTTAGCAAATCAACTACCATTAATGAAGCTTGAGAGAGAGTCTAAGTTTCAGTAAATTTGTGGATCATTCCTGTGGTGCTCATGACTGATGTATCTATAAATCAAATTACAGTACATTGTTGTGGAAATGTACCCTTTTCTAAAAATGCTTTGCCATGTTTATGTAGGAAATCAACCAGGGAGACCTTGAACATACTTTAGCCAAGGGTGGCTGTTTCACTGATACTAGGCATCCAATAAGTAGTCACAGAAAATGTATCAAAATTGTAAAGTGATGCAGGGTGATCTTTTCTAGAAGATTGACTAAGAGTGTTCCACTGTGTGTATTTAACCTTTCAAAACAGAGAATTTAACTAACTACTCTTCACCAGGTATCCAATTACATGATAAAATTGAAAGCTGATATTTTCAGTCTGCATCATAGACTAGATACGGTCTACAATAATTCAGTTTGGAAGGACGTCTGCTGGTTGTCTGGTCCGAACTGCCACTACAGCAGAACCAACTCAGGGCCTTGTCCATCAAGTTTGGAATATCTCCAAGGAAAACGTTTCCAAAACCTCTCCAAGTAACCTGTTCCAATGTTTGATTAACAACATTGTGATTTTTTTTCATATATCTTAAAAAATTTCCTGTGTTCCAACCTGTGCCCATTTCCTTTTCTCCCGTCACTGTGTACCTATAAGAAGAATTGAGCTCCATCTCCTCTGTACCCTCCCATTAGGTAGCTGAAGGCAACAGCAAGATCTCTCCTAGCCTTATTTTTTTCAGACTGAAGGAACCCAGTTCCCTCAGCTTTCTTCATATATCTTGGGCTCTGGGAAATGAATCTGACCTCAGATCCTCATTTTTGCCTTGGAAACCTCCCAGTTTTCAGCAGCCTCCCTTGGTCACCATGACCTTCCAAAGATGCTAGCAGGAGCCTCAGACTAGCGCCATCAGATAGACAGTCCCTGTTGTGATTATTTGGATCAGCATATACAAAACACATCACACTTGCATTAATTCTTCATTACTATAGTAATATTTTTATACAAGCCTATGAGTGGTATCATTTCTTCTGGCCTTTTTCATACACTTGAGTTCTCTCATTCAGATGTTTGGCTTTATTCCTGTGCAACTGTTTTCATTTTCTACTGTCTAAATATTTTTTGGAGACACAGAATATTTTGAAAGATGAATGTTTGTGCATACTGAAACACAATTTTTTTGGTGTTCAAGGAGTCATTTGATAATATTTTAAGCTGAAGTATGCCATAAGTAAATACTTATTCCTAGTCCATGTGAACAAGTCCTTCCACAGAGTATCCCTGGAGCAAAGTGACATTTCATGAATGATGATTGTCTCTTTTATTTGAGCATTTTTATGCTACTGACATATGTCAAATAAAATCAGAGGTTCTTCTATCTGCCCAGCTATTCTTGGCAAAAACCTCACCTCCCATATTTCTTATTTACAGTTCTCCATCTTCAGATTTTATGGATACAACCTGAACCATTTTTTCAAGCAGTTAAAGAATTAATCTTTGTTTACATTCTGGTATTTTTTGGAGTCCAGTTCTGCAGCTAGAGTATCATGTAATAACTAGGTAACCCCTGGGAGGCTGAAACAAAACTTTAGGTCATGAATTCCAGTTGATTTCTTTAAGGATGTTGCAATGAAGACAGCATGATTACTTGCCTGAATAAGGCCAGCTGCATTTGGCTTTTTGTATTTTGTTTATTACTCAGCATGCCAAATTTCTTTTGCTGATTTAGTAAGGCACTCAGGCATAGGATGAAGTATGACCAAAGTAAAATTTGTACTTAAATATACTTAAAAGCCCAGAACTAGAGTCTTTGATTTGATTTCAATTTTTTTCCCTCTTCTGCTGACCTTACTAAGTGCTTCATTAGCAGTACACATACAGTAAGATGTCCATTTGCTTTCCACATCTGTCCAAGTGGCATTTTCACCTAGGAATAAGTGAAGCTGTCATATTTATGGCCTTCCACTTTGCATGTCACTCCCAAACACTGCAGGTCACATTTCTATTTTAGGCTGAACAGGTTCAAAGGAATATTGAAGAGTTAGTCCAGATTTATTCCCCTTTTGGCTAATTTGTTCATGAGCTAACCTTATTTAACTTGTAGGAATCATCAATATTTTCAGATTTGGTAGCATTTGTTACGATATTTGTGAATACTGTATCTGATATATCAGATGATATTTAACTAACTCTGTGCTTTAGTAGTGAACATATTTATGAATATGTTTCTTTCCTTCACCCCCATGGTACTATGGTATTGCTAAAACACAGTATTAATAGCTCATCTGTTTCCATGATGTGCTTTTTTGTAATTAAAATGATGAAAAAATATACTAGATAATCTGTTTTTTCTTTATTTCATTATAATTTTTGTAAATTGTTCTATATTGTTCTTCTGACAAAATTTTTAATCCAGAAAAAATGGGCAAGAAATTAAATAAGGAATCTTGCCTTTGCTTACTCAAGCACCGCTGGCTTTGCAACACTATAAAACTGTATAGTTTATTATTAATTAATTTCTGTGCATATGATGCCTTGTAGCTCTTTCTTTTTACTTCACTGGATGTGGCAGAGCAGGTGGGCATGGATTTTATCATATATTTAAGCTTAGCGATATATGAACCAAATATTCACAACATTTTAGACTACTAAAGAGAATAAGTTATGTCAGGTATCTAAATATAAAAACACAGGAGGGCACCATGAAAAGCGGGACTGTATCCCGAAAGGAAGTGTTTCCAAGCCTGGTTTCCTCCTTTCCACAGTAAAAATGAACTCTCAAGTGACTCCAGATGAAAAAGAAAATAGGAATTTTCTCTTAATAATGCACACAGGTACTTGAGCTTCTTTGAGCAGTGATTGCCTAATACTCCAGAGGAGCATGAAGGGGACAGTCCAGGCCTCAGATTCAATGGGGATGAGCTGGTGTCCTGCCAGTTTGCTCAGCCTCCTGCACACCATGATCTTCCCTGAGCTGCACGTAGCTATCATGGTGGGACAGGTGAATTTTTGTCTCGAGCTTGCATCCTTCTCTGGATGTCTTTTGCTGTATGGAGGTCACAGTCACATCACATCCATGACCTTCCTTAAAACAGTGGCATTTTGTTTCATCAGTCCTGTATTTAGTCCTTTACAAAGACAACTTACTTCGATATTGCATGAAGCAGAGGAGGGAAGGGGGCAATGGTCATTTGAACCTAATGTTTTAATTTCGCGTGCACCTCTGGTTCTCTAGAGCTTAATTTTGGTGGGGAAATCTTGCCTAAAACTTCAGAGAGAACCTGCAGGTCCAATCATTTATGGCAACTGGAGGGAGATTTCTTTTTACCCCGAATTAAGTTATTAATTTTAAAAATTTGTAGAAAAGCACCTTTTGGATCAGCTAGAATATTAGATAATCTCATCTCATAGATGAGAGTTACAATTTTTCATTTTTCTTTACAGATAAACATGTCATCTGCCAACCCTGTTCTATGTAGTATTATAGTGGCTCTGAAAGAGGGGACCTCGTGAGGGGTCACTTTTAGGAAACATTGCATTAATGTGAGGTTAATTTTGATGATAAAACAGCAGGAACAATATCATTATTGAGCCTGAAAAATATGAAGACTTAATTACCAAATGAAGTTTTATTTCATAGGCTTCATTTCCTAGTGCATGGTTTCTTCCTGCCTATTTAACTGAAAAAGAAAACTACTGGTGCAAGTTAACAAGAAGTTGCGTTCACATCATCATTCAAGAGTTAACTGTACGCTGAGATTTTTAAAATCATTCAGCTGTTGGTGTAAGTACATATTGGCTGTAATCATTACAAAACAACATAGAATAGAAGTGAACTAACGTTAAAATTATATGCCTTAAAATGTAATTAATAACTGATTTCTTTGGTCCATGGTCCTTGACATTATTTTAGGTACAAATGAGTGTCAGTTGATACTCCTACTTAATCAGATTTTCTTCTTACCTCCTTTTCTTTTTCTTCTTTTTGGAGGGTCATAATAGTGCAAGTGGGAGCAGAGAGGGAGAATTGTTTTTTTTTATTCTTGTAAATGTTTTTCTTCCTCTCTCCTTTAACTACTTAAGGGCTGAAGCAGGGGACTTTCAGACAATACATATTTGGTTCTGCTTGCTTGCTTTTTCTTTCCTTCTTTCCTTCCTTCCTTCCTTCCTTCCTTCCTCTTTCTCTCTCTCTCTTGCTCTCTGTCCTTCTTTCTATCCTCTGATCATCAAGCAGAGCTTGAAATAACTCAAGATCCTCACCAGAAATGAAATGTTGCATGATTTTTTTGTGTAACATTTATTACTTCACATTAAGTAAAGCTCTAACAAACTTCAAGGACAGGGATTTTTTTTTCCAAATTAGTAATTTTACAGAATTTTGTTGTCTGTAACTTTGATTAACCATTGTTTTTCATCTTAAATACTCCTTTCTCTTCCTTGCTCAACAGTTCATTTTGAAGATACAGAAAAAAAACAGAATACCTTTGCTCCCAAAATTTCTTCCTCCCTTAAAAAATACTTTTTTTTTTTTTTTTAAATGTTCTCTGACTGGTAAATACCACTTTGGGCAAAGCTTGTAATGTAATTATTACATTTCTCGCTCGCATTAACGTAATGTTGATAGCACGATGTCCCTGTTCCATCTACAGCAGCAGGGCAGACCTACCCATGTCGTCCCCATTGCCTTTTCAAGCAAAGCGGTTTTCTCTGTCAGGTTGTTTCCAAACTTCGCAGAATTATTTTCCAGGCACAATGGAGATATATTAGGCACTTTCTTCTTTTTCTTCTGGGGGCACAGAAGTTTTAAATTAACCACCAGATAAAAAAGCCCATAGGAGCTAAGCATATATTACTGATCTTCTGGTTGCTAAGAATTGCACTTTGTAGGCAATTTGTTGAGTGGCCTTTGAGAATTCTCTTATTTATAACAGTGTTATGGTTCATTTTTATTTTATGCAGACATAAAAAATCTTATTCCCAATTGCCAAAAAGGAAAAAAAATAAATAAACCAAACATCCCACCCACCACCCATTTCTCTAGGCAACTTATGTTAATAGTGTCCTGTGTGTTCCTTAATTATAATAAAAATCTGTTGAAAACTGTTTGGTTTGCATCTTCAGAGATGATATTCTGACCCTGCTGAAGTTACAAAGATCACAAGAATTTAGTCTTTTGGGGGGCTGGAGGATTTTTTTCCACTGGCTGTATGTTGTTTTTTAGGTTTGGGGTTTTTTTTTAAACAGGCCGGCACCACAATGCTGGACCTTTATGATCAAAATGTAGTATTTCTCAGATTGATAGATATTAGTGACAGCTATCTCTTTTTAAAGGAAAAATATTAAATAATCCTAGGTCAAGCAGTCTTTTAAACCTTTAGACTGGTGGTTTTAAGGTCTTTGATGCCTGTAGGTCTAGATACACAACTAAATCCAGGATTAAAAAAAAAAGCCAAAACCAAAAAGGCACAGCTAAAAGAAGTTATATCTAATACAAGGTATCCTAATATATGGACAAGCTGCAAAACATTTTCTCAGAGATATGCATATGCCCATAAACATCTATGGAATTTCTTGGCTCGTTTTTTTCAAAATAATCAATCAAAATAATTTTTACAATGTTTTGTTATAGCGATGTCACCTCTTCAGGCATTTTGAGATTTTTGAACTTTAAATATTCAATCAAGTGCAGATTGCTACTACTTCAGCTTTAGGATTAACTGGTTAACAAAAGCGGTGTCTAACCCCACTCTGCGCAGAGACTTGGTCTGCAGGTTGGTTCAAAAAAACATGACTGCTCCGGGTCGCTGTTTCCTTAATTTATGTCCTGCTCCATTCTTAAATGATGAAGAAGAGGATATAGAAAAGGCACTTTCAAAACTATCAGGAAAATATCCCATAAATAGGTTTTTTTGTTTTTTTTTTTTTCACTTCTGTAACTTCTTCAATCACCGGACATTACCAAAATGGTTCCTAGGTAAATGAACAAAAATCCTTTCCCCAACCTCCTTTCCTATTAAAATAAATAATTTTATCCTTCAGATGCTATAGCCTGACCTCAGTATGGGAGATTTTTTTTTTTCCCACCGAGCATTTATCACTTCAGAAAGCATTGCAAAATTATCCGCTTAAAGGATGGAACAAAGAATTAATCTTTTCCATTTGCAGATCTTCATGATGGGTGCTATCAGGTAGTTGGACTATGAAATATTATTATTCCCCTGAATGCCAGAGGCTTATCTTGAGTGCAAGGTAAGCAATGGTGACAAAGCCGGGGAAGGTCGTTCTTTCTATTTCGTAAAAATACACTACGTTATCAGCACCTTTGGGGTCATAAGCACCTGAAGATGGGAATTGCACGGTCCCATAAGTCCAGCTGCGAGCTCCCACAACACCTACCCGGGTGAGCAGAGCTGATGCAGGTCTTGGCATTCAGCCTTGGTGAAGGCTCAGTTGGGGTTTAGTTAGCCTGCTTGCCGTGTCGGTCAGATAATCTGCCCGCTGATTTTTCTCTTTCGCTTTTTTGGTCATGCAAGAGACACACTTTATCTCGGGGGCATGAAAATAAATCCCAGAGTGGCTGATCTGCCGCGACATGGTGGCACAGCTGCCACTGGGGGTTAAGAAAGGAGCTCCCTCTGTGTCAGTCTGAACGCAGCAGGAGGTATTGCAGCTCCCAGTAATCCCATCTTCGCTGCTGCGGCATTGCTTCTGAGCAAGAACTATCCAATTCAAGCTATGTTTGTGGAAAGCAGATTGCCTCGACTTTTCTTGTAAGTTTGATGATGGACTTCTATTGTTTGCTTTTTAAATAGCACTTTACAAGCATTTTAAGAGCAGTACCTAAATCCCTCATTCCCATTAATTTCATATATGTGTGTTTAAGGGAAGTATATAATGTCAGATAGTGCTTATAAAGATAAGTTGTTGCTGAATTTTAATATTCCCTTTGACTTAATACTGTAATAAACCTTGAAATTGGCAATTTGATAGGGAGAAGAAGAGAATTCTGCAAAATATTCCTCAGCTCTATAGAATTATGATTATTATTATTAAAAATAACAAAGAAATCATTATTGTAGGTCACCATTATTTTTTCAAATGCTCATCCTAATTTCTATAATTGAGTAAAGTTGTCTGTTAAATTTGATGGCCTGCCTCCTTAATTTCATTAAGGCAATTTAAGCCTAAATGGGCTTTGTCTTGTTTTTTAAAAACAAAACAAAGCAAAACACTATTTCTAGTCTGAATATACCAGATTCAAATTTACTGCAGTTTTACATCACCTCAGGCAGGGAACTGATACCTGCCGATCCCCACTCATACCACCCAGTGTAGCATATAGGTGCTGCCATACTGTCACACTGGTATAGTGGCAAAATGTCAATCATGTATATCCACTTTGTGGTTTCATACACACTTGAGATTCACTATCAGAAATATTAAGCACAGATCCTATCCTTCCAGAGAATATGCAAAACAGAGCTTTCTGACATGACACAAAGAAAGAGGACAAAATCAGGTCTTGTCCTCAACGTCCTTTAGTTATGTCCACAGTCTCAGTGTACCCGTGGAGTTCCTCATATTCCAGAAGCTAAATATATGTATGCAATTCAGGACTGGAAACAGGAAAGCACAAGAGAATTCCAAACTGGCTGCTGGGAAACAAGAATTGAGCAGGAAAGGAAATACAAGAGAATTGGTGAGACTGCAGTTAGAATAAAAGTCACACTGACTTGCCAGTAGGCATTAATATAGTCCATGAGCACTTATCATACTATGTATTCATGAAAAATGAATGAATGAGAAAGGAAAATATCCTAAAATGATTCCCAGTGTGGAGTATGATCCCTCAGTTTAGGATTTTGGCCTCCACATTAGCAGTATCTAGGTCAGATGGAAGAACAGCAAGATCCACAGCGTATTTGTAGTGGTGACTTTGCAAGGTAGCTGCAGCTGCAATGCTGTTGCACGAGAAATAATGCAGCAAAAGAACTGAGGATGTTGCTGCATTGAAGCAGAGAGGCAGTGCGTTTTGTTTATTAATTATGTGCTTATTTTACTTTTATTTCTTTATTGCATACGTATTCATGCAAGTCTGTTTATTCAATATTAGAAAAAGAAAAGTTTTCTGGACTTTCTCCTAACTATGCTGCTGTGTTCTTACTCAATGTGGAATTTTCTTTCAAAGAAAGAGTGCCATCAGGATGAATTCTTGTGGCACAGTGGCGTTTCCTTGGCTATTTCTCATCCAATGTCATCTGAGTACTCTAAATTAGAGTTTTGATGCTGTTTCACTCCTATGGTTTGAATACAAAATTGGAAACAGAAGGTATTCCTGAAATCATACTGTATATTACATTAAAACAAACTATACTGTATAGCAAAGCTAGGCTACTATAGGGAAAAAAAGAAACATTCCAATGTAACCAAAGCTGAAGTGCAGAAATTGGCATGTTGAAGGACTTTTTTAATTTTGTTTTTCCTCAGAAAAAAATTACAGTTCTGTTGACATCGGTTCAGCTCAGAAAGCTTTGGATGCATTTGGAAATCTCATTTAAACTGAAATTATAATGACAATGTCTTCAGACAAGAATCTGCTTGCAGGGAATAACAATATTTACTCCACAGATCTATTGTTACAACTGTGATATTAGAGTCTCCTTGTGGATTACAGTCTGTTAAAATACAATGCTGACCTGAGCTTTGTCATTCTTAAGTAATGTCACCACTCCTTGGCTACATTGGCACAAGGTTTCCAAGTCTGCAGAATTTTTCAGAAATACAAATAACAATAACAAAAAGCCAAAAAAGAAAAACAGCTCGGCTAATAATATATGTGCATGCAAAACAGGTAGCTCCTACTGAGAAAATCTCTGCCACGACGCTGCTAATTGTCCCCATCACGAGAGTGGGAAGATATACCATAAAGCAATATTGGGATGATCTGAAGTGGAAGCGAATCTGTTCTACTGATGCTGATGGGGAACGGATAACTTCATAACATGGAAACCAGGTCAAAGAATAATAAACAAGGATTAGAATTACGGACAGTTATACAAAGATCTATCAACGTCAGGAAAACAAGACTCTTCTAATTGAAAGCATTTATGATGAATTTTGCTAGACTCACAGTCAACATAGTAATTACTTTTAAACCAGTTTTTTTTAATAGAAATACATATCAAATATCTTGAGATTTCCCTGAATCTAAGACAGGTTTCTCCTGGGAATAGTATTAAAGTGAAGTAGGCTGCTGAAGGATTCTGCTATCTTTTATGATACCTGGGCCTCTCATCAACAGGTTGCATACTTCAGGGATAATCACATCTGTGTAAGTTTTAATTTCTAGCAGAACATATGATAATTAATGCCCCTAATAAGCATGAGGGTCTCAGTAGAACAACAGGGAGTATATTTATAGAGAGCTTTTCCTTGAACAGGCTTTTAGTGCAGTTCATGGACCATATCAGCACTTAGGAACTGTGTGTAGCCAATACTGAGGATAGCAGCTGACTGCCAGTTCAAATCATCCGCTACAAAGCATATGTGTATTCTTTATTTCTGTAATCGTTTCCAACCACATTAATTAGCCCTGGGAAATTACTTCTTTGGAGCTTATGTACTTAAAAGCAAATATAGTTCAGAGGAAACCATTCGTTCTTCATGGTATAGAATTGGACACAAACATAAGAAAATAAGGATTACTGCATTCATTAATGTGTTTTGTACTGAGCTGGTGGTTAGAAAGGGAGATACTTGTGAACATCCGGCTTCAGGCAGCGAAAATAGGGTGCCAGAAGAAGGCAGCTAATCTGGTACTACTGTAGAGCTGACATATTCAAAGTTAGGTTGTGTGAATACCCCTAAGAGAATACTCTTAAGGAATTGCCTTAAGTGGTGGGAATGGCAAAAAAGGTTCTTTGTGTAAATAAGAAAGATGCAGGACATGGAAACCTTGATACTTACAGTTACAATATTCTATTGATATTCAGAGAAAGTTCTGATCCTTTAAAATCTTTCTGTGTATATACTCCATACTGCATGCAATGCACTGCCATTCTAGGTTAAGAATGGCTCTAAAAAGAAAAAAAAAGGGGATCCTTTAGGTTTTCCTTTGGATCCTTACCATAGGCATAGCATTATGGAAAAGGAGTATCCTTTCGTGTGAGAATTGAATTTTGCAAGATTGAATTGAAAAGTTTTTCTTTGTGCAACTTCTGAAAAATGAAATTTAGACTAAAATAACCTTGCTAACAAAAGAAGGTAAAAACTGCACTGTTCATGATTCTTTGGCCTGAAAAGCTATTTTATGTCTTTTTTTAATAAAATGTGAACATGTGATTTTTTTTTGACATATATGACTATGACAGTGACAAATTCTGTGTGTTTCATGCACACTAACTTTGTTTTATGGAAATATGTGCTCAGAAGCATGGAATTTGTTACCTGAGATGAAGCGGTGGTTTCACAAATGAGCTTGAAATTTTGAAGCAATAGGAAAGGCCTAATAACTGTTATGTATATGATAGTGTTTTCCTTTGAGTAAAGCCAAGACTTTGCATATGTCCATGGAAAGCAACTTTGTAATAGCTAACCAACTGAAATTTTTTTCTTCTAGACCTCTGCAAGGCCACATTTTATTTCAACATTGCAGCTCTGTGTTTCACAGCTAAATACAACAAATACTTTGCTTTCTTCAAAAATGAGGGCTTTGTTGCGTGCTGCGGGATGGTACGAAGGTCGTAGGTGTTCTCTGAGCCTTGCTGTAATGCAGCTGCCTTGCAACCTTCACCTAAGTGACAGCTGCCAGCCAACTATATTTAATCTGATTTTTTGGAAACTGAGAGGCTTTCTTCGACCTTACTCCACCATTACTTCATCTCATGGCCTTTATAGCTGATTTTGATACTGTTTCTGAACACAGCATGCTCAGAATAATTCCAGTTATCAAAGGGGAGTGAAAAGGATCAGTCATGTCTTAACAAGTTATGATTTAAGCACTTAGAAAGGGAACAGGTCCATTTTGAACTCCATGAGATGGAACCAAGTTAGAGGCAAAATATTTCTATTTACTTTTTTTAACTGGTTTGTTCTAGCTACTGTTCCAGCAGATGTATTCTGGATTTTTCTATTAAGAGCTGGGCCAGTCTATTCCCATTTGAAGACTTTGATTGCTATGCTTTCTTAATTTTGTAACCACTGTCTTGTAACACAAAATGTGGATCTTCAGTTTATGTATCTTCTTACATTGATAAGACTGAGGGGAATGAGAATTTCACTTAAGGAACAGTTGAATAAAAGCTGTATATTTTTAAAATAATTTAGTAAATATTTGACACATCTTATTTCCATCAGGAAGACTATCTGTATGGAGCGGGAGACTGTGCTAACTCCTTAAGGAGGAAGCCATGGAACATAATTTGTAACTCAAAATCTTCGGCAAATGTAAATAAAAGTTGTCTGCCATGTTTATGGAGCAAAACCAATTAAAGAGTTTCAAAAAATCTCCCTGGATACTCAGGCCTTTTGAAAAATGCCTGTCTTTTAAGTGCCTAAAATGGTCACTTTGCATTTTTGGAACTTGATTCAGCCAACAGTTGCACCCTAGGTTATGTACTTTCTGGAAACTCTTGCCTCACTCTATGAACAGCCTTGGCTCCCCATGCCATGCTAAGCTTGACATGTTGTTCCACGATTTTTTGCACAGCTGCTTATCACTCTGTGCAACACTGTTAAACAAAAAGACGACTTTTAAATATGCTAATCTGTGCTCCTTTATTACATTTGTGCGGAGTAAGTGTGCTAATAACTGCATAATGTGTTTGCACTGCAATCAATGTGATTTTGCTTCAGTCTGTTTGGAAGCTTAATCATGCACAGATGCCTGGGTTTCGATGATGGACAGATGATACTTAGTGTCTTCTTGCTAATTGAATGTCCGGGAGGGACTGGTGGTGTATTCTGAATTGTTTCCTTCAATTTAGTTCCCATACCAGGGACTGGGCCATCATCAGCCACTGTTACAACTAAAGAATTGGTGCTATGATTTTACCTTGCGTGCCAGTTAAGTACTAGGTGAGTGTAAGCCAATGTCAGGCTTGTGGAACATTTGTTATGCACATTAACTAATAGTGTGTTATTAATAGTAGTTCCTGCTTATGGAGCTTTAAAGCCACTTAAAAAGTTTGGGACATTCACTATCTTCAGTGCACAGGAAGGAGACTGGCAGAGACTGAAATCAGCTGCTTAAATTTAAGTAACAAAATCTGAAACTAAATCTTGGTCTCCTGACTTCAGACTCCTGCTTCAAACATTAGACATCTTTCCAAAGACTGGAAATCTTTCATTTCTGAACTAGCTATATCAGCCAGGAATTAAGCTAGTTAATAAAATCAGTCATGACAGTTAATCTGATGTTAACGTAACATGAAGATGCAGTCCCACATGTGGAAATAATCCAGTGGAAATAATATTGTAAATACTGTTTCTTTACTGTTATGTGATTTATAAAGAATAGGAAATTCTTGTTTGATCCTGGGCTCAGGTACAGTCAAGCTCCTGGAGTATATGTCAGATGAGCTATGAAAGCTGATGTCAAAGCCTTGTAGTTCTTAGTTAAAATATTTTAGTTTAAATAGCTGTCATTGAGGATTAAGCAACACATTGCACTTTTGGTGGGGGGAGAAGTGTCTATATTTGCACCCAAATCCCTCTTTGACGCCAGGAATGGAAAAACTCACATGTACCTGTGAAAACAAAAATGGTTCTTGCCGCTTTGTGGGTCTTATTAACTGTGTTGGCATGTGCATTGAGTAGCAGTGATGGAATGATTTCTGTTTTGATCTGGGTATTTGATATCAATTATTTTCTACAGGGACTGGATGTATGTTGAAAGAGGTGCACAGCTAATGCATTAACTCCTTTTGCATCATTCCTTCTAATTATAAACATGGCATTAACGTGCTCTTCAAATCTGTAGAAAACTGGGAATTTTGCCTCAGATTTCATGCTCTGAATGTGAATGTGGTGTTCTGTGGGGGCCTGTTCGGAAGCTCATTTTGAAGTAAATAGATATCTGTCCATTAACCTCAGTCAGAATTGTTTCTGGCTTGCTTCCAAAAAAACCTCTTGTTTAAAAATCCTCATTTAAATATGACAATCAGCACAAGATTTTTACTCTTCCAGCATAACTAGAGAGATGTAAATGAGATCTGTCAGCGTCTACCTGTGTGGCTGTGTTTCTCTTTTGCATATTTTAATTTATTAGGTTAAAAATAAATTACAATGTTCTATTTGCTTCAGCAGATTGTGCATATTAATTCACCTATTCCACAAAACTTTCTGGTAAATAAGGGTGATTTACTCTTTATTTGCACAGTAAAATATCCAAGTAGCTTTTGGCTACTCGCAGTCACTCTTGAAAGGAGTTGAACCTGTGGTCAGTAGTGTAGTTCCCTATATACTGACAGTTCGCAAAGCGTCATGAGCACTCACTAATTTTTAATGAAATTCAGCTTTACTGTTCAAGAAAGGAGTGGAAGACCTGCTACATTTTCGTACCTTTTTAAACACTAGTCCTTTGTTCTTTTGTCCTAGATGTGTGTGACATTTTCTTTTAAAAGCTGAAACATGGGAAGGCAAATGTACCCTGTAGACCCCATACTAGTCAAAGAGCTGTCTTCTTTTTGTTGTTTCTTCCGGAAACGGTACTTTGAAAGAAATCACTGTTGTAGAACCAATTAGGTTCCTTAAGTGGATCATTTCTCAGTCACTGGAATAATGAATTCCCACTTGCTCAAAGGGTTGCATTCACCCTTCAGTGGCAAAACAAACAAGAATTCATTGCCACCACTAGGCAACCAGAATTATTTATGCATTCTTTTCAGAACCTCTCTTTTTTCATCTTTACTGGAATTCGCCATAAAGATTATTGTTTAACGAGGGGGAAGTTAAGCTGGAGCCAAACAAAAAGGCAGAAGTCTTGTAAGCAAGAGTGTATTTTGCAGAAGTGCTGCATTTGTCAGGCTGTTGCAAATTTGCATTTGCTTTTTTTTTGTTCTTAGTTAACATAAAAATGAACCGTTTGTTTTCTGTTTTGGAATATTACATTCTTAAAAAGTTTTCCAGACACGGAAAGCTGAGACTCTTTTCCTCAAAAGCACAAAATTTCAAAGTATAATTTAAAGGTGTTCACATCCACCACTGTGGTGCTCAAGCCTTTCCCCTTTTTCCCTTTGTAGCCCTTGGAAGCGCATCAGTGTCTCCTACTCCTGCTTAGATTTATTGCAGAAAGCTTATGGCTCTGATAGAGTTAATTGGATCATAATCAGACTTCTCCTGGAAATCAAATTTGTGCCTGAACTGCAGTCCTTTGACCATCTGTAATAGGTATCTAAATGCTAAAAAGAAAATGTTATTGCAGTCTTTGCTTGTTTTCAGCTTATTTATACATATCGTTTATGAGTCAGAGTACAGGGAATATGTAGTTAACGACAAGATCACTTCATAACGTTAATGTCTTGTTATCTACCTTGAAACTGGACTGCCCAGTAAACTCAGTAGGTAGAGTAGCTAGAGGAAACACAGCAAACTATATTTGATTCTGAATAAAGGTCAACTTAATTTTGAAACTTCTTAAAGATAACTTTCTGCATATGCTTTTTTGTAGCTTGAGATTATGCCTGCACAATATGTTGCTTTCCTCCTCTCGATTTAGGGATTTACTTAGATCATTGTAACAAGCAAAGGCCGTAAGTTTTTTAGCATTTTTAGCTGGTATATAGACATTTGGGAAATAGCTGTCCTTACTGTACTGAGTTGATATAAGATATCTAAGCTGCAAAATTAAATTGGGGACATATTTCATGATTTAGAGAACCCATACAGGAAAACTCTAAAATTCTAAATATGATCAAGGACTCTCTTATGGATCAGCTTTGCAGCAGAGAGAAAAGTTATGTGACTTACTGATAACAGGCTTTAACTGGGGGAGGGGGGGATAGATTGTTTGGTTTTTTGGGTTGGTGTTTTTTTCAGAACATGTTTCATCTACTTATTGCAGAAGTATCCCATTTTGCTATGGCAATGTAATATTAGGAGGTCATGTCATCAAAGTGTATCTCCTTCTGGATTTTGCTTAATATTGTTAACTTTCAGCGCTATTCCCTAATACATCTGCTTCACTAACTCAGATTCTGCACTCTGTGTGTGTTCTTAGTATCCAAAAAAATCCATTCAAGATGTGAGGGAGGCGGGTAGTTTAACTTCATTTAATTAATTCACCTAGAAACCATCTGCCGATACTCTGCAAGCCAATGTTCTTCTCTAATATGGTTCAACTTACCGGGGAAAGCTTCTGTCAAGCCCACATCTCTCCATACTTAAACCTGATTTATTTCTGGTACCTCACTACCATTCCTAAAAACAAAGATTAAGGGAACTACAGAAGTGTCAGGCCTGTTGCTTTTCTTCTTTAATGATTTCCCCTGTAAGAAATACTTTTAAGGATCATGACCTTGTGCAGATGCACTGGACACTTGTCGTGGGCAAACACTAGCAAGTCTTACAGAGTTTAAAAACAAATTCCATCTTCCAGGGCAAAATAAATATGTATTTTTTCTCATTTTTCAAGAAGATAGGGAGCTTATCTGAGCCTTGATAGCCCAGCTCATGTCTCTCTTGACCCTACAGAAAACACTGTTTCCCTCCTGATAGTTTCTTCCCCCAGCTTCTGCCCGTGAGGCTGTGGGTGATGCCGTCTCCTTGTGCCAGAATTTATAAGTGGCAGCAGCAAGACAAAGCGCGTGCGAGACGCTATCATTCTTCATCATCATCATTTATGGGTTCCAACCCGAGG
Organism: Dromaius novaehollandiae; assembly: GCF_036370855.1. Classification (NCBI taxonomy): domain Eukaryota; kingdom Metazoa; phylum Chordata; class Aves; order Casuariiformes; family Dromaiidae; genus Dromaius; species Dromaius novaehollandiae. The sequence goes on along the minus strand of NC_088105.1, from coordinate 6,173,996 downwards.
GATTTTTTTTTTTTTGCCAAACTCATTTGCAACGTTAACCATTTTCACACCATCAGCGGAGCCATTTGCTAATTACAACTTTCATTTCCCCTCCGTTCGCACCCCATCACTCCCCTCTGTCAAATGACCCCTTGCTTTGGAGAGAGGGAATTGTTTTCTAAGTCACTTTTATGCAACACTGCTCAATGAAGGGCTTCTGCCCTCTACTCTCAATTAAGCACGAGTTTTCTATTGAGGAAAAACAAAACAAAACAACCTGCTCCCCGCCCCCCCCCCAAAAATTTGCTTTCTTTTTGTTTTCCCAGTTTATTAGCGTGATCAAACCACGTTAGTAAGAGTGAATTATGAATCTGTACAGTCCTACTCCATGATGCTAGCATACAAATGATACCTTTGTCTGATGTGCATAACCGGGCACTTGCCTGCCAGCCCTCTGCTGTGCTCCCTGAAGGTGAAGAGGCAGTTAGACAGAAGTCTATGAGACTACTCGTATGCTGAAAAGTTAAAAAAATAAAAAATAAAAATACAATACAATACAATACAATTAAATTAAAATCAGTGATTGCTGGAAGAGAGCCTTGCCCATGTACTCCTGACAGTTGTGTATCTCCATGTGCGTGATTTTGCAGCTTCATTTAAACTTTTGGCACAGCGTAGTATGATGCCTCCTCATTCAGTATCGGCCTCTACCAGCATCCTTTTTTTTTTTTGCTGACAGTAGAAAAATGTTATTAAGGGTAAACTTGTGCATACTGCTAATGATAAAATAAACTTGAACAGTCCATGTCAAGGAACAGGACTTGTTCACTAGGAGCTTTTCACAGATGAAAACTAGGTAGCCTGTGTCCATCAAAAGAATGAGATACATTTCTCTGAGTTAAATGATGCACTGTTTTTGTAATGCAGTATTGTTTCTTACTTCTGACTAATGTTTAACTTTTGCAAATGAAGCATCCAACAGTCACAGAAATGGAATCTAAAGCAGTAGGTTAAACAGAGTGAGCACAGCACATAGTGCCATTGTGAGGTCTTTTGGATTATTTCATGGTCATTTGCTCTGAAGTTTTTGAAGTAAGATCTGTTCTTATCAGGATTGAAAATAATCCAGAAACATAATTAGGCTTTCAAGACTCCTCTAAAATTACCCAAAAGCAGACAAAATGCCAGAAGGAGGCATTCCAGCATGGATGTGCACGGGCAGGTATCTCTTCTTCTTTGGGTTTGGGGTTTGGGGCTTTTTGTGTGTTTTTTTGTTTTGCTAATTCTGAATTTCATGAGGTTTGATGGTAGAAACCTCTGTAGTTCATATGGTAAAAAAATTATATACATTCCCTAGGCATGCATTGCCATAACTGAATAATTGAACTGATGAATCTTTTCCTTTTGAGGGTGCTAGGTAGCCTAAAGGCTCCAATTTCTTTCTAAGCCTTAAGATTAGTATGAGTTTAAAAGGGAGGCCGGTGATTGAAAGCAGGCGGTGTTATAGAGTACTAATTTTTTGGAAAACCTTCAGCTCAAATTATTTCTCTGAAAGGTCAATATGCATGTTAAACACTGGTGTCTTTTGAAGATCTTTGCTAATAGTGTGTACCCCATTAAAATACTGCACAGCCTAACAAAAGACTATTCATGTTTATGGTTTCTGTAGTTTTCTAACTGTACTTTTTGTAGTTCGGTGAAAAATATTAAAAAGAGAATCAGAAAGCTTGGCCATATGTTCTGGAAATAATGCAAAACATATCAGCCATATGGCTGCCAGAGGTTTTAATGGGACTTGAAAGGTAGAAATGGTCTCATTCGATCAAATTTAAAAAACAGTAACTGAGGGACAGTCCAATCTACCACTTACCTTTCAGAATTTTTGATAGAGTATGTTATTTTATTAAATTACAGATAAGGACAAAAGAACAATATCTTTGCCATAGTGTTGTTATATACAACAAATATTTTGGAACAATCTTTTTCTAATTTTTTTTTTAAGGTCATATATATAATTTCAAATATTTACTTTCTGGTACTTTCATCATTGTATTCATTCTAATCGTTGTTAAGAGTCTCTTTTTTTTATTATGTATCGAGTGTAATTCCTTGCAAGAATTTATCTTCTTTTTTAGGCAAAATCAAGGAAATAAAATCTGTAATCAGTCATGCATCAAGGGTGGGGGTGAAGGACCACATTGACATATTTTATACCCCATTTGAGAGCAAAGTTGCTGATGATTTCTAACAGAAAGCTATGGTAGAGTATTTTGTTAAAACGCTTGATAAAATTCAGTGCTATTTTAAAAGTGGGGAGGATTCACGTGAAAAGCTGGTAGACTCCAAGATCTTATATCCCATGAAAATTAGCTACACACTTAACAATAGCGGGAGAGCAGCTTTCTATAGAACTTAATATCCTCCCATGCTCTTTGTAAGCTATACTCAGGAGCTCTCATTTCCTTTCTGCTGTATATATAATAAACACATTTTATTGGTTCATCTTTTATTATAATGTCCATATGGTATGAAGAAAGATGAATATCAGATCAACAATGACAAAAAAGTCAAAACGGAATTGGAAGAATCGTACAAAGAGAGTTAGAATCCATGTTATAACCATTTGCCTCTGCATTTGAATGTAAATCATTTGAAACAAGGATTTCTCTTTTCTTATGAAAGTCTTGAAAGTCTCTCTTAGTCGTAGTCAAACCACCGAAAGCCAAAGCAGTTAACAGAATTCAAGTATGTATCTCACTGTAAGGAAAAAGAAAAGAAACAATCAAATAGGAGCTTTTGAGAACATTAACCTATGCCAGCTTCTCATATGTTATCTCTGTCTGAAAATGAAGGGAACGGTGTTAGTGCCTTGCCTCACCATGAGGGTTCATGTGGGGGCATTGCCACACACCTTTTCCTCATGCTAAAATTGAGAAGGATCTCAATTTTATTTTTCTTGTAACATTATGACAGTATGAGAAAATTGTGAAATATGAGCATGTGACTGCAGAACGCTCACAAACGCTTTCGACTGCAAAGATCCCACAAGACCGTAATGGGATTTCCACCTGATACTACTTTTCTGTAGGCCTATTTTTGTCACAGAAATTACATTTCCGTTTTCTTACAGTTGTTGATTAGAGAAGAGGGTAAATGAAATTTGCAGCCCAGCTGGAGTTTCGTCTCACAGCACTTGATGCAGTTTTTTTATTCTTTTCTGTGTATCTTGATTCCCCTGTTGGCTTTCTAAATGCAGTCGTAGGCTATTTAAAATAACGTAATCTGAGCTGGTGGCTGGATTTTTTTCAAGACCAAACCTATGTGCTAATATATAAAGAGCGTGATTAGAAAAGAGCTCAGCTGTGTAGGAAAAACAGCTAGGTCACAAGAAAAAAATAATCATTTGGTTTGAAATAACACACAACCCATTTATTGTTTAAACAAATATTAGACTTAAAAACTCTGGAGTGTGAAGTGAAGTAAGCAGCCACCACATAAGCAAACAGCAGTATTCAAGCTTCATTACCTAGCCTTGCTGGGAATCTCGCACAGACTATTTCTGAAGGATAGGCCGGACTCTTACATTTATTTCTTGGCAGTGATGCAATAAGGGAGACTATTAGTGATGGCTTTCCATCTGTGTACTTGTTTACCAAGAACAGAAGAGTTTGACACTGGGAAAACACAAATTCTTTCCTTAGAATAATGTAAGTGCTCTCTGTAGTCTATCACAGTAAATTACAATGACAGTGAGGATAACACTGCTCTCAGGAATGTAAAGATCTTTCTGCACAATAATCTAATGTGGTTATTTGACCCCTAGTTTGAATTATATTATCAAATGAAAAGGCTGGGTGACCATCAAAATTTTCAGAAGACTCATGCCATTTCTTCTTCCTATCATTTGCTCTCATACGCTCGTACACAAAATAGATGTTCCTCTATAGAGCTGAGCCAGACACCACTCAAGTCAACCTAGGCACTTTTTCATGGGTTTGGGTTTAAACCCTACAGGGACAGTACTTAGCAAGGGAAAACCTATTTTGCCTTCTCTCTGGATTGTTTTACTTTATCATCTCAGTTTCTTTCATTTTAGCTGTGTCTGGAAGGTAACATAATATCCTATTGCATATTGGAACAGTAGGAATGAAACTGTTTTTTCAACTTAATAAAATCAAATTGCACATTTTATAATTATAAAGATAATGTAGACTTTTGCTACAAATATAGAATGCTGTATGTTCATGTTAAAACAGTATTTTTACTGTCCCAGTAGAAAGGTAGTGGGAAAATACAAAACCAATGATATATGAGATCACATATGATTTAGGCCTGTCTGAAATATTCTTAATAAGGTAAATTTGTCTTTTAGATAATGGGAAAACAAATTTCAGTCAGAACTCTAAAGGTTAAATCAATATTATTTTTCTGGAATAAGTAACTTTATTGATGGTTGCTAGAATGTGGGCGAATCCTACCTTTCTTATTCTTTAAAACCATGTTATGGGGAAAAACCTGAAGTATGAACCTTGTACATTAGAAATCAATAAAGGGACCTTGAGTGTTTTGGTTTTAAATGCTTACAATTGTTAAGCCCATGCATGCTTGAATTTCATGTAATTAAAGCCCAAAGCTCAGTCCTTTTAAGAAGGAAATTGAACTGCTTCCTTGTCAGGCTTTACTGTTAGAAAGATTGAAAAGAATAAATGCACAAAGGTTGGGCCTTTCAAGACTGTCTGGAAGTTTGCTCACACCCTTTGCATTATGGTAGTCGTGTAGGTAAACGCTCTAATTTCTATGAAGCTCTAAATCTAAAGATTTATTATGGAGACTACTTAAATATAGCTCAAAGAAGGTATAGAAAACATGCAACTTGTAATCTTAAAAAAAAAAAAAAATCCATGGACCGAAGATGGTAAAGATGTTAAATCACAAAGTTTTTATTCCCTTTCTCAAAACTGGCTTTCTTGCGATTGAGATTGCAGTTGGGATTGCAATCCCCAATTCTTGCAATTTAAAAATTGAGGGGTTTTTTTCTCTATTTCTGTCTAAATACCTAGATGCTACATGGTATCTGAGGTCTTTGTAATTTGTATTGTACTTGTGCTAGATCAGTGATGATAAAAGCAGAACTGATGAGTATATTAAAGTGTTTACACAGTACGCAGGGATGGCATTTTTATTTTCTCCAGTTTCCCACTACTGAGAAAGTGCCTTACTCTTCCCATTCCCCAACTTAGCTGCAACTAAAGAAGCAGCTAAGCAATTTTCCCCACAGTTCAGTGAATGCTCAGATGTGCTTTATCTAAATGAATTGTAAATAATCTGCAATATGTAAAACAGCTTAAGTGAAATGGCTGAAGGAGACTCACCTCACAATATTTTTTTGACCGGTGCTTATACCCTTACCTGAATAAGGATACGCTGGATAAGAAAGTGAGAATGAGATGGAAGGATGAGAATGACAGATAAAGGTTGCTCTTTTATCCTTACCAAAACAAAGAAAAATGTTTACTTGTTTTGAGTCAAATACAGTGTTTTCGATGATATGGCTTTGCTCTAAGAGAGTTATGTGCAGCTACATGAAGGCTACGTAGAAACCTGAAGTTTAGGCACGTTCCCATGTAGGATTTTGATAACTGAGAGAACTCGGATATCATTGTGAGATAGACTTGGGATTGAAGACCTGTACTTTCTGGGACATCTAAATACCTCCAATAAATAATCTGACCCAAGCAAATAAATAACTTTCCCAAACAGTTCAATGAATGCTCAGATGTTAAATTGATTTTTATTTTAAAAAGTATTTAGGCACGTGCAGATCATATCAACCTATCTGGGGAGGACTCAGATCACCTGTGCGTGAGAAAGAAAAAGAGAACCACATTAACTGCGGGGAATATTAAACTTAGAAAAAATAATTAAAATAGCTGATGTAAAAATGCCCAAAATTAAACTGAATCATGTTTTCTCAGTCCAATCCCCAATCAGAAAAGTTAAGCAATTGCCTTTAAAATTTCTGAATCTGATTCCACAGTTTCCATAAAACTTGAACAAAGAGAAGTGTATAATGCATGTTCCTTAAAAAGGAATAGGCCTATTCTTCTGTGTGGTGGCGAAGGGAATGCTGATGAGTGTAAAAGGGCAGTTTAAGAGGAGACAAGTCAAGCTATCTTCTTGGAATTAAAAACAAAGACAGACAGTCAGGCCCATATGTAGGCTAACTAGTTTATGTTTCAGGTATCTTCATTTCAATCCTTATTGCACTGCAGAAGTAAAAGAGACATCCCAATCCTAAGGCACGACAGATGCTGTCAACTAATATTTTTACTTAGATGATTGCAGTGCCAAATTGTTTGGGGGCTATTTCTAATTATTCAGTAGACGACAAAAGCAATTCAAGTATTCAGAGCAGTTAAGAGAGAAAACACAATTCCAAGCTTTAAGTGTTTAATACTTTTTTTTTTTTTTTTTTTTGTATTCTCTCAAGAGCTGAGGTAGAAGTATGGAAGTCTATATAGATAAATATGTACATCTGAGAAAAGAGAAGTGAAAGAAACTGTGAACCATCTCTGATAAAGGCAGGAAAAAAGCTGTAGGCCTACTTGCCTTGTCTCTGCAGAAGGTTCTTCTCTCTGGTGAATGAATATTAATTTGGCTGAACTACAAGAGGATTTGTTATAATTTAGGAAGTTATTAGTTGAGCTGACTGGAAAATAAAAAAGATGCAGAAGCAAAATGGTGTTTGAAAACCTCTTCGATCTACATTAAAATGGGAACAGGGCCTTTTAACAAAGAACGATCCAAGAAAAATCCTAAACCTTCAAAAAGCTCTCAGACTAGCTAATAAATTACAATCATGGCACTTACCTGTAAAGTTGGATTCAGGTCTCTGTCCCCTTCGCTTCAGAGCAAAGACTTCCATCCAGGCTCTCCCAATCCAAATAAATGCTCCAAACTCCCAGGGGGTTCTCCTGCAAAGCCTTCTTATTGGAAACACCGTCCCAGCACTGGGAGGGCTTTCTGGTGAAAGAGCCATTGAAACTGGACACTTGTACAAGGTGTTTTCTAGATTTGACACATTGGTCATTTCTAAAATAAAATAATTTAAAAATCCTATCAGCTCTCTATGTTATGCAAACACTGAATTGTTGTAGTTCCATTTATTTCCGTTTTAGAACTAATTTCCACACCTTGTTTCAGTAACTTTCATTTGTGTTATCAGATGGTTCTTAACGCCTTTGGGACAGGAGCTGTTTGGGTTGTTTTGCCATTATGTACATGCAGTGTTTTGTGCAAACTGTGCTATAATAAACAGTAATGAATTGCTTGAAAAATACTATCAGAAAGGAAGTCTTTATGACATGAAAAAAACAAACTATGCTTTCTTTCTATCATACCAGCTTTAACAATAAATAGAGAACTCTGTCCTAGTGACTGTGTAATATTATGAAGATGCATCTTCCTCTAACCTAATGGGTACACTGCAAGCACAGAGTTATGTCTGTTTTATTACACCAGCGTAGTGAAAACATTTTTTCACTGTAATATTCATTAAAACCCCTTGTCTCCATTGGTGGTCCACAGATGATACAATCAATCAGTGGGATGAAAAACCTTATTGTTCGTAAGTGCTGTCTCAAGCATTATAAGATACATATTCGGTGATGATGGATGGTGAAGGAAACACAGCCCCCGCAGGCTCCCTTCTCGTGGGCTGCCAGTTTCAGCAGCATCTCACACCCGCAGGTTCATAGACACTTCCCAGTGCCCACCAAGTGCTGCCTTCTAACTCTGGCTGCACTGGTTAAAGCAAGCAACCAGCTGGACAAGGCCCATCGCCTTCTCCCCAGCTGCTGCGAGTCACGTTTTGGTATTGTCCTCCGCTGATTAATTTGTGGGGCTGATACGCAGCGAGTTATGCACTTGTATTAAAATAGTAAGGCTGTGTGTGTATGTGAGCGAGAGAAGGATTTTGTCAGGAGAAGAATGCTTGTTCTTTTACCTGTTTTTAACTATGGTAGATACTTCACTGGCATAACTACTAAAACGCAGATATTGGTGAATGAAGAATAACATGGACCTCATAATCACACTTAAATAAAAAGGCTTCACTTTGGGGAATTTGTGTGTCTTTTCAAGTACATGTTAGTTATAATGAGGCTAAAGATTAAAACGTGGATACTATCTTTTTTCTTTAAAATAAATCAAAGATACCCACTGATTTACAAAAATCCAGCTTTTAAAAATACTTTTAAGTAGAGATTAGTAGGAGTTTTTCCTTTGATGCAAATTGGTACAGTATCAGACCTAATATCAAGGAAAACTGTTTCAATGTAAATAACTACTTCTCTTTCAAATCCAAGTTCATCTCGATCTGAACCTACGCTTCACTCACTCCTATTCTGTTTGGTTCCAGCTTGCAGGAGAGAGAAGTACAAAGTGCAATGGAGGAAGCTATCCTGGGAGATTCCTGAGTTTAGTGGATAAAGAACAATCATGATATTTTTTAAAGGTCAGATTTTTATAAACGCTAATTATACGATTTCTTATAAATGCAGTATTTTTTTTCTTTTGAGTTATCTGCAGAAAGTCACAAAATACAGTGGATAAATTTTAAAATGTGGTTGGTTTACCAGTTATCTGGTTAAGCAGATTGTTATTTATTGTATGTGGTGTGTGACCTGTGACATGGTAATTCTTGATGACAAGATGCCAGAATTTCTTTGAAATTACTGTCAAAGCCAGCTAAGTATTTGATAGTTCTGGACTGTTTCTTAAAAAAAGGTAGCAATGGTTACCCATCATAAGATAAAATCCATTTATCCCAGAAAGAAGGGTCAAACTATATTGCAAAGAATCAGGAAAAAAAAAGTGAAAACAACTTCTGCAAGCATATTTTGCTGTTGAAATGAGAGTTATGGTTTTAAATGTTAGCCAGATTATTAATGGAGTTTTTGAGCACAGTGATGCTAGTTGCTAGCAAAACTTGACAGGGCTATGCAGCACCTATTCATCAATTTTCGTAACTAGGACGCCTTGCCCAGTTATATTCCATTTAACATTTATCAGAAAGTGTGGAGGCAGGGGGGAGGAGGTTTAGCTCATCTCACGGATTTTTCTTGCAGTCCTCCATAGTCAGACATTTGTAACTTTTTGGGACCATTTGCTTATTTGTTTGATTTTTGCACCTGGTGTATAGGAACAGGCATTTGTACTGCCAATTGCTGGTATTAATACTGTTCTGATTTCTAAATTTTTTACACTTTCCTAGCACTGCTGCAAATGACTGTGCAGCATTCAATGCCACAGAGATTCAAAAGCCGTCACTCCAGGTCTGGCCTGCTTATAAAGGTTGCAGAGCCACCTCATAGCACACAAAAGCGGACAGCTCTCAGCAGCCGGGCCACTGGGCATCTCATGGAGGACGCTGAGGATCAGCCCGTCTGGCGCAGGAGGCAGTCCCTCTGCTGCCGTGGGAAGGACAACCCTATTCCAGGGCAAGAGCTGCGGGTGCACCCATAGGATGGGATTACTCTTCCCTCCTCTTTGCCCTCCACCTTCCACAACCTCCCACCCTCCTGGCCCCCTCCTTTCCTTCTCATGTTCCTGTAGTAAGTGTAACCCACCACTAGTTGTCAATCCAGCCACCACCCCAGGAGGTGCTGGTGCATAAGCAGAAGATGCTTGCAGGAGAATAGGTAGCTAGATGGACTACTTGTACACGTTCCAATGGGTAATGATGGGTGGCTGTGTGGAAGGACTAAAGCAAGGACGCTTTCTTGGTGGGTTTTCTCTGTGCTAAATACTTCAAAGGAGTGGAAGAGGAGGAAATCATAGAAAGGGGATCTCCCCATCCTAATTCATAGCACTCCCAGGAGGATGCTGCATGCTCCAGGTCTGTTAAATCCCTCCAGCCATAACTGACTAGTTAAAGACCTTCTGTTACTCTCCTTCTTTTGCTGGGAATGCATTTTGCACTGCTAAGAAGCCTGGAACTGGTTACGAGAAAGTATTTCTTCGTCTAATTAAACCTGTGCCTTTTTCTTTTTTTTTCGGGGGGGGGGGGGCGCAGGGCAGGAAGGGGTATTTGTTATAGTAGGCCTGTAACTCTTGGCAGGCTCACAGTCACAACTGCGTAACAATCTCAAAAGGGTTTCAGTTCATTTTTTTTCTAGTGTGGCAATAATCTGTGCTGATATAAGTAGCTGTTTGCCAGTTTAATTATGCTCTATCCTGTTAACTATTAGTAGTCTACAGGTATAATTGATTTGTATAAATTAAGTATAGTAAATTGTCATAAGGAAAGTTTACAGAATCACAGGGTACCTGGGGTCAGAAGGCACCTGTGGAGATTGCCTGGTCCAACGCCCCTGCTGAAGCAGGATCCGCTAGAGCAGGTTGCCCAGGACCATGTCCCATGGGGTTTTGAACATCTCCGAGGATGGAGACTCCACAGCCTCTCTGGGCACCTGCTGCAACAGAGCTGCACTCATCATAAGTGTACGTAATAAAACTGGATGTTAATATTTGAGGGGATGCGCTGACAAAGTATAAGAACAATGGAGAAAAAAAGAAGTAGAGAATTAGAATACCTGGAATGGATAAAATATTTTAAAAAATCAAAACAGCATTGACAGTTACATAGTGTAAGAGGAAAAGTTATGAAGGTGAGAATTACTTATCCTCTTTTGTATTCAAAATTATGCAGTGCCTACCAAAAATGTCAGTCACTTTTCTTTTTCACTGTAATTGGTAAGAAATTTACACATAGCAAAATTAATTGACAATAGTTTTAGAAAGGGCGATATTTTTTATAGTATATAATTAATCTGTGAAATCCACTGTCTCTAGGAGGCATCAATAATCATATTATGCTGCTGCATTTTAAAGAATACTTGACAATGTTATGACAGCTACCATATTATATGCTATTGTATACCATATAGACTGAACAAGTAAGAAGGATTACTCTTTTGGTCTGTATGTTGTAGTCTGCAAAGATAAAAGAAAAAAATACTTCAAGGCAAATAGACTGCCATTTAGTGTTACAGTACCTGACAGAGAACAGAAGTGGCTATTTTTTCCCCAGACACCATAATTCTGAAAAAATATCACAATTAAAAAACAGACGTTTAACCATACTTTCCAAAAGAAAGCTAATCGTCAAGGTATAAATAATTTATCCTCCTTTGCATTTCTATATCTAGTGAACTTCAGTGTTAAGTGTCTTCATAGTCAAATATCTCCTGACACAAATTCTGTTTCTCATCCTAAATCATCTTTGGAATTAAATTATAATAAATTTCATGTATTGACAATTATATACAAGTGCCAGCACATCTAAAAAAATTGTCAATAAATCTAGTGATAATTGTATTTACTGCCCTTCATTTTGGAATATGTGAGATATTCTTGGCAGGTTGCATATTACAGCCACAAAACACGATCTGCCGTATCCTTTGAAAGCAAGACACAGATTAATGATTCAGAGAGGAATGAAGAACTTTCAGATCACTACAAGTTATAACACACTTGGCAAATGAGTTAACACAGCTCGCTAGAGATAAGAAATACTGGATTTGGACTAATAGAGCAAAACTTGAGAGGTGAGCTTATTGCAGTAACTTGTTCACAATACTGACATTAAGGTCCTTCAGAATTTTTCAAGAAACTCATTGGTTTGTGTGATTTAGAGCCTTCCAAGTCTTAAAGGCTTCATGAAGGCTGGAATACAGATTGCCAGTTTGGGGTTGTTTACTTTTTATGGAGTTAAAACTGATACAAAATATTTATGTATATATAAATATGGGCGTTTTTTTCTGTATTTTTTAACAAAAAATGATCATTACTTGAAGAGATCAAATTATTTTGCTATTCTGCTAGATTGCACAATCAACTGACTTACACAAAAATGTTTACTCTCACCAGTGGGACAGCTGCTTAGAAGGATCCTAACAAAAGGTTTTCTTCTTAAAAGGTAGTTTCGACAAAATCCAGTCTCTGGCATTAATGCAAACTTAAGTCTGATCTCATCTCCTTTGTGTATCAGTTTTCTGACTTCTTAGTTGTGTTGACTAATTTTGAGGGGCAACACTCTATACCAGATTACTGACACAGGTTAAAGACAACTCTTCTGCCGAAGTGTTATTTTTAATCTGGATGACTTCTCTTTCCTGATTTTTTTTCTTTTATATTACTAATGAGGGAGGAAACTGTAGTACAGGGCCAAAATGAACGGCTGGCAGACGGAGACAGAAGTGAACAAATTTCAGAAGCTAGTTTAAATGCTGAAGTCAGTATCTTTTCAAACCACCACCTTGCAAATTCTTGTTCACAAATATTGGTGCTGATTGCACATACGTGTATACAGACTTACTTACATATATAAATAGAAAGAAACCACTGAGTGGTAACAATACATTGTATTATTAATAGAATTAGCCACATGAATCTCCCCAAGATTGTCTCAAAGTAAGCAAGTAAGCCTAGTAAAATTAGACTGTTACGAGTCCATCTATCTATATGATTTTTTCATTTTCCTTTTAAGCAAAAAATTAGATGTGCTGTTTCTGTTGAGGAATGTATTGCATTTTTCAAGCACCACAGCTGTGAAGTGAATAAAGTAAAAAAATCCCTTTAGATGTTTTTAGGAGTTTTAGTTTTCATTGAAATCCTCACCTGTAAATGAAGAAACTTATTCCAGCTACTTACAGAAGAGCTCTTGGGACATGTACTCCTGTTGCTGTCTTTTCTTTTTCTTCTGTCTTGTCAGTTGTTGCCTGTATTATATGATTGATATGGTCAGACAAGGCATTTTTATGTACTGCTGAAAAAAATGCAGAAAATCAGCAACAAAGTATAAGCTCCATTGTTCTTCTTTATTTCTCTAGGCATCCCATTCTTTTCATTATAATGTATATCTTATACTGAATTTTCCTTTCAAGCTCATTTTTCCTATTATGCTATTTTCATTCAGGCTACTTATATTTTCTGTCCTTGGTAGTTTTGAATTTTACATCACTTTCTGAGCCATCTTAAATTAATTGTGAATTTCCTGTGCTCTTCTCTAGATTGCTATTTTTTCATCCATGCAAGAATCCCTGATTACAATGAAAGTATCCAGCAGCTGAATCATTACTCCTGTCACTAATTTGTCTATGCTTGCTCTGCTGGACATGCTCATCTTTATTTCCAGACTGATCCTGGGATTAGTTATTCACAGCTGACTCTCAGCTGAAATCACTGCTCCAGTCTCTGCTCTCAAATCTTTATTCCGTTCATCCTACTCTTTCCCAGAAAGAGCTATTTGCCATTATATTTCTGAGATCTTGTGAGTATTAAAATGAGCCTAGTGCATTCTCAGTACTTTACTTAAGGTCAAACAATCTGAGTAGTAAATGGAGTTGATGAAGACAATGGGAGTTCTGATGACCAAGAATTTGGTCCTTTCACCACAAACACAGGTTCTTTTCACATGAAATTTAACATTTATTTTGAGACTCTCAAATTCAAGGACACAATCAGTTATAATTCTTTTAATTTAATCTGTATTATTAATGACTTGAATCAGTTTCTCCAGTCAATTCAACGCACAACCCCACAAAAATTGCACTGGCAGAAGTGAGGGACTGTCGAGGAAATGTTTAGGGATTATTAACTATTTTATACTCATCAAATTGAAGGATAATAATGATGAATACAATCTGCTTAGTGGCATACAACATCATAAACAACTGGAGGGAATGCTTGCTTAGACAGGATCAAGACATCTGTTCTTAATTATGGAAAACAATCTATCACATTACGTGTAATGACAAACCAGAAAAGTGGGTTTATCCCAAGCTAAATCCCAGCAGTGTTTTCTCAAGACAGAAATTATTTTTGTGTTTAAGCATATTTTTAAGTTCTTTGAATGATACAACATTTTTTTTGTATGCTTAAGTATGTGCTTAAACATATTCATTAAACATTTCGAAAGTATGGACTTTGGAGAAAGATCAGATCCTTGTGAAGAATCTTGTAAATGAAATTGAGTTTTGGGCCTTTAGTGTGATGTCTATGCTGCCTGCCTTCCCTTTTGAAGGTTTAAGAGCCATAGGGAAAATGTGAAACATGAATGATGATGACTGAGAAAGAGTCTGAAAGAGTTGTGTGTTTCGTAAGAGCAATGAAGCACAGGAACACTGGCAGTTCCCTTTCTTTTCCTCTTAATGTCAGCTACAAAGTGTCAGGAAAAAAAAGTTACTTTCTGCCCCTTTGTAGACCTTATTTTAACTTTACTGATGAGGAAAACATAACACAAAGTTAATAAGCTACATCCTCAGTTAATTTGAAGGAGTCTAGGTCTGTCACTCAGTACAGCAAGGCTGATTTACATCTGTTGAACTCTCATGTCTCAGCTTCATACCTTTATTTAAACTATTAAACTTTTAAGGATAATTGCACGCATGTTAACAGTGAAATGACTTAAAATACACACACATTCTGTGGAAGCATCATTTGGTTTGTTATAAATGTGTTTGCCCTGCATACAAGGGAGCTTGATGGCTTACTGTGTAGAGATGGATGGGAGTTTCAAGCAGATTAGAATTACTGAGTTTGGCATCTACATTAGTGTTTTAGTTTGGATTAGGAATGTGCTTTTGAGACAAGCCTCCTGACCAGCCCCGCTCACTGTCATTTGATTCATACTGTGGAGCAGTCTTAGAGATGGATTTCTTTGGAGTGAAGCTAAACTGAGAGGTACAGTCCAACATTGCACTTAATGTGCTCTCATGTGCACTCAGTGTGCCAACAGGCACAACCTGGACCACCCTAGAAGTCTGAAGTAAAATCTCCTAAAATAGAGATGTATATTTTTGGACATTGGATCCTCTCCTTTCCTCTACAGATCTGTTCCAGCTGTAGCACATTACTTGCTACTGTAGACCTAGACCGTGTTTAATAAACATTATCTCTCATGTCTAAAATGGTACAAAAAGGAGGTTCTCTGCACTGGAGATTTAGTACAGGAGATTTATGCAGAAGTGCAATATATTCCAAAAAAACCCAAAAGGAATTCTAATGAGACAAAAGTTTCAACAAAGCTCAAAGCTTCCAGGCTTCCTGCTGATACGCACCAACCTTGAAACCGAAAAAGAGATTCTTGGACCTTTTTGGCTTCCTCCTCTTGAATCCAGGTACCATGGGTCCAAGACTTCCACACTTCCACCTTGTCAACAAAGAATCTGGAAGCCGTGAAATTTCTATCCCTGAGATTCAGAGACCTGCAGATGTACAAAGCAATCCATATGTTATCCCCAAAGTCTGGTGTGCTTGATTTTGAGGCAGTCCTTTATGATCACTACCCTGCGTTCCTCTTCTAAAGAAATCACTTAACAACACCTACTTCTTCCTAGCTTATCTCAAAACCAGTGTCATCTCTTCCTCCTTGTCCTATTGTCCGCCTTCCCTGCAGCTGACTCTGTTCCTTCTCTTGCTATTTTGTCCTTCCTGAGCTTCCACAGTTCCATCCTTACCCCATTTTCCCTCTGCTTCGCTGATTCCTTGGAACATCTCTCTAAGGACCCTTAAGTGTTATTCTCTCTGGTTCTTTGTCAACATCAGTGTTTATTCTGTTGATGCAGAATTCTGCCACGAACAATACAACAGAAAGAGATTATGGTATGTTCTGTGCCATGGCAACATAATTAAAACTATTTTTAACTAGTTAAAAATAATCAAGGGAAAAAAGGGGGGAGTTAAAGTGTTTGAATTGTAAGATATCGAGGCTTTCTAGTAATATCTTTTTTCTCATTCCTTTTAGATGGAAATTTTATTTGTAAGGTAAAACAAACAAAAATACCTGGATTTCTATCCTTAAGGATTATTATCCTTAGGGATAATTCTAGTCTTAGTTGAGATGGTGACTATTGTGCCTATGGACAGTAGGGATTAACTTGACAAATTTCTGCATCTTCTCTTTGTTAGGTCAGATCGTGATACTTTGAACTAAAAACAGAACAAATGCACACAACAGAGAAAACATGCAGCTTCTTTGTCTGGTGTTCTTGTTACTTGTTACTTGCAGGCTCACCTCTGGAGAAGGACACCCTCATCCAAGTGCTTTATCAGCTGCTAGGCAAGATATTGATTTTAATTGCTGTTCTGGTCATGGATTCACAAACAATATTGCAAAAAGAAATGTCTTGCTCACCTCAGCCAACTTGTTTGTTTTTTGCGGGTATATTTTTCAGTTTGTGGGTGATGTTTTGTACTTTAAACAGACAAAAAGAGAAGGGAAAGATAAAAATGGAGCCTGGCAGCAGTAGTCCAAATCTCACATGCCAGATTTTTTCAAGATTTAATTTAAGATAACCTACGTGACTGTTTAATCTGGACTCCTTTGCCAGATCAAAGTGCATTTCAAAATCACAAAAATGAAAGCTTAACATGCATCCTGAGATCATGGGAGATGGCTGGGAAGTCAAGCATGAAAGTAAATCTCAATCTAATAAATTCAACCATTTGGTTGTGTTATCATTGCAAATTTAAACAAAATTTTAATTAATTTGCCAAATTTGCCAAAAAATATAAAAAACTGACGGGTGGAGTATCCTTTTCTCCCCATTATTATTATTATTATTATTTACTAATAAAACTTTTAGTTTGCAAATCTCTTGCTTTAGGATCAAAAGTGTACCTTTTGGAGTGGGGACAGTGCTAGTACATATTTTGGTCTGGATTAATTTATCAATTGCTTGTTTACATTTTTAAGTTATTCAATTTTTTTAAAAAAAGCTTGAACAAGACTTTCTGGTTTTGATGTCTTAGATTAAGCCTTCACACAAGGTTTG
Source organism: Dromaius novaehollandiae (assembly GCF_036370855.1). Classification (NCBI taxonomy): domain Eukaryota; kingdom Metazoa; phylum Chordata; class Aves; order Casuariiformes; family Dromaiidae; genus Dromaius; species Dromaius novaehollandiae. The sequence continues at coordinate 6,157,179 of NC_088105.1, read as the reverse complement.
TCAATGGTCTTTTTCTGTTCTTCAAATAGTGTGTATCTCTGGGTAATCTCACCTCTTGCAAGCATTTATCTATCTATCCAGGCAAAAATCTTAGTGTCTGTTTCATTTTGGGGTTCTTTTGTAGTTGTTTTTGAATGGAGTTTGAACCATCAGTTACTCAAAGCAGTTACTGTGTCTATAATCTTCTGTCCCACAAAAATGTCTCTTTACAGATCCTTTCTCAGTTGCTATGGTCTCCAGTGGCTGCGTGTCAGTCTGATCTATAATCTCGGCATCATTTTTTTCTCCCGGGCCTCACTGTAGGCCCTCACATTCAGTCCTACAGAATCTTTTAACATAACATCTCTAAGATAATACTCTTCCTAATCATTCAGCCAGATAAAACTCTCCAGGCTCTTCCTCTTTATTGTTTCATTTACTGCAGTGTTTCTTTCTCTAGTCTTGATAGCTACCAATTTGCTAAACCTCTGTCAACTTAGAATATTTCTACAAATATTTTTGCCCTAGCCTGTTTCTCTGACTATGTCTTTTTGTCTCTTTTTTTCTGCTTTCTTTGTCATATCAGATATATTCTGCCTGGCTTTGCTTTCAAGGCCTTTCACGGATAATATGTGTACAGACTATCATTTCTCATTTGTTATCAAATGATTGGTGCCTCCACTGAGTCTGATAAGTACTTGCCTCTGATCAGGTTTTTATTTCATGTTAGATTTTCAGACAAGCACTTTATGCTCTTTCTCAGGCTGTCCCTCATTCTGGGCAGGAATTAATAATAAACACATCCAGAGCTGCCTCATATTTCTTTTTCTAATCCCTCTTAAAAAAAAAAAATCTTTTGGCACAATGTTGGTAAAACTCAATGACAGTTAAGCTGTTACATGTTCAGATTACATCCTATCAATCAAATTAAACCCTTGATTTCACAACACACGTTGTTTGGCAGCAATATTCCCTAAGATGTACCAATCTCTGCACTGCAGCATGCCAGCACACTTCTTCACTGGGCTGTGCTTCAATGAGATCAGGGGAGCTCATCTAAAAAGGAAAAAACCAAAACTGCTAGAAATAGGTTCCTTTTAAAAATTTTATTACATCAGTTTCCTGAAACAGTTCATAGTGAGGCCCAATGGTGCTAGATAGTGTAAACTGAAGTGTGGGGATACGCAAAGTTGATGTTGTCACTGATGGCTTTGTAATGAGAACCGTAATTTACTCTGTTCTCAGGATTTCCCTTTATTCTTTTTTTTTGTCTATATTCATCTGCTGTGTATATTCACCTTATAAAGCTATTGGAATCCACTCAAAATGTTTGTCTCTTGTAGTGCCATGATTGTGTAACAGCAAGGACAATAGATTTTGCTCCATGGTGGGACTCATAGTAACACTAATATTGCAAATTCATAATGATAATAGAACTGTGAGTTCCCTCTGTTGGGGTGAAAGTACTGAAATCTGAGACCTGACACCAGAGTGATCTGTAATTAGGGATTTCTCAGCTCTGTGGACTGTGGAAACCTAGACCCTGCTGCACAACACTAGAACCTTTATGAGGCCATACCTGAAATTGTTAGCATAGCCTTAAAAAATGTGATATTTGCTTTGGCGCAGCATATCCAAATGGTTCTACTCAGTGGTGCCATTGGGCCTGACTGTCACTGGCAATAGGTCGCCTTTTATACTACTGTAGCATGTTATTTTTAATGGGAAGTGATAGAGCTATAAGATGGCTGAGTCTATTTTATTATTAATTATGTTTTTAAAATATGCATAAAACAGAAAAAGGTACCTTAAATTGCCTCTCTGCACGTCTGATGTAGTTACCACAGGATACAAAGAATATTATAAAGTGGACTTGGATTACTGCAGCATAAAAGATCACATCATTATCTGCATCAGCATTTTATGAGAAAGTAATGTGTGCATTACAAGGTGATGAAGGAGGATTTAATGTTCAGTACTGGATATGTCCCCCTGCATCACATTTCTGGCATGCTGTATGACTACAGATCCACAGCTTCTCATTCTTCTTCTTCTTCTGCTTTTAAATAATCTTGTTTCAATATGGTCCATATGTGTTAAAGAAATGAAAGCTCAGACAGCATTAATTCACCTTGGCTTCCCTGCATGTGAGATGGGAGAAATGTTTGTATCCCTCTTCAGTGATATCTCCCAGCACTGACATTCCCTAATACAAGGAGAGTGCTTGCTGTGCTCCTTTTGATGTGGCACTGAAGGAAAACCTCTTTCCTTCAGTGGAAGCAACTATACATGGACCAGGAGGACGTATTTGAGTCCTAGAAATTGATCTCTTTGCTCAGACCCAGGTTCACTTATATCTAAATTCATTTGCTTCAGCCTCAGTAAGTGACCTTACTGACTTCAGTCAACCTGCTCAGAAGAAAGTACTATATATGCAAGACAGTTTTATCATATTTAAGTAAATGAAATAGTTACTAGCTATAATGAGGACAGAATGGTATGCTAGGTGCAAAAATTTAGGAGGATTTAGCTTCTACCAGACAGTTTACATGGAAATACATCAATTTTTATGATTACATTACTGTTTGAAGCGTTTTAATCTTAATAGATCTTTGGCAGTTGGGTGATCAGGTTATGAAATGCAAAGACTGCTCACATTGTAACATACAAGGTTAGGAAAAATCTGTTGGCACGTAAGATCATGATACTTGTAGCTAAAAAAAAAGCAAAGGAGGATGATTTCTGATTGCCCAATTCTTTTTTGAATAACTTCTATTTAGTTGGCTGAAGAAAAGAAAGCTCAAAGGAGATGTAAGGCAAATGCTCAAAGGGAGATAGGGCAAGATGGCTTCCCACCCAAAAACCTCTTCAGTTTGATATAAGTGTGAAAAAGCATTCCTTGTCATAGATAGCTTTTATGGTCGTGTACAAACTCCAAATTGACAGGGACAATAAGTTGTTGGAGCTCATTACTGAGAAAAATGGATAACTGCTATACGATTTTTCAGCAAAAAGTGTACAAGGGAGAATTTAGAACTGCTTATCCAAAAATCAATGTGGAAGGCCAAACCAGCTGTTTCACAGTTATTGTACAGTATGCTTTGCATATGTGTAACTATGCTCTGAAAATATACTATATTCAAATCTTTCCATATGCTAGATATGCTGTAGACATTTATGTGAGGTATTGGATTGATTTTTTCTGTTGTCTAAAATCAATAATTTGACAAAAATTAAATGAAGGAACTAATTCTGGAAAATTGCAGTTTTATAAGAGTTCCATTGATTTGCAAAATTAGGGAAAGAGAAAATACATGCAATGGTGTGTACTGAATTTACTGTCATAGTGGAAAAAAGATTCCAATTAATTATCTCCTGTGAAATTCTATAACAGGTAGATTAAGACGCAAAAAAGTCTAATGGAGAAAAGGACAATGCCATAAAACCACCCTATCACTAATTAAACAATGAAGAGCTTAATAAGGAAACGAGAGGATCAGTCAGCATCCATACTTCCCACAGACTGCTGCCATTTAGATTTGAGTATTTCCAGATCTTCTTTTCAGACATAACCCTACGCTCACATGGAATTGAATTTCTATATCTAATTCAATGAGATCTTTAAGGTATAATTTTGTCCTCCAATGTTTTAAAAGCATATTAGTGAAGGTAAATTATATTTCTTCTCTTTGTCCATCTTCACTAACATAACCACTCTCCATAAAATCCATGCCAACAAGTGGATCCCATGAAATGCTGAACACCTCCGGTTGTATTTAACCCTCAGAGATCAGTGTCAGGAGAGCACTGAGTTTACTCACACTGGAATTTTATTATTCTCATTCTGTTATTCTTTTATATTATCCAATATATTTATAGCGGCATATCGTACGTAAAATTTTATGTGGTTAACTATAGCCCTAAAAACACCACAGGCACTGGAAGAAATGGCGGCTGGGTCAGGGATATGGTAGCAGAAGCTGGAGGGCAGTTTCCCACAGAGAGGACGGGTGGTGGGGGGAGCTCCCTTTGCCCACGGCTGTGCAGGAGCTTACAGCTCCTTGTAAGACCATTACAGGTTTGGAGCTAGAGCTATGTGTACTTCCTTCCCCTTAAGTCAATGAGGATTTTATAGCTCTTTTTCACAAGCTAAGAATGCTAGACTGATGAGGTAGGAGACAGCACTGTCTTGTCTGTGAGCTGTTCTCATTCCTGTTGCGGCCTGCAGTAAAGAACAAAGAAAGGCCAGCTGCCTATGCAGTGATTGGAAACATTTTGCAGGCCATACCAGCAAACCGGGAGGGCTCAGGGCTTGTTTTTATTCAAAGAAAAGGCTTTAAAAGAAAGAGATCTCCAACATTGCTGGAGGGAAGACCCACCTCAAGCCCTGGTGGTGCCAGGCAGCAGTCTGGCTAGGACAAGAAGAAGAGAAACAACAACAAGCTGTGCAGAACTGTGGAAAATAAACAGAACACCCTGAGAAAGAGGTGCTGTTCTATCACTAGAAAAGGAGATGTATTTGAATAAGGATAGCTGTCATTCACAGCTCTTTGTGAGAATGTATGAAGCCCAAGCTGAATGTTTTATACTCACCCCTACACAGACCAGCACTGAGGAAAGCCTGTTCATTGAGGTGACTTGACTTTAAGCTGTTGCATAGTCTGAACCCTGGACATTTTCATAGCTGGGTATGGTAAAGACTACATAGGTCTGAACGACACTCTGCTGTACCTTTGCTGCAAGATTGTAAAAGCTGCTGGGTCCAGCCTTGGTACTGGAGATGCTGTAGGTCTGGTAAATTACCTGCTGGCAAATATTTTCAGCCAGCTGGACATCCTGCTGGAAGACCAGCTTATAATCCGGAGCAACAACTGTTATCCTTACTGCACATTCATTAAGTTGCTTCTCACCTGCAGTCCTGGCACGCTCTTCATGCACTTCTCCACGAAGCTGTTCTGCAAAGACATGGCTGGGCAGCAGGAAGCAATCAGGCTGAATAGCATCAGTGATCAGGGGTTTAGGCAACACTTGGCTCTGACGGCCCAGAACAGGAGGACTGAACTGCTGGGACCCTTCCACAGTGATCTGTTCTTTCCAGAAGAGCTTCTGTTGAATGACGTAAGTATAAAAATTAAGCTGACACACAGCTAAAAGAGCTTTTGTTTGATGATTCCCCAGCAACATAGGGCTGTATATTGTGGTCACCTACGAATTGCTATTTCTGAAGAAAGTGCATGTGACACCCAAAGTGTGCTTAGGACACACACTAAGGCTTTACTGGAGCCAACACTAGATACTCAGCTAACCAGATGGTATGAAAATGTTCAGGCTACCTTCAGCGGTATTATCAACCAGGAAAACTTGTTTCTGGGACAACAGCCCAAGCTCATTGTTATTGGTTTATCGATGACAATGCTTTTAGCAGTAATGATGCTAAGAATCCTTTTAGTTCTTAGTTAATATTATGGTGTTAACTACATGGCCTTGCATGCAGATGGCAAACAGACCCCAGTGAAGACATGCACCCCAATACTGAGAACGACTGCTCTGTAAGAGAATACACACCGCTTCTTCAGAAAATCACCAGCAATATGAGAGATCATTCCCTGCTGGTTGAGAGGAAAGAGTTTGCCTGTGGCTGCACCATGTTGGTCTTCTACCTGTCTCCAGACCAAGAATGTGATAATCACTATTCCATGATTAAAACAAGAAACCTGAAAGCAGAGAATTGCTTTGCTGAGGCTCTGATCATCACCATTAATATGATCATGGATGGAATAATTGACAATGTGATAGAAATAAACTGGAGGAGACACATGCTGCTTGAGTCCATATGAAGATGGACAATGAGGAGCTCTCCTGGATTATTTGGCAGATCCTGATGCTAAAGAAACATTTCTAGGCATGTTGCTGAGTGACTGGCTCCCTAGGGGCTGTGTTTCTCCAAGACCAGCAGGCACTGTTGGGAATATGTATCCGCATAACCAGCCTGGAGAGAACTACCCGGCAATTTTCCCGAGATCAGAACTGCATAAAGTTTTTTGACTGATATGGTCATCCCCTAGACGTAGAAAGGATCTGGTAAAAATCTCTGTCTTGCTTCACCTGCAGCTTCTTTCTTTTCAAGGACAAGCACTTACTACCCAGATTTTTAATGAATTTGGTGAGCCTTTCTCAGCATGTGCACCTGATGGGACTTTAACGGAAAGTTCCCTTTCAAGATATTCTGGGCAATTTCAGAAATGGCCTTTCTCGGATCATCAGCAGCAGTGCAGAGAATTGCTTTCCTCTGTTGGTGGGAGGAACCACTCAAATGCTCCAGGAGGGACTCTTCAGACAAAGGGACATCATGCTCCTGAACCTGCCCTGATAGCAACGCAGGGAGGTGGGCCTGGCTTATCTCTCTTTATCACTGAACACTGTTTTATGTGGGGTTTTTTGCTTTTTTTTCCAGTATGTAAATGGCCAGCTGGTGGGAAAAGCCCAATTCTCAGCTTAAAAGCCTTCTGTGTTGTTTAAACAGTCAACTAGATATCTATATGGTGCCTTAGTAGCATCTTCAAATGCTTGTAGAATTGGCTTTTGACAGAACTGTCTCGGGGGGTTAAAACCTGGAGGTTATCTTGGGGGTTCTTAACACCATGTATTTTGTGCTGAATGATGGTATGGCTCTTCTTGCTCTGGCAAAAAACATTCTGGACAATGTGCAGGATGCTAAGATTCCTGTGATGCACCTACTTAGTAAAAGCTTTCTCAATTTCTTTCACAAGCAGAATTCATCAAATCATTGATCACAATGATGTTTACTTTATTAGGGGGAATAAGTGGTTATTGCTAACACTTCCTGGTAAGTCCTTCAAATTTAATAAAAAGAGCAGCCCTTGATACAGCAGTTGCTGACAGCTGTAACACCACACGACATCCTCAGGCATAACAGAAAGCAAGTGGTTGGCATTCTCCAAAAGAGTTTTTTCAAATTAACTTTTTCCACATTTACTCAGCCCTGTCAGAACAGTGGGAAAAGCATGCTTTCAGTGCATGACCCTGACGAAAAGCTGTTGGGAAGCTGTTAAAGTTTTTAGTCAGTACCTTTCTGTCATAGAGCTCCTTCTGTGTCTTCCAGAGGGGCCTGGTTTCTTTTTCTCACTTTCCTTTTTCCTGATGATGGGACGCTGCTCTATCATGATTTTTTAAGGGCATCGCTGTCTGGATTATTGCCATAATCTGACATGAGTTCCCTTGATGCCTCAAAATTGATCTTTTCTTTGTTGATTGCATTTAGAGTGATGCCTTTAGTTTTTAAATACCACTTTTCCCTGGACTGCCGGTAGCCATAGGATTTGGGACCTGATGACATGCTCATCAGCTCACCTAAATAGTCATGGAGTGGGGGCTTCCAGCTACCCAGATGACTCATGAACACCAGCGTCTATGTTGTGATAAAGGCAATGGTCTTGCAGAGTATCTAAAGAGATCGTAAAGCTCTAGGCATGTGTATGCTGTGGTGAAACAGGCTATAAAATTTTTAGTGATGTGCTCCAGGGTTATACATCCTTTGGCGTGCTTCCATGAGACATTGGCTGCATCCACATTGACAAAATCACAGGAGGACATGTAATAACCTGGAGAAAAAGAGGAAACCGTACAACTCATCTGATTCTCTTACAACAGTGGTGCTGGGAAGGTTGAATCTCTGTCCTAATTTACCCCACAGAGAATTTAAAAACTGTTTGGCGTTTTCTGTTTTTTTCTTAATACATTCAGGCTAGAAAACAGCATCTTCTTCTGCCAGTAATCTTCAACATACTTTGATTTTTGTCAGCATCTGTGAGTGAGGCTGGGTAGCCTGAAGCCTCTTGCTTTGGAGGACATGTAGCTTTATATAATTTGAAGAAAGGCTGTTATTCCTCTGTTCAAAATGCCAAACCCTGCAGGTATCACAGATCCTGTACCCCTTCTCCAGAGCCTAATTGAGTCCCAGGGTACATCAGGTGCCTGCAAATGCTCTTTCTTTATTGCTATGGGTGGAGAGGGCCTGGCAGGTTTCAGCACAAATGCGGCACAAGGGAAACAGTAGTTTAGTGCTACTCTCACTAGAATTAGGGGGAAAAGAGCCCTTGAGGTGGATATACTTGCACTTTGACCATCCTGAAAAAGACTGTTTGAATGTTGAAATTCTCAAAAATAACTTTGAGGTGCTCAAGCAGGTGTTACCTGAACATGACATTACAGAGCTTGCAATGTCATTTCATTAGGGGCTGCTTTGCAAGACAAGCAGATGGCATCTTTCCTGCCACCAAAAAGAGCATCCCTAAGGATCATCAGCATGGGCACTACAGACCTGGCTGAGAGCTCTGTGTGCTCCCCATCTGATTTTGTCTTGACAGCCCATTTATGCTCCCATATAGATCTGACATTAAAACCTACCCTCTTCAGGTGATCCATGTTTTGTTGTGTCATGCAAAATACAAATATCCAAAGGTGGCCCCTGCCAGAGGATTCCAGTCATTTTCTTGGCAGCATTCAATACAGCCATGGAAAAGGCACGCGTTACATTCAAAAGCTGTTGCACTCTATCAATGAACACATAGCCATCAAAACGGAGTGGCCCCCTTTTGGTATTCACTGCTTTGGAATGCATGATGGATTTGAATATTTTCTCAAATATCCTTTTCCTCTGGTGACAGCCACCCAGAGGGAGGAGTGTTAGATTTATGGAACATAAACCAGCATGTTGCCATGTGAGCAGAAGCCAATATAGTACACTGCAAAGGGTCCATAGAGTGATCCACCTTCACATTTTCATCTTGCTTATACAATGTACAGTGGGTCTTCACCATAATCTCATTCCTGGACAATCTCCAGGCCTTCCTCAAAGTTTTCACATCTGCTCGGCAATAGTAACACAGTTCTTTCTGCAGGTCAAAAATCTTCTGGTTAGCAGTGTGCCCCACCAAGAATTGTTGTTTGTGTTCCAGCACCGTACTATCAACCCATCATATGGAAGAGGGCCTTCATGATTTTGATTTTTAGCAGTGTTGAAAAACTATGGACTCAGATCTTTAGCATTTGGGGAAGGCTGCTGAGTTTTATGGGTGAAAAATGTAAAGAGTATACTCAGGTTGGGGACATCTGTACAGAGGAGTTCACCACCATTGGTGATTAACTGCAAGTCCATTTTTTTCTTTCAGAAGCTGGCTGATAATGAAGGAGCTAATATGGTAGCCTGTGGTGTTATGCACAAGAGAAGTGGGGCCCCAAAGCTGTGTGTCCATAAACAACCAAATAATACCTATGAGACCTGTGTGCTGTTCTCCTTCAGCTTTCTTTTCCATGGGATGGTGCTTCCAGTGCTAACTCCAAGGCAAAAATGTATTTTGGGACACATGTCCCAGTTTTCTGCATACATTCCATGTCATAGAATATATAACCCTGCTGTGTTGCTGGATTTTTGATCACAGACATGAAACACTACTGCTGGTTTACATTATAAATCATAGCACATTCATAGCACATTCAACCTTTATAGTTGGGATGCTTTTCCACGTAGGGCATGCTTTTCCATGTAGGCCTAGCACGTCTCACATAAAATCACAGCCAAATATTTAATTTGTTTTTTAATAGCCAGAGCCATGTGCTGTTGAAAGCATTCCCTATACCTGCACAGCCGTCTGCAGTTAGGGCATCTTATTCTCACGTCCATGTTACCTGCTTAGTCATGCGACAGGCAAAGCTGATGATATTTAGGGCTCTGGATATGCTTGTACAATGTATGACAAAGCTCAGAAAGTTTCTCCTCCCAAACACCTTCCTGTCATCCTTAACACTGTAACAATGTTTATTGTGTAAAAGGAGGAAACAGGTCTTGGGATATCTAAGGCTGTCATTTGGCTTAAAAATAATGCAGGCTTTTTTCCCATTAGATGGATGATGGCACATACATTAACATACAGCAGCTCCTCAGACAAGGCAATCTCAGTCAGCATGACCTTCCTGTGCACAGGCATGTAGCTTTTTTGCACCACTTAACAGCTCTACGTCTGTCAGATCCCTCGGCACAGCGTGCTGTGAGACTATCAGCAAAACAGAGATTATTGTCCCTGTTACTTAGATTGATTTAGATTTTACAGTTTCAGAATGGGGGATAGACAGAAGGGTTGTACTCCTCCCATCCCTGAGCGCATCTGCAATAATGATAGCCGGGTGAACAGTCTGATCAAAACCCAGCTCCCTTTTGCTGTGTAGAGGCTACTGACTCAGTCCAAAAATGTCTCTGCATTCATATTGCTTAAACTAATAGTGGGAGAATATGAGGAGTCAGGCATACTGACAGCTTCAAGACCGAGCTGAACATAATCACCACTTTCAAACAGAAAGCCTAAGTGGTCAGAAATTGGATTTAGAAAAATGTTTCATAAGCTGTTTCATGTAGTGATATCTGATCTAGATTAACAAATCTGTATTCTTCTACATATCCCCTGGTCCCAGGCCCCTGGGCCAGCCTTTCCCACTGACACCCATGGCTCACGTAAGCCACAGGTTGGGCTGCCTCCCCCTCCTCGCTACATTTGAGGATGGGGGTAAGCTGGGCTTACAAATGTCCCCCTTGGGGCTACACAGTGCAGCTGGTGGCCCTTTCTGGGCAACATCCTCACTGTGAACTTTCAGGGGCACCCATCTCCTGCTCTGTAGGGGATGGCGTATTCTGGAAGTGCCTTTCAGGGGCTCATCTTCTGCCCTAGCAGGAGATATGTTCACTGACCCAGTAGGTTCAGAAAAGCTATTTACATTTGAGGGACCTTGTGGTAAGCCAACATGATGCTTGTAGTGAGGCAAAATCAGTTTAGCTTTATGATTAGCTGCGTTGTAACTGCTAGGCCATGGACCAAGGCCCCAGAATTATCAGCACCACCAGCTGGTATGACACCAACTTTTATGACCTGCAAATTTTTGAGCATGCCTTAAAAAAGAATCACTACTTCCCAATACTGACCGTATCGAAACTACCACACAAGCAGTCTTTATTGTGGTGTTCTTGTGCTCTGTCTCCCAGCTGGACCAGATGTTAGAAATAAGCATAAATTAAAAATTTACAAAATTTTTTGGACCATTATGGTGAGCTCTTGTGAAGGTTTGGGTGGGAGGGCTTTCAGAAGATTTTTTTTTCCACCTGGATTTATTTACCCATCCATTTGTGAAGGCTTTTTTCCTGACCGATGAGTATCACAAATTTCATTTTCATTGTGCTGTACTAAAAGCAAAGGCATCTTTGTTCACTATTCATCCAGCTTCTGAACTGGCTCTTCCTTATTCATCTAGTGACAGTTGCTATGCTGGTTACAGATGAGGAAAAAAACCAATACTATAATAATAAATCTCAGTGCCAAAATCCAGTCCTGACTGTTGCACAGTACTTTATGATATTTCATCTTTCCATCTCCTTGATGAATAAGCCAGTGCAGTCTCAAAGGAATAGTGTTTTTGAGATTTGCTTTTCTCACAGATCCCTAGATTTTCAAAATATGCTGAAATAAAACATACATTTATAATCTGGAAAGATGTTTCTGTTTAACTAATGTTGCCAATTAGCTGAAACCTCAGTGTAAGGGGCCACAGATAATTAAAGATGAATAAAGACTTACATTTCTGAGGGGAAAGGGAATAAAAAAATCATTTTGAAATAACTTTTGTGAACTTAGCAGTAAAATGTTTCTTTTAAGCATTTTTTAGCTTTCTCCCTGGGCATATTAAAAAGAGCTTTTTGTCAGGTAGTTATTCACATGTAAAGACCCAGGCATTTTTGTGATTCTTACTAAGTCTCTTATTACAGTTCCAATGCTCAATCACATATTATTAGTGGGCATCACCCACAGTTTCTGAGACAAATCTTAGTAAGGACTGTTGACTCCAATCCATGAGGCATTATCAGGCTTACACAGAGTAACTGTGAAATCAGTATTTTCCAATAGGCATTTAGGGTTTGCTTGTACTGTATATCTTCAACTGTGTTCTTTGATCAGTAGCTAGAAATTTAGAAGAGCCTGAATCTACCTAAGTGGTCAGAGCCCTTTGCCAGACAAAGCTAAGTACTGAACAACTACGCCCCAAGAGCAAAGGTTGCACATGCTGTGATTGTTTCTTTCTTGCTCAATCTATTTTCTACATCAGAAGAGGGAAACCATATTTGAAATATTTTAAAGCATATCACATGTTAAGACATATTTTAGGAGTTCAAGAGTATTCATGCAATGTTAAGGATTTCTAGAATATCTTAAGATCTGAATCCTGAGGAAGGTGACCAAGTGTTATATTGCAGAAGTGTACTGCTATTGGAAAATAACATATACCAGTGGCAAAAAATAATATGCTGTAGTCTCTGCTTGTTAGCACAATTACTTTCCTGATAATCTGTTCTGACCTGGACATTTGACCTCTCTGAAAGTAAGAGTGGTGATCTAGTTTTCCTTGGTATTTGCTTCCTTCTCAGTAAGTTCAAATATTGTATTTTTTCTTAATATTTTTATCTGTAATTACCCTGACTTTTTTTTTCATTTTCAACACATGCTCAAAAAGGTTGTTCTCTCCAAGGTCCACATATAGAAAAGTTTTATGTATCAGTCATGAAATTTTCACATTTTCTTCTAGTTTTATCTCAAAAGCAGATTAGAAGTGGCTTTTTCTTTTTTTTTTTTTTTTTTTTTTTTTTTAAGAATTATACTAATCAAAGGGAATACCAGTGTGGCATGGCAGAAGTATTTGTACTCAGTGGTTTAAACAGAACAAAATTTTCACAGGCTTCTCTACAAAGTGAAAGAGGTCGTGCTATGCCATGACGTTATTTCTCTCCAGTAGAATACTGTCTTTTTTGTTCCATGCTGTATACACTTTCCTCCTTTCAGTTAAAAACAGAGTGATATGGTCTGAGACAATAAACACAATATTTTATATACAGTATATTATACTTCATAAGCTATCTCTTAGAAGCCTAAAAGGAAATTTTAAATCAGTGTTATAGATGGCTGGACTGTCTGCTGCTCCTTCATGTTTATCATTCAGAATGGATGATATAAGAAGTTGGAAAGTACTCATTAACAGTATTCCCATAATATTGTCGGCGATATTTTTTATTGCAAGCATATTATAAATGGTCTATTTAAAAAAGGAAACAAAACAAAATACTCTCTGTGATAATAATAATAATAGTTAGCCATTTTTAGTAATGAATTGGCTGCTTTCTCTTTAGAAAGGGGCCACTTCTTCCGTCCTTCTTACTGTCACTTAGCACCTGCCATAAAGTATTCCTCTGTTTCTTTTTCCTGCAAAAAATTCTCTGCATAATTTTATCTTTGTGATTTTTATCTTAGAAGTTGTTAGAGAAAACAAGTTTTACATTTTCTGTACCCACAGAACAGATTTCACTGTAATTCATGTAATACTGAAAGTGAATTGTATTGTCCCTCCCTGTACACTAAGCAGAGCAATATTGCTTAATAAATAGCATACTAAGTAGAGAGATGCATTGAAGTGCAGCAGTAATGAGCAAAATTCCTCACCTCAAAACTGTACTAACTTCTTGTCTGCTGGATGCGACACTTCTGCTCTTGTTTCCTTATTGAAGAATGTATTTTTTCCATCTATTTCAATCAGAATTCCCCCAAGTGCCAAGTGTATCATTTCATATTATGGTAAGAGACAGTCTAAGGAGTGTAGGGAGTGTCGCTTCATCACCTTATACACTTTGAATTAATTCATTCATCTCATTAGCAAACATACTTTTATCTTTGTATTTTTCCTTTAGTTCTGGAAGTTAGTTTTGCTGATTTCCCTATAGTGCTGCTCCTCCTGGTAGAAGTATCAAATGCCTCATGATGAGATTTTTTAATACTTCCTAACTACTTTCTCTGGGATTGATAGTAAGATTGAATATCACTATGATTATCATTTTTTTGCAGGGTATTTTTTCATGTTTAAAGTGACAATTAAAATGAAATAGAAAGACATTCAAAAGCATAAAGAGTATGGTAGTCAGCCAATTTAATTTTTGCTTTTGGTCATCTAGTTCTGTGAAAATTTTCCCTAAACTACTTATTCAAGGAAAAGGATTTGTATGAGGAAAAAAAAAAAACAACCCAAAACATACCTTTCATTCAGTGAGATTATTTAAACTCTAAGTCAGCATAAAATCTGCCCTGTTCATGTCCCTTTTGAAAAAAATTGCAGAAATTTTGCTATAGTTGTTGACATCACTTAAAAAAACATAAATAAAAGAACCCCCAACTTGTGGGTTTTCTACAATATATGCCTACCAGGCCCATTTTCAGCTAACACTTCTCTTGGTCAAATGAATGTTTTCTCCTAAATACTGTATTTTTTTAGTGCTTAATCCCCTATAATCAATGTGATGTTACATAGGAAACACTTGTTTTGAGAATTCAGTCAGATCCTAAAAATTCTAACATTAATTCATGCCAGTTAAAGTTATTGAATGCTCTTCTAAGGATAAAATGAAAGCAAGGGCTAGCAGCATTTTTAACGTGCTTCCATCAAAGCTTGTGTGAGTTTTGAAAAGACTTTGAAAGGGCATTTGTATGTTATTAACTCAGTCGTGCACAAACCATAGAGAACACCTAGTTTAAAATTTTTTATTTAAATAAATTTTCTGGATTTCACATGACTGACAATGTCAAGGTTATATATAATGTCTGTGATTTATGATTAGGACTGAATGAGAAAAGTTATGCACATCTACCAAGAAGTAGTAGAAAATCTGAAAGCCAACAGATTGGGTACTGAACCAAAATATAATATATTTATCTAAATTACCTTAGAATACTTGCAGAGTGTCTTACTTTCTGTGCAACTGAGAATGGAAATTAGTTAATGCCTTAAATCATTCCAAATAACATAGCCATAACAGCAACAGTTGAAACTGGAGGAGATGGCGCTTTATCTGTGAATTGCTATAGTGACCACAAAAATTATTTGGCAAGCAGATGCCATATTAATTCTGAAAAACTTTTTGATATAATTTGTTTTGAGAATGAATCAAGTGAAACACCACATTTATTATAATATCATTAATGTAAGAAATGAGGAAGGGGCTAATTATTCCAACGTGCTTGAACATCATCTTGCTGAAGTACCAAACTAAGCTCATGCAGGTTGCTCCTGCAGGTAATAATCTGGCTGTGTGTTGGGCAAATCTTGGCATAGTATTTTCTTTTCACTCTAGGGAAACATCCTAGCTTTTCCACTGACAAACACGGAGAGTACAATGTCCAAATTTAGCGGTCAAATGCAGGCACTCTGATGTTTTGTGCTTGTAGAGGCATAAGGAAGCAGAATGCTATGGATATATTGCATGGAGAACACCAAGGTTTAATATTGCCATCTTGAAAAAAAGCAATAGGGACTTTACCCCGCATGGCTGCCCAGAAGCTGTGTGCTGTAAACATGGCACAGAGCAGGAGTCTGAGCACAACCACAGCTTACCAGCCTGTGCTGTGGTGTACCTCTGGGCAAACTGGCCAGGGTTTTGCTGATGTGACAACATTTGAGAACATCATCCAGCTCTGGCAAAACTATTTTAGAATTTAAGCAGCTGCAGCCATGACAGTAAGTTGTAGTAAAATTATTGACATGTAGGTGAAAAATATAAAGGTGTTAAGGCAATCAACACATTTTTTTTCTTTTAATCAGTTTGAAACCTGAGTTATTTGTAGACAGATGGTGCTACTCAAATGCCTGATTTATGTAAAAAAATCTTTCATAAAAATCTGTATGTTTACCCTAGCATATAGGCTACCGCATTAAGAAATTTTAGCATGTCTTGCTGAGAATAGAGAGAAAGATAATCTAAGAGGATTCAAAATAGCAAGGTATTAGAAGTTTTTAGGGCTACTGAACACTGTACATTCTCTTAGCAATGATCAGCACAAAGTTATTTAGCACAGGTGTTTATGTAATTGTGATACATTAGGAAAATTAGCTATGTTCAATGGGCCTCAAGCTGACATGTCTGCTTTTTTGTTGAAACGGTCTATTGTTAATATACAGTTATGATGCAAAATATATACTGTAATATTCTGACGTAGGAAGACTTGCTGATGGGTTTTCAAGGCACATATTTCTTGGTTTCTTCAGTTGCTGAATTACTGACTTTTGTAAGAGACAATTTAGAACACAAAAAACACTCCATGGATTTTTACACAGTGAATTCAAGCCAAAACATTCCTCAGGCTACTGCAGTATTGGCAACGTTCCCTAAATGTGACTGGCAGACATGCAGCTGAAAACAATGCAGATGTAAATGAGTGAAAATCTGGTAATTCTAATTCCATAATTCTTTTATCACTCAATTCGGGTGCTCATGGTTCATTAAAAAATACAAAATTAATGACTTTTTTTCCAAAGGTATGTTACTCTTAAAAGTCTTTCAGGTGGTAAGCACACCCGTTTCCTTTTACCTTATGAAATTATCACAGAAAAAGTCACCTCCGTAAAAAGCTGTGAACTGGATGGCTGGGCTGATTAAAACCTACCATTACAAGTCAATGATAAGCAATATAGTGAATGCATTTTGATGAAATGGCTTTGTATATACCTGGCACAACTGAGAGGGATAGGAAGAACTGAGCTTAGTGTCTGTGGCCCTTTACTGACGGCAAATATAAGAGATTTTCCATAGCTCAGTGAATAGGACCTATGCCAAGCAAGAGGATCTTAGATCTCTTTCAGTAGTTGCCATAACTATATATTCACTACCATAAAGTTGTGGATGTATCTCCTTTTATCATCTGTTTAACTGCCCAAAGCAAAAGAGCCAAGTTCCTGAAAGCTCTCTGTCTACAGCAGAACTCTGCTCTGCCATTAAGTGGCATGCAGTTGATTTTTGTTAGGCTTTGCTTAGTCAGCACAAACTTTAGACTGGTATAAATCCCAATGGGCTCAAAACCCTACATTTATTTTATAACCATTAGAAGTAGAGCAGCCTGTTTTCATAGAGAATATTTGTACTATGGGACAGATCTTCAGCTGCGCAATGGATATGTTGCTGCTTTTTCCAGCTAATGATGAAAAATGACTGAAAAAGCAAGTTAATTAGCTTTAGCTGTCCACTGCAAGTGAAGAAATTTAATCTTAAATGTTAATCCTGTTGATTTAATAGACATGTTTTTAAAGAGATATCCAGAAAAGTAAGTGAAAACAGTTACTAGCGATGTCTAATTGTTAGTGTACTCACACAGGACATAGGAGATGCCTTCACCATAAGCCTATAGGTTGTTCTGAGTTACAGTGTTTCTCTTTGATCTCTGTTAAAGTCAAGCTACTGGAGGTAAGAATTGAAGTCACCAGGAAAAAGAATTGCTTAATTCTCCAAGACGTAAATATGACTCTGTGATTAAGTGGTGAGGGTATTCACCAAACCTGATGAGCAGTTTCTGTGTCACAGGCTCTGCTCCAGAACTTTTCCCTACATTTTATTTTAAGTGGAGATTTTTGGATTGGGTTTTTACCTAATCGCTTCAGTTCCAGCAAAATTTTCAGTATGGATTCTCTCTGTTCTTAACCGATTTCTGCTCAGGATATGTTACTTACTGATGGGTGACACTGCAAAACACTTTCAAGTCATCATGAGTTAACTCCCATCTGGATACTCTTGCTAATAAATATTCACATAAATATTTTCAGCAATTTTCCACCAAATTTCTTAAAAGCAAACTTTTTGCATTCTCAAATATTTTTAAAAGCTCAAGAAAGAGTGAAAAATATACTCTTATTGAAATTACTTTTCTTCACATAAATGTTCCTTAGAATATATTGCCTTGTTGGCCCAATTAAGCTATCAATCTATGTTCATTTATTTCTCTTGTAATGTTCTGAATTTTTTAGATAATTGTTTTAAAGACATTACTGTGACGAGTACAGTAAACATTTCACAGGAAGAAAAATCAGCAGTAAAAAGCTAGATTTTAATTTATAAAAGCACAGACTCTAACTGACTTCAGGTCTGATACAACTACCAGAAATTAACAGTATGGGAAAGCTTATCATACTAAGTAAAATTTAAGATGCTATTAAATCAACTTATACCTAGACCTTAAAGTCCAGATCCTTAACAGATCCCTTTTCTCTGGCTATACTCCTGCCTCAAATTTCTCTCTGAAATTTATTCTTGCACCACTTTTATCCATTTGCTCATGTGTCAATATTGTTCATAAACTGAACTAGATCTTCTCCCTAGTGTTTACTCTAGACGGATGTGTCTAGATAGAAGAATCATATCCCAGCCATTACCTTCACTTTGCTTTGTTTTTCATTAAAAGGAAAGGTAACAGTCATCAGGGTCAACAGACCAGAAAAAGTGTCCTACTGTTTGTTAAATTGTCTAGTGAAATAATTTAATATAATCGTAAAACTGCTGTGTGGAAGAGACTACTGTGATTTGTCTCATTCTGTCAACTGCTTTGGGGCAACAATGATTAGAAATAATGGATCAAGATGGAGTTATTTGGCCAAACCTCTACCCCCCAAACATCTATGTAATTACACATTTGGAAACAAGCAGTCCTGACTGCAACAGTTTGTAATAAAAATACAGCATGTTTTGTCCATAATGATGAAATTCCAAGACCTTTTCCTTTCAGATCTTAATCTCCTTCTGTTGCGGATGTAGGGTAAGATGTATCCTTTGTGTTGAGCATATCCTTTTGCCTCCACCAAGAAAATCAATACGCAATTATCCTAGTGTTGGACTTTGAAAAGTCAGTAGCAGAGGACCTTAAATATCACATACTTCTTCTCCTGAACAGGCTTTTATTTTAGTATAAGCAGGAATTGCTTGCTCCAGGCCATTCGTGATGCAGCGTAAACCGAGAGCAAAGATCCTCTCTGTTCTGTAATATCAGTTACTTCCTTGCTTGCCCAATTGTACTGTGGAGAGGAAAGCTTCAAGGAAGAAGAAAAAAGCTGGATCTGCTATTAAATTGATAGATTTTTACATCAAAATTCTGTTTTACAAGCGCACATTGAAGATAAACTTGTGGGATGAGATTGCTTTGTTCTAAGGAACACAGTTGTCTGTTGAATATAAATAGAAAGGAGACTTTCAGATAAAGCAGTAAATGCCCAGAGAACTGGATTTTTATCCATGGCTGTGCCATAAGAACTCTGTAAGATACTAAGAAAGTTACTTCAAAATTTTGGAGGCAGTGGGTAATTGGTATTATCCCATTCTTTAAGTGCTAAACTAGATGTTCTGAGATTTAACAGTCTCATAGAAGAATCAACCTTTCCCATTAAGTATGCTCGAAGGACATTTCAAAATCTCATTGTTTCAGAGGGTAATGTTCTTAGGACTTTCCTTAGCATGGATAGCATTTGGGATTTAACCAAGACCACCTGGTTTTTTTGCAGGAAAAAATAAAATGCAGCCTGAGTTATGCTGGTACCTTCAGTAATTCTTTCTATTGTAATTTCGTAAAATTGTGTTTTTTTCAGTACGTGCAAGGATTAATGGCCTATTAACAGGATTAATATTCCTGTTTCTCTTCTATACTTTTTTCCACATCTGATTGATACACTTTGAATACGTTCAATACGTCAGCATTCATGGGGTCATAATTAATTGAAATATAGGTTTGGGAAAAATAAAGTAAGTACATTTATTCTTCTCCTGCTCCATTCTCTGCCTGTGTCCAGTGTTCAGAACCAAAGACAAAAGATTCATGTAAGTTCAACTATGCTATATAGACAATACTAATGTAGATTTGAAATTAAGATAAAGGTTATTTTCTTCACATCTATAGATACATACAAAGCATTAAATATATACTGAATGTGAACTGATGCACTGAATTTTTCCTCAATATATAACAGAGATTAAGATGGGAGGAATTCCTGTAGAGTTGATAGGTGATCCTGAATTGACTGTCATGCGACCTGTCCCTAACTGTACATTAAGTGTTACCTGAACATTCAGAGTGACTCCTGGTCTTCTATTACACAACTCAGCAATGCTGCAAACAACTTCCAGTTGTGCTTTATTTCATGTTGTTATGGAAACAACGTCACTATAAGGCCTCCAGCATGAAACAAAACTTACATACCAGTGCAGGGAAAAAAAAAAAATCATGTAGTCATTATAATGTGTTCCTAGCATTTTATATAGGTTTTTACCAACCCTGACAAGATATCTGGAAGAAAGAATTCAGTTTTCAAGTTAACCTGGCAATGGGGATTTGCTTCCAGCTTTCATAGCAACTAAAGTTTTGATAATGTTTGGGAGTCAAGGGTCACTTTTAAAGTGCTCTGCCTATGGTCTCTGTGGTTTCTCTGTTAATCAGTAGTTATACTTGAGCTTCTGCTGACATTGAGCTCTTGGGATAAGACTAGATTTGCAAAATACTACTGTAATATTTGGTTGAGGGTTTTTGCTCTTCCTCTGGAGCCATATCAGGCATCAATAGAACTTCATGTAGCTTACACTTTCCAGCAGCTTTTGACAATACTATTTACACGAAACTTGAATTGAACAGCCTTGAGCAAGAAGAATGGCTTTACATAATTCATTTTAGTTGGACAGTGTGGAATAAGAAGTGTTGCAAGGGCCTGTTCAGCAGAGATAAGAACTCTGACGGTCAAGTTTCTACAAATACCACACAATTCCCTGGATCAGTCTTCAGATTTCCAAGTTATCACTAGTTTGCAACTTAAAATGAGACTTCAAGTTACAAAGCCTTTTTTTATTTAAAATGCTATCTTTTATTTAGCATGTCAGTATTGGAATTTCCAAGAACTTAGGGAAACATGATTTTGCAGGGGTTTGCATAATATATAGTTTCTGTAAAAAAACAGACGAGATCAACTGCTACTTCTCTGACTATCAAGCCAGGGAAACTCTTTCACAAATTCAAACCAGTAATAAAAAACTAAAGAGAAACAATCTTTACCCTAATTGATGAGGCAGTATGATATCTTTGAAAACTGTTCTGATTTTATGCTCCGTAAGTTGATAAGAAGTAACTTAAAGCATTCCTGAAAAACAGCCCCCTTGAAACTACATTAAAGGCAGAGCTACTCTTTCCAGAACAGTGAAGTCAAAACATAACATGAACTGTGCTCATACTTGTGGTTCTCTTTTTGCCTTTTTCTGAGCTATTGAGCTTCATGTGTTCAACAAAACCTACCGTCCAAGTGTACTCTGAAACCTTCTGTGTTCTGAGCAGTTATCATGGACCTCTCCAGTGAAGACTTTACTGTGAACTTTACATATTCTGGAAGTCCCAATCATGGATTCAGATATTTTAAGAGAAGACAATAGTAATCACCTTTTATAAGCCCTCCATAAATGTAATAGACTAACTTCTCCCAAGGCTTCACAGTCTAGCTTCATCTTAAGAAGTCTAAGGTGAGTTAGACATTTCTTCACAAACATGGTTCTCAGGCTAAATCTCAGTAGCATGGTGAGTGTTCATTTTCACAGCCATTTTTGTAGGTTTGCAACTGACACTAATTTTGACTGACTTGAATATTCTAATATTAAAGAAATCCCAAATACACAGTAATGAAGTTTTATATCAAATTTATCTTCTCTAGCCCCCCAGCATGTACTCACACATGCCGTTATGTGTATGTGTGAAAGCTATTAGAGAATGTAATAAGTCTTTTAAGAATGGACAGGATGGAAAAAAAAAAAAGAATGATGGCCGCAGAGGTGCACCACCATGACAATGTAAAGCATTTGAGTTAGTCATGGTTTGGTAATGTCACAGGCAGTTTTAAAAAGCAGATGATAAGCAAGATATTTCTATTCCCTAAAATCTCTGGTACTTGAATTATACAGTCCTCTTATTCTAATTGTAGTTTTCCATAGCATATTGTAAAAGCAACAGCTTTATTTTTGTATGTACTTTATTCACAGTAGGGATTTTTTTATCTAAATTGTCCAAGAACTTTTAAAAGTGTTTATAGTTGTATTAAATTAAAACAATCCACCATCATTGCCAGTATACTTATCCCCAGTCCTTCAAAGAAATTAATATAACTATATGCTATGCCAAACATGCAGATTTTGAGAAACTTATTTCCACATTAATTTCATGCAGATTCTAAATCTCTACCACTAGTTATGTTATTTAGAGAGCATACTTTTGCCACTGTAGTTATGAAGAGTGAACTCCCCAATGTCACTGCAATTATCTAACAGAGAAAGGTTTCCACCGACTCAATACCCTTACCTTTTTATTTGACTAAATTTTTCTTCCATTCTCTCTTGTTCTCTCTGCCCTTACGATTTACACCAACATATATTGAAAGAAACAAGCAAAGTAAAATAACCCTTTGTACTCAAATCATTTTAATTTTTATTGTGTGGATGTATGTGTTGTAACTGCATTTGCTAGTTTCTTATATCTACTCCCTTATTGATCTATGTGAGTAAGAGCTGTACTTCCTTCTGAAAAATGTGAAGATAAATGATCAGCTGTCATAGAAAACCCAAGCCTATCATCCTGAATAATGTCTGCCCCTTTTTTTTTCTAAAATTCAGTAAATTGCATTTAATGAGACTAGTAATGACATAAGAAAAGTCCGTAAAAGAACAGGACCTGACCGCAAGAACTTCCTTTCTTCTAGTGTCTTAGGCTTTTAGGATCTTAGAAGCAATTAACTGTTCTTGGCTGGTTTAATCAAATGCATTGCTCTTAAAGCATCACAAGGGCCAGTTAAATCATTTTAGGATATGAACAGCCACGCTAAAGCAATTTCCACTCTGTGACTGAATATTTGCTGGCAAACCAGAAGACTGTCTTTAAACCTTTTGGAGTTGCTGGATGAATATAAATATAGATGTGACAAAAACATTTTAAGACTCAAAAAACCCCCAAAGCCTTCTTGCTGGGAACACTGAGACTCAATATATGTATTTTTTCTGTAATTTCACAGAATTATGTATGTGCCCTAATGCATTCCTCCGAAAGTGCAAGCAACCGCCTCACAACACTATTTTTTATGCCAGAGCAACAACTGAAACCACTCTTCAGTTTTTGTGGCTGAAATAGACATTCTGTTAATAAAATACATCATGGGTGGAAGACACATATCAAAGCCACTACAAGAGCAGCCATGTCTGAAGTCTACATCAGAACTGCTTTTGGACAGTTGACCTATGCTGACCAGAAGCTAAAGTAAAGTACACTGTTAGACAAAAAAAAAAAAAAAAAAAAAGAGTTAAACTTGCTCCATTTAACAATATATTTCTCTTTGCACAATGATTTTTTCTACTGATTCGGCATGTCATAAGTTGATATTTTCTGTATTTTCCCTACTGTTAGGCCTTGGTCCTTAAGATAGAGAAAACAAGTGATCTGGTAACACATTGCAACTGTAGTGAAATTATTACAATTTAGTTTGGATATACACCCCCCTCCCTTCTAACTCATGAACTAAAAACTGTTTGGATGTACTAATTATGCCCAGAAAAATGTCTGTTTCTTGTTCATCTAACTGCTTAATTGAATTAATGGAATATCATATACTAGTCATGTACACTAACATTAACAGAAACCTTACCGAATTATGAAAATCCCAGAAATGGAAGCATGCTATGGGGATAAAAAAACAAAAAAACAAAAAAAACCCTTAAAATTCTTCCATTTCTATATTATTAAAAAACTTCTATTCCTGAAAGCCATCTTTTTTTCCCAATCAGCTGCAATAATACTGAAAAAAAGATACTCTCAGAAGTGGAAGATACTATTGCCCTCCACAAATCCTTTTTAGTTAGGTCAGATTCAGTCCCGGGGTACCGTATGTGCTAAATGAAGAAGAAAAACGTTATTTTTTACTTTCTGATAAAAATGTGTATTTTCAATATCAGAGGTAATAACATAATAACAAATCTGTTGCCTGAAAAAAATCTTGTAGATGTTGACTGCAAAGCCCTAGATCAAAAGATAACACTGATGACAGCCATAGAGGCTTTTTGAAGAATGTAACAGCTTAACAAAAATCTTCATCTGTTTCAATTAAAGAAAAATGTATATGCATTTCCCAGGAGTAGAAAACTTCTGGAGGCTGCTGGCTTCTCAGGAAGAAGTTATTTTTTTATTAAAAAAAGACTGACTTTGACTACACACGCTTTGGACAGGCTTTGCTTTATGTTTGATACTGATAGAGGGTTTCCGGTATTACACCTGATGGATTTTCTACAAATAAATTCTCAAGCATTAGACTTGCTTTATTGCAGACCTGTTTTCTGAGACATGCAGCAATCTAGAGATATGTCATTTATACTATTACAGGCTTGCATTCCCATTGGAAATAAATGGTGTTATTTTCATAGATGATTGATTTTGACAGTAGAAAATATATTTTAGAAGTGGAAGATTGCCAATACTACTGGTCCAAAGGGCTATCAGTACAGTTTCTTTTTTCCTTTATTTAAAACTCCTAACCAAAGTAGAGCAGGTTTGATTTACTAAGTGAAACACAGAAGAATTATTCTACATTGACTTTGAAAACCTGCTCTAGAAGAAAGAAGAAACCAGTGGTGTGAAGAACATTTAGTGCATGCAGTCTTTGTAGTGCTCAGTCTTTCTAGTCTGTTCAGTTATCACAAGAGTGACACAGAAAGATATGAAATAAATTGATAATCAGAGTCTGATCATTCCCAACCTGAAGAACTTCATCTGCAGAGAGGAATTTCTGTTTGCTTCAATTGCTAAGTTGAGCTGCCCAAAATGACCCTCATCTCCACCACAGTCACCTCATGAGACTTCAAAATGTCTTTGTTATGCTGAATAGGTCTTTTGTAGCCAGCACTCTTACCTGCCTTCCATTCTTTATAAATAACTTATGGGGAAAGTGTAGTGGTAAGAAGAATTTAAGGAGGAGGAAGTAAGACCTGTTCTCTTCTCATATTTTGCATCCAGAACAATATAAATTATTAACATTTATATACTGAAAGGAAAGCTGAAGCAGTGGTTTCTTTTGGTTGAGTTTAACAGAAGCCCTGTGATATTCTCTGTCCATTGTGACACTTTCGGCAGGTCCTGCACATCAATGTCTTATGTTCCCTCTTACTCAGTTACAGGACAAAATTCGTCCCATCTTTTCAGATTATGTTTCTTAAAGAGGGGTATTTCAGTGAGCCAAGATTCAGGGCCAGCTTTGTTCACACATTTAGTTGCAATTAAACAATCCTTGTTCTTTGTTAAGAGACTTAATTGTTTAGCAAGAGCAGCAGCTGTAATCAAATTATTTCGCAGATCTATACTAGGAAAAATACAGCCTCATATTTATTAGCAGAGTAGAAGGCTCTGAAAAGTCATTCTGCTTGACTAAGAGCAGAGACATGAAGGCTTCCTATACAATTAGTTTCCTGATGCATGTCATTAGATTTTTTGCTGCGAAGGATTTCCAGACAGAAGATGTGCTGTGAAGCAAATCCTAGGGTCTTCACAGATGTGTTGAAAAACCTCTAAATATTTTGCAACATCATTTTCTAGCATCAATAAAAAGATTTTTTCATTTTTAATTTCATCAACTCATTATTCTGAGCCCATTGGGTTTACTATTAGAGTTCCTTTTAAAATTAAAAGTTTCACTATTAATAATTAAATTATCTATAAATATGCAAATTATTTTTAGCTAATTTGTTGTAATAGACATGAATCCAAAGTCTGATCAGGCACTTAATTATTTCTTATGATGCTTGGGAGATATACAAATGCATGGATGTTTTGCCGGCATTGGTTGGGACAATGGCTTTTAATTCTGTGTTATAGCCTTATAAAGTATTAAAAAAATTGAAATATAAGCAATTTTTGAGATAGAGAGGGTAGTAATAGCACAAAAAAGACACTAAAATATGAAGAAAAAATTAAATGTATTACTGAAAAAATGGAAATATAGAAAACATGGTATGTCTTTCATTCAGTGAAATGAAACAAGAATAGTCAAATAAAGCATTATTGCACAACTTTTAATAAACACTAGGCTATTCATACTTGTCGTTGACCCATAGCAAACATGCCAGTAACCACTGAATACTTGTCTCTGGAACAACTTGGTCTTCTCCAGTAAGAAAAATAGTTTTCATTTTCTTCCTTTTCTTTCTTTTTTTTTTTTCTTTTTATGGGCAGTAGAACTTTTCATAAAAGATCTAAAGCACGGTCACTACTTTTAATCACATTACAATTTATTGTCCATTAGACATTTCTCTCTCAAAATCCAACCAGATGTTTCTGAAATTATCTTCTTTTTCTACTACTGCAGAGTTGTAGTAGCCAGATCAGAATGTACTAACTCTCTGTATCACTGTGCAACATCCCATTAATTAGTGGAATTTCATTATTTTAGGGGAAAGAAATATGGTCTGATTTTTACAAAAATTTTAAATCTTTTTTTTTTTTTTTTTGCGAGTGCAAATCACTGTATGGATGATGAACTAGTATGAACCCATCATATACTGTTGATCCAATGTAGCTTTTGCTCAGTATTTTGCTTCATGAAAATAAGCATAGCAAATTATCCTGTAAGGGAGCTGGGTTATCATGGCTCTACTACTACAGTCCCCAAACTAAGTCTAGGTTATGACCAGCCCAATTGTTCTTAACTATACCATACTGCAGTCTGCAGTGTAATCAAGCCCTTGAAAATAAATCCCCTTGCAACCTGTAGAAATAAGTGATGGTCAAATAGGAACATATGGAATCATGTATGAACACTTAAAAGAAAAAATACAAAATGTGCTGGTATGTAGCTAGTCTGTCTCATTAGTAGCAATAAAGGCTGGTAAATCTTTAGGAATGCTGTGCACAGTGGGACACCATCTTATTTCTTGTTCACATGCAAATTACTAAGGATCGTATAACTAGAATGGGAGAAAAACAGGTTTTGCAAGCCATTTCATTTCTTTAATATCCTTTTGGTTGACATTAGAAACTTAAAAAAAAAACCTAGAAAAACAACAAAAAAACCCTCACAATTCAAAAGTTCCAAAGTGGTTTCCTCAAAGAGAATTCCGTGCAGGAAATACTGCAAGATGGTGCTTCAGAAATGATATATTCTCCCTGGGACTAAACAACTGTGGAACTGTTCATCTTAGTTGTGTTGACGCTTCAGGCTCTGCAGCAGTGACTAGAAGCAGCCTCAATAAAGGCCACTTTTGATGCCACGTTTGTGGTTCTGGGATACTCTGTTATTGGACAGATCCAAAGTTTGGGGCCTACCCTGCCTGGAATTCTAAACCTTCAGCCACCCAAATGTTGGTGTTGGCCTCAGATATGTAGATGCCCTTTTTGTTCCAGATTCTGAGTTCCAGCTCAACAGCAAAAACTCTGAATGCTGTCAGGCCGCTTGAAGCCCTAAAGTCCCCAGAAGCCTATCCCATGCTCAGGGAGAGTTCTATAGTAACCTTGACTTTAACTTTACTGAAATGCCTCAGGTTCAGTTACATGGCATTTTTCAAAGAAATTGCTTTGCAGAAAGAATTCCAGGCAGCTGTGTCTGCAAAACTATTTTGGAGTCTATTCTCAGAGTCATGCCGTAACTCATTGTGTTTCTGTGGCAGGGCACAGCTTAAAAAGTTTCAGTGGAAACCTGTCAATATTTGGTTTAGATTTCCTCTTTTCTCCCTGTAGAAACACAGTCTCTTCTGTGCTTTCTACAGCTATTTCTGCTAGCCGCTGCTGATACCATGTCACGATTTCACATGGTATAATAAATCTCCTATGGAAATGAATACATTGTTAAAATAAAAGTAAATTCTTCCTAAAGGATAATCTACAAATCAACAGTGATACTGAGTGTGCTGACACCTGTATATCTATCTGCAAAGCACAGGAGGAAGTCAAATTACTCTGGATAGATATTTAGCTGGAAAGACATTCATATGCTGACTTCCTGCTTTTCTGGAAAATTATACTGCATTTTGGCAGATCTTAGAGATTCCTAGCATGGGGCCTGAAGCCCCTGGTTCTACATAAAATAAAAAGGATACCTTTTTGACACTCTGGTCTATAAAAAGAATCAAGAGAGAAATATCACAGCTCATTTCTCTCCCAGTTTTGTTTCTTATTTTCATAAAGGACAGTCCGGCTCAAAAGAAAGGAAGAAATTCAGAAACCTCTGCGTCTATCCATGACTGATTCAACACCATAGTAATTTCACAACTGCTGCATATTTATTACAGGCAGGCTGTCTGTGCTGTCATGGCATCTCAGGCACAGCTCAGGCATGCTGCATTGTTTAAGATGCTTGAACTATGAGACTACTCTTTCCTTTACAGTACAATGTGGCTTTTGGCCTACAGATATAGTAACCATATCACCACGAGATACATGACAGTTCATCAGCGTAGATTTCTCTTGTACTGTCATTAAGATCTGCAGTGATGGCAAGATGATAGTATTTTATCCTGATGCTCTTTTTATTTTATTCTTTTCAGCAACACTCAGTGACAACTTGAGCTGAATTACTAGATTAATAAATTATATTAAGACATGAGATAGTAATGCAGTCAGTCACTACTCTGGAGGGAGTTTAAAAAACAGAAGATTGCTAGCTGTTCTCAAATCACGAGAACTAAAACAATGCAGGATTTCTACTTCTGAGCACACAGGATTCTCAATTAATTACCCACCTGAAGTTTAAAATTATCTTTTCCTTGAAGCAGACAAGTGCTTTAGAAACGTTATGACAGTAAATGCCTATATGCAATAATGAATACAGTAGTGTTAAAATGTATTTACCTAATTACTTGTCCTCTATTTTGTCAAATTTTAATGATGGTAGAAATTGATACTCAGATCAAAGCAAAACTTACATTCTTTTCAGTACTAATACACTGTCTTCTGCAACCATGAACTCCAGATATGGGTCCTGAAATGCCTAAGCTGTGGCATTTTTACCAGGGAGATAACGCAGCCAGCCTATGACTTGTGCTGCCTACAGAAGCAATATGTAAGAAATAGACTGCTAAGATACTTCAGAGTTAACAGACACTGAATTCAAAGTTTGTACAAAATGGTTGGTGTTTATCAAGTAGTCTTCCATCTAAAAACATCTCTCCTATTTTAGAGCTGACACAGATGCACATCCTAAGTAGGAAAAAGCATGGTTTGTCTTCTAGCTTCTATCCACCTCTTATTTCTAAATGAAGAGCTTTCATATTCCATCCACCCTGCAAATAGTGCATGCCTTATCTACAGGACTCAAAAGCTTTCCAAAGAAACTCCTCTTGATCAATAGCATACAGGTCAGCAAATGAACAGTTTTTCAGTCTGTAAGTGAATCACATTTACCGCATCCTGTTGTGAATACACATGTATTCTCTCTCTCTCTCTCTCACACACACACACATATAATACTCTTGTTTTCCAAACTAAAGATATCATTAAGATGCTGTAAATGCTTAACAAACTCCTCAGTTTATAACACTTGTTTTCATTAAGTTCTCAAGAGGAATCAGCTTATAAACTCAACTTATAGCTATTTGCTATAAAATGCTAACTCCCATTTTTGTTGCTCAGATCTGAAATGACTCCACTCATTAGTAGAATTATGTAGCAACATTCCTCATCAAATACAAATCACCTGCTTTTAGGAACACAGGCTATCATTTCACTTTGCAGTTTCACCCTGTAAAGTTTCCTAAGAATTTTTCTTGGACAAAATCCTGACTCCAGTTAAATCAAATCTTGGGCCAAATACACAAGACTTTAGAAATTAAGACTTCTCTTCTGAATAGTTTTTGCCTACCTGCCATTTACTAAATAAAATCAGGCTGTTAACAGTTTCATCAAATGTAGAAGTCCAAAATTAAAGAACTTTGTGATTGGCTCAGAAAGATTTTTAATATCGAATATATGACCGGCTTTCATGATATTGTGACAATTGTCTGAAGTCATTGGAATGCCTAGGTTTCTGGCTTTCACTAAGTGTTTTGTAGATCTGTAATATATTGGACTGTAACACTGTGATACTCTGATGTGTAGAGAGGTGGTTTGATTGTCCAAAAATTTAACAGAATTACTTTTTTTCTCTCCCTTGGCTACTTTTCACTGCACTAAAAAAGCAATGGCTTTTCAAGAATACCAATCTATAAAGGACAAAAATTATTTATAGAACTTCAGAAAATTTTACATTGCTTTTTCTTTATCATACGTGACATGAGGTATATCAGTACTAAGTAATCTGATGTTGGTTATTCTTGCTTCCCATTCTCCTTCTCTAAAATCAAGATAAGAAGACATGAAAACCATACTAATATGTTGTTGTAATGACATATATTCAGTTATGTTAAAGGATGTGTAACATGAATCCTCAAAATGTTTGTTCCCCAACATACATTGGAAGACCTTGCTCTACCATCAGTTATGCAGTTTATGGTAGTGGCCTCAATGCTTTTCAATAATGATAGGTCCCGGAATTACAAAGACGACCCCAGGCTTCTCCATCTCTTTGTTTCCTGGTCCTGGAGACATAATGAAGGGCTCTGTGGAATACCTGAGACCAGGCTGCAGCACACTGGCTGGAAAATAACTTCATAGTTTGTGCCACAGGTCAAACTAAAACCAACACTAAGGAAACATAAAAGCTGTTTCTCATGGCAGTACTCTGGGGGCCATCAACCAGGAGGCCTCATCTAAAATTTTACCTAGGTATGTGAATGATGATTTCCATCTGACAAGGTTTTTCTTTGTTGATTGTAATTTTTTAATACTATTTCCCATTATCTTTTCCTTATACATTTGTAATAATTTCAGATTTTGAATGTAAATTCTAGTTTCACTGTGCTATGAAATCTTTGTAGTTTTCAGAGCTTGAATCCTATCTTAAATGAACTATGCTTTAACTGCACTGGATGTATTTTAAACTCACTTTATACTGAGTTGTTATGTAGTGTGAAACATCTGTATGTTTGCCATAAACTTAGGAGGAAACATTCTTGTCCTGAGCTTATTCCCTGCAGACTTCTTTTGACCTTGCTTGTTAACAGAAGGTTTGTAGTGAGATGCAAATGAATGTAAATTGTTAACATTATGGTAGATAGCATCAGGCAGTGTAATAGTCTTGTGTAACACTGTAATACTCTGAAAAACCATAACACATGCTATCATTTGCATGCTTTAATCTTAGATTCAGAATTTACTGCCTTCCACCTATGAAATACAGCTCCAGCTACTGTATAAGCAAGAAAGTTGCCAGTGGTAATTAATGACTTGTTGTTTTAAAAAAAATAATTAAACCTAAACCATAAAATGCTGGTACACCTAAATAATTGTAAGAATTTTTCTCATTCACAAATTATGTTTGGTGGAAAAAGGATACTCAGTGATTCACTGATAAGACTGAAGCTATATCCTGTTTTAAGCAATTCAGATGTGCTGTGGTATATGTTGTAATTGCCCTGCTCCAGGTCCCTTTCCAGTTGTAGCATATGATTGTTTCCTTTTGCAATTGAGCAACATGGGTGCCATTTGTCTGAGCTTTAGGCCATGTTTAAAATACCCAAGTGAAAGGTTTAAAACAGAGTTCTAGAAACTGGACTTTCTTGAACTGAAGTAGCATGTGCTAGTGTGTTAACATAAATAACAATTCTAATGGAGCCATGGGTTCTGGCTTGGTTCCATTCCCTGCTACAAGCCCACAGAATGGCTTTACACAAGCAGTTTAATTATCTTGTGCATTAGATGATTATTGCCTGACTGAATGCAGGTGTTTGGGAAGACTGACCTGTTAATTAGGCTCATGGTTCACTAAAGCTCCTTCAAGGCTTACTGCAAGAACAGAAAAGCAGACACATGCATGTCAACTCCCCAACGTATATAAAGAGGAGGTCACTAGCATTTGGAAAAGTTTGTTCTAGGTTCTGGTCCCTTACTATTAAGTCCTAAAGGAACTGGATCAGGCAGTTTTTGATTCTGGTGGGAGGAAATAAGCAGAAGGAGACATAGCTGGTTGTGGTATGTGGGTTCATAGTTATGGGTGTTTGTGTAGTGCTGTGGAACAATAGTCTGCATCTAATCCGTTACTCTAGCAAAGCTAAGATTTCTTTTGTGACTGAAATGCTGATACGCCTTTCTGTTCTGGGAAACACGGTTTTCTGTGCACCATCACCATGATGGCACTGCTAACCTCTTGATCCTTATGAAGGATGATGACTTTCTAAAATAACCCACAATTTAATAGAGAATCATATCTTGGTATAGAACTTTATCCAAATCTTTACAAAATGAAAGAAAAAGTATCTCATGCACAATAGGACAGGTTCTTAACCAATTTTAAAGAGCTGTATTACATGTCTATAGAATTGTGTTGGTTTCATCTCTCAAATACTGTAGGGTGTTTTTTTTTTCAGAATGGAGAATAATAATGAAAACTTTTGAGGGCCTTCAGATAAAAGCACCAGAGCCAGAAATGTTTAAAAAGCTCAGCATCCACAATCAGTGAAAAGGATGCAATCCCTTTGTGGGATTGCCTCATTTGTAGTCAGTGGCAAAATCCCCACTGATTTCAAGGGGGATAAGATCTCATTCTACGTGTTCAGATGAGCTCATGTTTAGGGTATAGAGCTCTTTGAAGATTTGTGTAATGGAATTGCAGTGGTTGCTGCTGGGAGCTGAGCACTTTTAGAAGGTTAGTCCCTGCCTAGATGCCTAAATGAGAATTTGATTTCTTTTGAAAACCTGGCTTCCCAGAGGGAGTGCTCATCACTTGAAAATCTGGGCTCTTCTGAAATATTGATTTTGTATAAATACTACATGGACAATCTTCCACTGTTATAATCAACAAAGCATCACTGAAGTTGGTGCTTTTAAAATATGCAGGAAGTAGAAAGAAATACAGACTATATATCTGATTTTGCTTTTTGCTCATCTTCAAACAGTACTCTCATTCTGAACAAAGTAAGAGCTCAAGAGTTTGCTCCTTACTTGAGGAACCTGATTAAGCTGAAATACAACTTTGTCTGAAACAGGACACCAGGATTAGGAACTGAATGAGAAAGCCATAGTGTCTCTGAGTTTATTTCCTCCTTTGAGGGGAACTGGTGTTAGGAAGACTCTCTTCTGCTTCCTGTGTCTCATTTGTGTAACGTGAAGCCCACTCATTAACAGATTTTTCCTTCATATAGCATGTCACCCTGTTGTGATACGACATTTTTTTGAGAAAGAAAGAAATATATGATTTTTGATGAAGCCAGAAAGGTGTTCTGACAGAAGAATATGATGCTGCTCTGTCTTGTTACCCTTTATG
Source organism: Dromaius novaehollandiae (assembly GCF_036370855.1). NCBI lineage: Eukaryota > Metazoa > Chordata > Aves > Casuariiformes > Dromaiidae > Dromaius > Dromaius novaehollandiae. The sequence goes on along the minus strand of NC_088105.1, from coordinate 6,123,939 downwards.
GGCTTCATTTGATGCTTTTTTCCCCTGAGATGCACAAGGACTTGATTTGATTTTTCAGTTGCTCAGACACGTTTGGTTCAGCTATAATAAGCATTACAATGAGTATCCCTGGTGATTTATCATGGTTTGAATTCAGCTGTGCTCTCATTGTGTTGGCAAAGTTTTACAGACCTCCTTATGTGGCTGATTACTAGCGTAAAAGAAAACTGTAGGAAACCTGGCTTGATCTGTGTAGCTGAAATCTTTGTCAAGGATTCATTTTTCTGAAAAGTTGTTTTACCTTTCCTTACATTAACATATGAAATACTCTAACTGAATGGACTCTTTCAAATATAATAAATCCCGATACTGCAGTAGTATTGCCAATTAATACTTTGCCTCTTTTGTGACTATAAGTGCAAAAGAAAAATAAAACCTGTATCACCCATGATGTAAATCAAAAATGAAATATATCAGCAAATATTTATCAAACAAATGTCTTGATTTCTTCTGCTGAATTCTGATTTTGAAAGCTCCAGCATAAATTCAAAATAAATCTGTTGGTTAACCACAGTGCTGCCAATTTACAAGAATATGACTTAGGGCAGAATTCCAGCTTTTGAGGCTGAATCTTTGTAGAATGAGTATGTCACACAGGACAACATAAACACAGCATTGTGTGCCTCCCTACCAAACATCCTTGAGGGGAAGCTGGGCCAGAAAAAAAACAAGAGTAGTAGTCTAGGAATTCTTCTCAGCATGCAGGGGTTTCTGCTCCCAATAGTCTTTTAATATTTTGAATCAATGTAATTAGGGCTCGGGGAAGGAAGTAGTCCCATTTTCAGAAACAAGAGTTCTTCAAATAACTGTGCAGGCAAGTCATGAGTTCTTTTTGATAAAAATGCATTTTGAATTTTTAATATTTTTGGCCTTGACCAGCTCAGCAGGATGGATGATGATTATCCCTACTGTAAGACCAGATAGCCTGTCTACTGGAGAGGTATGAAAGCTGCTGCATAGAGGACTTTTGTATAGATCTGACTGTCTCTGGGCTAAGGGGGAATTGCTTGGATTAGGAATCTCACCGTGAAGGTAATAACTGAAAAGACATAACTGTTTTTTTAAAAAAGAGACTGAACACTGGTCCCTCCTTTAAAACAACAGAAGTAACATCTTGCTGGTGCAAGGGATAAGTGGAAAAAAAAGTGCTTAAACTCTCTCCTTTGTGAATATGAAAAAGAGGTTAATATTAGATTGCCAGTTCAGAAGTGAATAATTCTGTTTACATGAGCACCATCAGCTGCACCTCTGGTTTATCTTCAAAAGAGACTGTGCAGTGAAGGGAGGTGTCTAAGCCCTGAAATGGGATAGGTATTACACATAGACTGCATGGGGCCCCCTGCTTTTTCTCTGTCTTTCCATAAAGTCCCATCCTCATGGTACTCATGCCTTTGGGTTGCTTTTAGTGGCTCTGGAAAGTCTTCCTCCTGCCCCCTAACAGGATGTAGCAAAAGAAAAAGGGTCGGGGAGGGAGACAACTGACACCAACACTAGACCTGCGTCCCCTTGTCTGCAGTGGTTTTTGTTGCCTGGCTCTGGCAGATCCCATGGTCACCATGGGGACTGTCTTAGAACGTCATTTGGGGTAATTCTGGAAACCCTGGCACTTAAAACACAGTTTTCCATTGTACACAGAGGGGCAGGTATTGAGGTGCTACAATACCTATTTTTACAATACTAGACACTTTTATTGTGGCCAGCTCATACTGATTATATCACAAAAAGATGACCAAAATTGGTGACTATAGCATTAAAGCTCAGGTAGACTTTACTGTTGGGAGGCAAAAAGCATCAGTGGCAGAGCTCTGAGCAGAAATAGGTACAATATAGAAAAAACACCAGAAATCTTTTCATTAGCATGGTGTGACAATTTTGAGCAAGAAGCATATATTAACTCAACAGTTCAAAAAAAGTGCACACAGAAAAACTGGAGTTGCACACAAGGCAAATTGATCTAGGAAGGTGGAAGAGATGCTGAGAAGTCTTTCTTGTTAAATTAAATTTGGAGGATATCCCAGGTACCAAACAGTGTTGGCCAGCATTGTCCAAATGTATTTATACTGAACCAACAGCTAACTGTATCAATGCTTTTCATTCACTTTGGTGCTGCAGAACGAAATGGCAGCAACATATGTGCAACATATGATTCCTTTTACTACTATTGACGTCATAAATGACACTCAGTGGCATTTTTCCTGGACTATCAACACCTACCTAATAGTATTCATCATCATCATTACTATTTCTACCTGTCACATTATGTCTCATTGATTAATTTGATATTTTAGCAATAAAGTCACCTCTGCTACTTGATTTAATCCATTCACTTTTTTGTGACTACTGCCTCATTCAGAAAAATTCAACCAGTGTGAGAATGGCTGAAATTTTTAATCACAGTTAGAATTAAAAGCCTAATCTCTAGAACTAGAGACACTTGCAATATCTATTATATATTCCTCAGTGCCATAGAAATGAAAAATAAAATATCAGGGGAGAAATGTAAACTGAATAAAAATTTGATGCGCAAACAGGCAAGAAGCATGTGGTCCACATTTTTGTGTGTTTCTGTAAAGACACCTGGATTTTTCACAACTCAGAGCCAGAAAATGTCTCTAAAATATCATGATGTCATTTCACCTACTATAACAAGAAGACAACCACAAGAGGCATAACAAGCAGATAATTATTTTGATAACTTTCCCTCTTTCACTCTTGAAAATACAGCTGGCACACTTTAATGTATATATTGAATATATTTAACACTTCATTATTTAACAGCCATTTATCTTGCCTATATTTAGTAGTTAAGTAAGTGTATTAAGTAAGTGTATTATACTCAACATATTTTTAACAGGAACTGTTAAAACCACACAAGCTGATGTATTGTCCTCAGTCCCTATTGGAAAATAAATAAGTAAAACTAAAACATATTCTGGACAAGTAAAATCAAATCCTGACTGACAACTTTTATATCCATACAAGTAGATACAATTTTGAAATTACTCATATATTAAGTTTTCATCCACCTTGGAAAAAAATGGACGTGCATTGAAAATGCTGACAAACCCCCTTCTATGGTGTTGCCATCGGATGCTGATATAATTAAGTCCCAGAATAAGGTACAGCATGTTAGTGATACAACCTGTCAGTAATTTTGCAATGATTTATGATCTGCAACTAACAGGAGAGCACCAACAGGACAAGCAATATCGCATACATTGTTAAGAGAGAACATTTTTCACTAAACTTTTAAAGGGAAATGTCATCTTTTACCTACAGGTACAAGTAGGTGACTACTAAGATTCTAGAAGACCGTAGGCACACTGATACCACTTAGTACCTTTATACACCACCATAACGGTTAGACATCTATCAGTATAAAAAACTCAAAAGAAATGCAGTATAAAAATGTCATATGATTGGAAAGCTTTTGTCTTCAGGTAAAATGAGTGTTGGTGACATCATTTCCAGAAATAGGTAAGCAGTTAAACACAACTAGAAAGTTTATCAGACGCAGTGTCCACTTATCTCAAACTAGCTCTCAGACCGTTCTGCGTAGCATGGTCTACTAGTAGGCAGAAAACATGATTTATGTTGTATCAGAAAAAGATAGTAGTAACAACGAATAACTAAAATCAAGAGGACTCTTAAGAAAAATAACAATATTTTGAAAAATAACAGTATCTTATTATACTATATTCTCTGAGAGAAAACATACTAGGAATTAATGTAAAAAGCACTTCGGCCATCCCTTAATGTGCTGCTTGTTTCTCCCTCCTCTTTGCTACTCCAGCGTCCCTTCTCCCACAAAACCCTCAAACACATATCTGCCAGTTTAGGTCCCATTACACATTTCTAAATTGTGTGTTTTTATGTGGTGTATCTCTATGCATATATGTGTAGCTGTCCCTAGTTTACATAAAATTTTATGAAATGTCTGAGGAAAAAGAACAAAAATTAATCTTTAAAAATAAAATGAAAATACATATAGACTCAGTTTGTATAAATCTAGACATACACAAACAGATAAGGTATATATACAGAAATATGGAGAACTCCGGAAAAAATACAATGACCTGATACACTGCTTAAACGAATATGAGAAGGGAAAATAATTAAAATTCATTTAATTGAAAGTTTTTCAGGGTATATATTGCTCATTTCACTGTGAAAATTAGCCAGTGAAAACAGCTGGCTCATGAGCTAATACTTAAATGAGCAAATAACAGCCAAAAAGCCAGTGAAGAACTAGCTGGACAACTGAACAGATGTGACACATATCTAGGAAGACTAATAAATGTTATATCACTCAACATGGTACAAGGAACAACAGTGTTGCAGATTCTAGGGATAGCTTCCACTCTGCCTGATGGTATTTGTACAATTAAAAAAGGCATTTTACAACAAATAGAGAGCTGCTTCTTGTATTTTTAATAGAAAAATGAAATCCTCTTTTTGTCTATGCTCGTGGCAAATTGCAACACACCAAATGCTGATGCCTTTTTGGTAAGCCACAAGATACAGTTTCTTTTAGAACATAAAACTGCAATACCAGAGCACTCAAGACATTTTGGTATGGACCTAGAGGTTGAAATTAAACTTTACTCTAGATTTTCCTTGAAGCTATTTTTGTTTGGCCCAGTTATAAATAGGAACCTGGGCTCATTTAGGCTTTGCATCAAAACAGACCAGCTATGACTCTGGTGACATAATTCTCTCATGTGCCACTACTGATAAAACGTTTTGGCTAATGGACTGTCTAGGTCAGGCAACCCTTTTCCGTATCAAAGGAAACCACAGTAAATATAATATTTTTTGATTCATTATACTTTCCATTGATCTATTATTTGCATTAAGGAAAAGAATCACAGAGTGCCTAGCAATTTAATTGTTCTGTTTAATATTTTTCAAGCCTGTTCCAAGTTAAGCACTGCCACTTACTGTATTGCTTCTGTTTTGTCTTTCAAATCTTCTTGCTCTTTTATTTCATTAATTCCAATAATTGATTCACACTTATGTTCAAAATGCACTCATTCCTGCTCTTCTTAAAATCTAATCTTTTTCTTTTTTATTATTTAAGAAAAGGAAAGCAATGTGGGATGGTGGTAATTTCTTATTTTAATAAGTTTTAAATTACCTTTCTTCTTTTGCTTCTTATAGTTGTCATACAAAATTTTGTAAGTAATGAAAACAGCTCTATAATGCACAAGTAGAAATTTCAGAGTAGTTATACTGCAACTACACTTTTTCAACAGAAAGCCATTATATTACGGGGAGTGCACAGAAGCAGGATATCCACATTTGCTTTATTTGAATGTCATGAGGGTTCTGCTGGCCCATTTCTTAAACCTGCTGAGGTCCCTCTGAAGAGCAGCCCTGCCTTACAGTGCATTGCCCACATCCTTGCTATTTACATTAGTACCAGGCTGCCAGCTGGACTCTGCAATGCTGATCACGACCCTTTGAGCCCTCTTTGAGTCCAACAGTCCAGGCAACTTTCCAACAATCTAACCATCCACTTATCCAGTCCATACCTCACCACTGGCTATACTGTGGGAGACAGTATCAAAGGCTTTCCTAAAGCCAAGGTAAACAACATCCACTGCCATCCGCTTGTCCACATAGCCAGACATCTCATAGAGGACAATCAGGTTAGTGGGGCATGATTAGCCCCCACTTGCAAAATTCATGCTGCTTGTTCCCAAACCTGAATTACTTTTCACATGCTTGAAAGTGTCTTTGAGGAGGATTTGCTCCATAATGTTCCCAGGAACTGAGGTGAAGCTGACTGGCTTGCATTTCCCCAGATCCTCCTTATTGTCCTTCCCATGGATGCACAAAGGGCATCAAAAACATCACAGATAAGTTAAAATTTATTTGGGGAAAGAACAGCTAAGAGCAGGGGAAAACAGTGACATTTAAAGTACCCTCTCTTTAAAACAGCTTTTTTGCCCCTCTAATCACTACTTAAAGGGCTTTAAGGTGCTTTTGTTCCCTGTCCCTCTTCTACCTGTAGCTGCAATTCTTCAACAAGGCATTTTCCAGTCTCACAGGAATTAGAGCTCCCTGCAAATTCCAAATTTGCTTCTGCAAACCAACCATGTTTTTACAGGAAAAGTGCCATGGGGGAAAATAAAAGAACCTAGCATCTCTTCCTGAAACTGTTTTTCCACAGGCAGAGTGAGCTTCAAAGCCTTTTTGAACCTTCTGGATTTGTTCCTTTGGTGGGACTGCATCTCCACCCAGCTCAACAGGATCACACAACTCAACCACTGTTGGACTGTATCTCTGGCCAATAGCCCCTGTGTTGAGAATTTATTTGATCAATTTAACTTGACACCTATAAATCTTTCCACTGCAGGGGTTTCTGAAGAACAAACTAAATAAAACAATGCAAATCTCACCTTCAAAGCTTTATCCTTCCACCCACAGCTGCAGCACATATAGGAAAAAAATGGCTTAAAAAAAAAATTAATAAACATACTTGTGGCCTAATCTTTAATTGCTCTTCACACAGCTTGCTTAAAGCCCAGTTAGCTGCATGTTTGCACTGGAGGAAACAGGCTGATCTGATGCAATTTATGAGTCTTGAATTTGTCAACTTCCAGTGCCAACGCGCAGGCAGCCACTTTCCAATGAAGTCCCTCCCGTTTCAAGGCTTGGATACTCTTAATAGTTTAGCATCTTCCTTATTTTTCCGCAAGAATAAGCTTGGGATGAATAAGCCATTCTAGCCCAGACTGAACCAGGTAGATGCTCCATTTCCAGTACCAAGCCCTCCGAACCTCTTTCTCGAGAGTGTTCCCATGCCATTATCGAGTTTCCTTCTGCACTTCCTCCGCTTTAATGCTATGCATTCGAGCAGGATGCCATCACAGAGGGACCGAACTGCACACAACGGGAATAAACACCTCCTGCATCCCCCACACAAAAACAAAGAGCTGACCAGAATACCCAATTTTGCCACAGAGCTTTGACATATACAGGAAATGTATTCCAACAACTTAATTAGCACGAAAAAGTTAGATTTTGGATAAAGACTGCCTAGCGCCATTGAATGAAGCCAAAAAAGACCATTCCGGTGCTAAGCAACAGCTTCTAAAGCCCATTTCTCTTGCAATGCAGAGAATTATGTTTGTATGATACCACCAGAGCATTGCTTTTGAACAACTCATAAGTTGCAACTATCTGCAAATCTTCCACGAAAGGAAGAAAAACCCAGCATGAAAAACCCAATTAGGAAATGCCCATAGGCATTTGCGTAGTGCTCCATCTGAGACCATGCATCTGCCATTTCCACTCCTGGCCTGAAGGATTATTTTGATGACCCTTGTCAAAGATATAATCATGTATGGTGAATACTATACAAAGGAAGGTTCTACTGTAGTCACAATAAATAGTTCCTTCTTCTCCTCCATTTTGAGTGCTTCACTCAAAACGCCAAGCATCAGCATGTTGCCGAACAGCGATGCAGTAAGCCAATGTAACCTAGATTCTAACAGTTATTGAAAAAATTATATAGAAAAAATAGAAAATAATAAAGGTATCTCTGGTATAAATATCCTTCCAATTCTGTGAATTAGTTATTTACAAAAAAGCGTTCTGCAATGTAACTACACTGTAACTTATATAAAACTACTGCATAATTGAAATCAGTGCATTAAATCTGATTTTAATGGCATTACACTTTACTAAATGTAATGAAAGGTCTTGTGCTTGCAAGGTCATGAACTTACACAGTCAAGGGCAGCTTCCATCTTGGCAGATTACAGTCTGCAGGGTAAAGTATTTTAGACCTGAGTAAAATCATTAGTCCTGATTATTCACTGACAGGGTTGTAAAAATAGAACATTTGATTAACAAAGCAGTCATACAAGTGTGGGCATTTTAAAGTATGTTGCTTCTACACTTGTCCCCTCAAGTAATAAATTATTTCTCAAATTAAATGATTTGCACCATTCTGGGCCTTTCCGCTACTCTTTGTAATACTTATGTGAATAACTTATTCCATTTCTTAATATAGTTGCTAAAATATTCATTGTTTTGGAGGAAGTGGATTCTGTTTTGCCTTTGGTCATGAATGATGATTGCAGATTTGAATGCGGCAGATAAAAAGAACACACATGCTAGACATTAACCTGGGAAATAACCTGAAGAGAATAGGACTAAAAAGGTGAAAATTTCTTTCCGAGGAATAGCTTAACACTTTTTCAGATTATATACCTGTTGACATTTTCATAGTTCACAGAACAGTGATTTTCACTCAGAAGTCCAATGTATTCAAACTTAATTTTCAGGATTTCTCACTCTATACTTACATGTGTATGTATCTGTAACCTTTTATTCCACGAAACTTTCACAGAATGTTTGCACTCTGTTGCAAACTGTGCAAACTGCAGGCAAGCTATTAAAACTGATCTGTAATTTTTAGCTTTAGTTTTTTTGACTGATGTAGTCTAAAACAAGTAACCAGTTAGCATGCCTAACTGTCAGAGCCACAGTGTGTGAATTTGATCATATTGTCAGAATATTTTGATACATACGTGAAAATTTTCAAAACATTGAAACAGATGAAAGATTGTCATGATATTTCTGTATGATATTAATTTGTAAATTCACTATGAATTGCTGTGAATGCATCACTATCAGTCCAAGACTTCATACTGATTTTTTTAGGAAAGATCTCTCATCTAGGTATTTACAGAAAAGTATGGTTACTTAGAGAAGTGCTGGAATTTCTTAAGTTGGAACTAAGATAGCTAAGAATTAGTTTATTAGGACAGAATCATGCTCATACCTGTGTTTGACCAACAGTTCTTTAGTTCTTTTAGGGAACACTGGAAATTCCACCTCTGCTTTTCCTTTTGTTATTTAAAAAAGGGAGAGAGAGGATAAGGGTTCAGGAAAGCATTTTAGGCTGCAAAACCAGTGTGTAGAAGCACATTCACTGACATAGTTGGAGAAGACTCCCTGCTTGAAATGTTCCTTTCTTGTAGAAATAATTAGCTTTCTTCACTGGGAAAGAGGAGTGTATACCTCAAGGATTCCAGAACAGGGAACTGGATCTAAAAATTTGACAGTGATGAATACATCATCAGTTGGTTCTTTGTTTGCCTCCAGGCTTTTATTCAGTTCTCAAAAGTGTTGTGGTTCCTGTAAGAGAATGAGAGGCCTACAGAGAAGACAGTACCACTGACCAATGCACAGAAGCTTGAAAAAGTAGAAATTGTCTTAGGCAGTTCTTTTCTATTCATTACTATGAATAAATAGAAACATGGACTCCAGTGAATGTGTGAGGATTTGAATAAAGTTCTCATCTTGCCTACTCTGCACTGAATCTGGAATTACTCTTCTACAGTCATAAGATATTCCCCATTTATGTCTGTGTAACTAAAATTAAAAAGATGCAAAAGGTCGCTTTCTGTGATCTCCCTAAAAAATATAAAACCCCATCAATACAGCAAACACTGGCTTCTGTGCCACAGTTAAGGTGACTTCAAATGATTTTCAGTAGAGATGAGGTCTAAAGTACCATAAATCACAGAACTGATTTGGCTGTGTTTGTGTTAAAATCAGTTCTTTCACCGTATTTGACTGAAGCTGAAGCAGACCCCAGTTTGGTGGCTAATGTTTTATCACAAGGCTTGAAATCAATGTGAGATACATAGATAAATCTCTAATTGTTTTTAGAGAGGCATAACGAGATACAATCCATAATTAAGAAAAATAAGTAGGTTGTATGATGTAAAGGTAGACATGCATGAAATGTTCTATAAGGAGGAAAAAATAGAAGTTGTTAATAACAGTAAAATCCACAAAATCTTACCAGTTACTCTTATAAGGATAATTATACATCCCATGTCTTCTTTGGTTTCTCCTGCTACCTTATTGATATTAGATCCCTTTGCCGCCCCTCTTCCTAAACTTTTACCTGCAGCATTAGTAGAATTAGTAGTTTTTCCCAGACATTCTCTCAAATAGTTTCTTTTGTTTAAATATGAATATAGATGAGTTATAATCTGGTTTAGGGTTTAAAAAAGCCTGTCATTTTGAACTACATTAAAAAGCAAAAAAATCCTTGGGTTATTCTGTTACATTTATAATTCTTGTTTAATTATGAATATCTAGATAAACTCTGGTGTCAACAGATCCTCAGTGTAGATCCCTATCTGAATTACACAGATAAGACTCTCCAGATGAAAAATGAAAGCATCACTATGTTATGCAAGATCCATTATTCAGTGAGAGATTTACTCCAGTTACCAGTTCTTCACTCATTTAATTGAAATTGCTTGCCATGAACAGTTTTAATATAAGCCCTGAAACAGGAGTTCTGACTAATGACGACCTGTATCAGTTGCTATAGGGTGCAGATGAATAATCCAATGCTATGGACTGATGGCTAAGATTTGTAAATAAGGCATTCCAAACATGACCATGTTTCATTTCACAAATATTTCTCAGGGAGAAGTAATATCTTCAAGAGCTTTTTCTCCATAGTGAAATTTCAATGTGTCTGTCTCAGAACACAGCATATCACTGTCAAAGTATCAAGATGCCATTCTGAACACAAAACTGCAAATTTCTCCAATTTGCTACCAGTAGAACTTAGCTTTTTTGATGCAGAAATAACATTTTAGTCTAAGCAAATGCACTAAAATTTAAAATACAGTAATTATGGTTAGTGGTTTTCTGAACATTAAAAAATTTTATTAGCCTAACGTCTACTAACCTGCTTGCCTTTTTCATGACATTCAGGTCTTGCTCAGTTTTCATGTCATAACACACTTTTGTCAAATATATGGCCATTTTAGTTCTTATTTTAGCACCATGCTTGATTCTCCTCACGGAACAGTATCTTGGTGATTTTAACCTGTCCTTGTATGTCTTTTGTTAGTTTTGAGGGACCATTTATGTTTTAAGGAACAAAATACTCCTCAAAGAAAGAATTACGTAAACAGATATATTTTCATAATTCCATTCATTCTGCCTCCACATTTTATTCTTTGATATTCTCTCCCCTGCCAATGCAAACTACTTATATACAGGAGAACATAGCCTAAGACATACATGAGCACATGGTTGCTGCACAGAGGTGAAGAATTGCCTAGCTTTGTCACTCCATTCCAATAGTATTTTTATCCTAAAGAATTGTTTTTTCAACTCACTAAAGTTTGTATGCCAAAAAGTGTGGTAGCATACAGCAATAACAATACAAGAAGGATGGTCCTCTCTAATTTTAGGAATTCTGTCATTTATCCTTAACTTAAGGATTGCATACAATCTTCTCTTTGTACTGGGCAGTTAGCATTGAGCTGTTTGTGAAGAAATGCATACATAAAATACGTAAACTATTTAGATGATTCTAGCAAATTATTGTTCTGTATTCTTGTCTATTATTTAAGAAAGTATCTCTCATTCTCTGATGAAAAGACATTTGCTAACAACTAACAGCTACAGGTTATTGCTACTTAATTCAGATATAATTTTTAAGCAAATATTGTATCTATTAGAATAAAAATATTTTCTGTTCTCTATTAATAAATATTGAGATCAACAGAAGTTTATTTTATGTGGTTTTCAGCATTTTAACTTATATTTAAAATTAGCATTATAAATTTTTAAATACCTGTTTTAATTTCATTTGGAGAGATTAGTTTTGGAAAATTGTGTAGGTGTCTTAGGTGTATACATCACAGTTATTAACTTTCCCAGGATTTCTTAAATTTACTTTTGGAAATGTCATCTAGATTACAGTCTAAACAGATAGCTGATTAATATTCTGGGATTGTTCCTGAAACACTGGAGAACCTTTTAGCAATGATACATATTTTTTAGGGATTTGCTCAATGGCTTTGAAGATGGAGAAAATACCATTTCTCTGTGTAAAGAAATTCAGAATTAGGGAGACTTTCAAAAACAATGTGACTGCAGTGTAAGAATTATTCACTGCAATCATCAAAAGAGACTCTAGCACATAGATGTAAATTCTGCCTCAACACCACTTCTTAGGTATTGAAAATCTGTCACAAGTTTACTGCGAAGACTTGCATGAGATCCTTTGGGAATCCATTTCTGCTACACTAAAATCCTTTCATTCAAAATAGCCTTCCTCCTTAGTAGGTTGCTTATCAGCAGAATAGGAAATCTGAGAGCTATGAAGAGTCAGTGAACAAAGATATTTCAGTTCTCTGGTTACCATACTAGTATGTTAAGAATACGTATTATTATACAGATTATAATCTCCATGTAGGAGTGCCTCAGCCATGTCAACTGTTACTGATTTAGCTCCCTTCCCTACTAGTAAAGAATCTTCTGTTTTGCCTGTGATATAGGATCATACATGGATCCTACATGTAACAGGCATTTCAGCTGGTTAGAATAAGGGACAGGAAGTAGAATCTAATGAAGCTCCATTTAATGGATGTGTCCTTTGACTCATGGCCACTGAAATCAGCAGTAAGTCTGCTGGTGAATTGCGTGCATACTCTATCATATCTCTAATAGTCTGTAACTTGTGACGGTGACAATTGATCTAAGATACCTTAGTTATGAACATGTATCGGATAACAAAGAAAAAAAATCCACATAACTGCAGTAGGAATACATAATACAGAGTATGTTCTATCTTTTAAAGTATCTGTCGTAAGCAATTTGGTATATATCAGTGACAATGTTGCTTAATTTGTTTTTAATTTTACAATTTGTATTGGTATTATTGTAGTGTGTCCATAAAATACACTCCTAGACAGAAGGAGACATAGTAAATCTGCCATATTCAATTGAATTATCACCTTGTGTTGTAGCCACTACTATAAACGAAATCAGATCCAAAAGGTTTCATATCTGAAAAGGTCAAGTTAGCAAAAGAACAGTTCAGGAACAGATTTTATATCAACGGATCTAACATTGTAGTGCCTGTCAAGACAAGACTTTCATCACATATAAAAATTTGGGGAGTAAGCCCTATTAACTGAGTGAAGATATAGATACTTCAATTATTAGGTTAAACAACACATGATATTATGTTGATCTCTTAGTTGGCTGCTCTCCTAGCTGTGTTGTGAAACACAGGAAAAGAAACAAGCTCTTTCTAATTGTCTTGTGCCCCCTGTTTAGTTTTTCATAAAGTCAATGCATATTTGCAGTAAGGCTCAACCATTCTTTTTTTTGTTGTAGTTCAGAGAGCTTTTGACATTCTTCTCCCTGAGGAACTTTGGAAATGTGTAAGAACAGTGGTGACTCACCATATTTAGAAAACTGTATCTGTGCAACAGCAGCTATTCAAGTGACATATGTTTTCAGATGAGGACTAGAATTCAAGGACAATGTCCCAACTCAAGAGGCAATTTGTGAAAAGGCATTTGATCAATTTTTTCTTCCATATTGCTAGGATTCATTTTACTCTGTGCTTTATTAGAAAAATCTCTAAGCTTGATATAAACCTATTAAAAGATAGTTTTCTTGTGTTATAGAAATGTTGGCTGTTTTCTAGACTGTTTTGGGGGGATTTCTCCTTTCTAATTCTGTATTTCAAAATACTTAGGTCTTTGTTAGCTTTTTTCAAGATAAAAGTAATTTTGACTTAGAATTTTTTAAACAGATTGATCAGAACCATTTAATTTAAAGAATCTATACAGTTGCTGAACAACAAGTAAACCATCCTCAGAATTTTTCGACATAGGTCACAGTGTAAAAGTTATGTATTTTATCCATCTTCTGAAAGGAATAACCATCCTTCAATGATACTTAAGCTGCTCTGAAACTAGATGTTTTCTCTAACCTAGTATTAAGAATTTCTGGTGATTGAGATTCTACAGCTTCTTTAGGATTATATTTCAAGACTTAAATATTCTTACAGTTAAAAAGTTAAAAGTGCTTGTCCTAAGTTTTCTTTATTGCATGTAAGCAGTAATTACTGTTTACCTAGTATTACTGTTTACCGAGCCAACCATGGAGAGCAGTTTATCTCCCTCCTGTTCACAGGAACCTTTTGGCATATTTGAAGACTGCTATTGTACCTTTCCTTTCTGGACTGAGGAATTCCAGTACTTTCAGACTTTACACAAACATCACGTTTTCTAAAGATCTGATTGTTTTTCTTACTCTGGTCAGGACTCTGTATTAAAACTGTTTATCTTCTCTGGCATGGTGCCCAAAATTGAACATTGTATTGCAGCTGTGGCTTCAGGCATGCCACTGTGATTAGGTTATGGGTTACTTTGTATGATACTTTTTGTACATCATAATATGATTTTTTTTTCACAGCATTGTCACAATGCTGACTCGTGGTCAGTTTGTGATTCTCTATAACCTTAGCTTCTTTTCTGCAAAACTGTTGCCTTCACTGAATTTCTACAGTACGTAAATACTTTGCATTTCCCCAACTTGTCAAGATCATTTTGGGTTCTAATGCTGTCTTCCAGAGGGCTGGCAACACTTCCCTGTGTACGATCACTTAATGATTCTTGCCGCAGAAGACACAACTCAAGGCAGCTAGGGTCTAGGACAGCCTTTTAAAATTAGTTCTGAAAAGCTTGAAGACATCACAGTTATTCAGAATGCAAACACTGCAATAAGCATCTTTCCCTTCTCTTCCTCCCTCAACTATCCATAGCAACATTCAGAAAGACTTAACCTGTACTGACAAGTTAATCACCTGAGAAGTAGCAGAAGTAGCTTTACTGAAATTAGCATGTGGAAAGGTGATCCCCAAAACCATCATGAATAGATACAGTGGAACATTTTAGGAGTTAACAGACTTGTTAAGGATGTTATGGGAGCTGCTGAGTCCAGCAGACTCTGGGACCCGGGGATTCCACCTTCCTGGCTGCTGAAGCACAGCCTGGTGTACTTTTAGACCCGGGAGGTCTCTCCACCCCAGGCTGATGGACGCAGCTGCATCCTGTTTGCAGATTCAGCAAGCAGCAAGACTGAGCACACATACCACAGAGGCACATAAACGTACACAACACAGAGGACACTAAAAGGGCCGCCACACAGATCACAGCAAAATGCCTTTAACAGCACCCACACAAACACCAACAGCACTCACATAAACAAGAACATAGATAGTCCAGTCCTTACCCTCCTTTCTGGCTGCTCAGGATTGATGCTCACTAGGAAAACACACCCATCCTCACTAGATTCACAAGTACACTCACATTCACAGATCTCTTGAGTATCAGCACAGGCTCTAAGTCTGCTTCATATCCATGCCTAGACCTTAGGCCCCTTACCCAGCCACTGGCTCAGACCTTGAGTCTTCCAGGCTGTATCTTAGCATTCCTTTAATGGCCCATCAATCAGCAGTTGAAGGGTTCTGGTCTTTGTTACTGTCTGTGTTACTGCCTGCTGGTTAATGCTTGTGCATCTGTGTGTTACACTTACCATGTTCCTTGTTCCTTGTTATGTCTATTATATGGAATACTTCTTAACCAGATAACTTAATGAACCAGAGCCTCTTACATTCCCACATACCCTTACAAGATTACTATTTTTAAGTCTTCCAGTGCACTTATAAAATACTTCTAATAATTCTAGAGTGGGGGAAATAGAGGAAAGTAAAAAAGGCTGATAATAAGAAATGCAAAGTTATAATATATTCCATGATCATTAGTATCTTTAGCATAGACATCTTTTAAATTGCTTGCATCATACTAAGAAAATGGAACCTTGACATCTCTGAATGGAACCATTTGGTCCTATGGCAATATAAACAGTCAAACTCTAAAAAATCATACGGAACAGGTACATTTTCCATATAGGTGTTAGGAAAATACTGAGATAACTTCTCAGAGTAGCCAATAGGTCAAAAAGATCACAGCATACTAAGAAGCTAAACAGCACAAAGCAGTTACTGAATAACAGAGGTTAAGTTAGTAAGCCAGCAACTCTAAGACACCACTGAAATCTAACTAAAAAAAGAAGATTTCTATTTATGCTAAAACAAATTAGGTTAGCCTGCTGCAGTCATGCTTGCAGCAGTGATCTGCCCATATGCGTGTTCAAGCTGTCTATATTTCTGGCAACATTGGTGAGATGGTAGACTAACACCAGGTTCTTCTCAAACATGATTTTAAGGTGGAAAAAGACGACACATCCAGAGAGAACTGAACATTTAATATCTTTATGGGAAGAGGCACTCTTTTCTTAACTGGATTGCTCATTTGTGTCCACATTTTGTCTAGGATACAGCCGCACAGTTCTTTCTAAGCAACAGTTACCTTTTTATTCTGTATATGTGAATTTCAGTGCCAGTTTACTTTTTCAGAAGTCTAAAGCCACTGTTCCTCCTGAACGCAGTTCAGAGCAGAATAAATGTCTTAGGCCACAATGTGTGTAAGATCCTGCTTAACACCCAGGAAATTCTTGCTCCTTGTTGAAATGCAGAGCATGTAAAGAACCAGAGGCAAAATCTTTGCCTTGCTGAAAATCAATACGAAAACTCCTACTGACTTCAATGGAACTAAGATCTTGCTCTAGGTATTTAGCAGTAGTAATTAGTCAGCACAAATGCTACAGTCTTTGAGATAACTTAGTTTATAGTATACCACATTAAAAACACTGCTACAAGCATCTCAGCTCTTTAAAAAATATAGTAACAAAAACAGAAAGTATAATCATCTAGGATTTGAAAATAAACATTATTAGATCATGTTGTCTGTCCTGTTTATTTTTCCCTTTTAAAAAAAGACATAAAACAAAGTAAACATAGCTATTTCCAAGCTATTTATTGTGTTAAGATCTTAAATTGTGGCTTAATATATATAGAATGAAAAAAATCAAATGAAAATTTAAAGGATGGAAATTGAAAATCAAATGATGCAAACTGGAATGGAAGAAATGCTGATCTCCGAGTAATTAAACAACTTACGCTTCTTTCCAGAAGCTGTAGAAAGGCTTTCTTCAAGCACTAATATTAACACTTCAGAACTCTGGATTTGCCCCAATTCAGACAGTAGTAATTCAAAATAATCCACCTGGTCTGTTTCAAAAATGTTATATCACAGCTGGACTGACCTCTAGTGAAACTGAAAAATGGACATTAACGTAGGATAACAGAAGGCTAAATGAACTATCTTATCTACAGATGCAGTGAAGCATTGAAATGTAATCCATACATTTCATTTTGAGTAGACAGGCTTATCTCAGCTCTAACCTGTAAATCCAATTGGCACTTGGTAGATTTTCTGTTCTCCATTGTTCTATATCAGCATGTCAAACCTAGGAGAAAAAAAAACATTTCAGTGGTGGTGAAAATTCATAGAAAATATCCTGTTTAACTAACTGTTTGAAATCAGTTATTTCTACAAGACAGTTATTAGCCATCATTTTCCTTCTCTCACATTAATATAGACATGACTAACCTTAGGGATATGGCCCTTATTTACAGGCTGAAGATGAAAATGTGGAATCCAAAATTTTACAGCTCAAGTGGTGAGCTGTTGAAGCACTACTTTTCTTTGAACATGTTCCATTAAGTAAGAGTAAAAGGTACTTTATATCTAACTTGTTTTAACGTGGTTTATATTGGATAATATGCTTTGTATGAGTTATCATTGCTCATATAACTTTCAGTACGGCTGGGCTATTTTAATGTTTTGTGAATGTTTCCATTAAAGTGCAGGTGAAAATGGTAGAATAAGCAGATCCGGTGCAAACTAATGGGGCCTTGCTAACTTGAAAAGTCTGATAGTGACTGAGGGAATGATAAGCCTTCTCTTCTTCAAGCTACGCAAACCCAGGTCTCCAAATGTGTTCAAATTGTTCATTACTGATTGACATCTTATACAGCTACGATGAAACAAGTCAGCTTACGTGGCTGTAAGAAAGACATTTTTCTAGAGTACTTATTTAATATATATGTTTAAAGATTTATACAGATATATAAAATTTATTTATATATAAATGCATTACATTGCATTGTGTACATATGTATACACACGTACACACTTTTTTTTGCCATAGCCAAACGTGTATACAATGCTTCTAACAGTGCTTCATAACATAAATATCTCAGTCAATAACTAGTGATCTTCTGAAGGTATTACGGGAGACTTTCTTTGATATGTGGTATATTCATCAACAATCACAGAGAAAATGCAGGTAGCAGAAGATGGCGGTGTTAACTCCCAGGAGCAATTAGCGCAAATCTACCAGCATCACCAACTCATGGTTCCTTCCCACCAAGTTTTAAAGCCTCTGATAATATCTTTAAAAGATAACTGGTCCACAACTTTTAAGCACACTGTGTTACTGTTCCCACACTTTGAATTCTCAGTTAAAGAAATACCAGATTTTCCCCTGCCTAGTAATCTTAGCCAACTAGCAGAACAACTGGATTATTTATCCATCAACTAACAGACATTCTCTTAGAATTTTTTCCTCTTTTTTCTCCATGCATGTCATGAGCACTTTATCCTTCTTTGCTCCTGCTAACTGCTTTTTATG
This sequence comes from Dromaius novaehollandiae, assembly GCF_036370855.1. Taxonomy (NCBI): domain Eukaryota; kingdom Metazoa; phylum Chordata; class Aves; order Casuariiformes; family Dromaiidae; genus Dromaius; species Dromaius novaehollandiae. The sequence continues at coordinate 6,105,447 of NC_088105.1, read as the reverse complement.
ATCCGATATCATCTCTCCTCCTCTAGCACTTTTTCTCATACTTCCTTCTCTTTTTTATTTCAATCTTTTTTTAAAATTATGGTTATTTTGCCCTCATTTCATTTCATTTCATTTCACAGTTCCTAACACGATGGGAAGAAGATGCCTGTGTATCGCTTCATATGCATTTTGTTCATTTAGAATTGCAAATAAAATTTCCCAGATTTCCACAATATATGGTGGCTACAGTCATGGGTTTCATCATAGCACTTCAGAGAACACATTTGCTGCTGCATACTGCTTATTTCTTTTTATGTCTGTTCATTGCTCTTTCAGGGGAACCTGAATCATCTTGAAAATGCATTTTATACCCTATATGCACCATGCATCTTCTTCCTTCTTTATAGTGACTAAGTCAATTATTTCTATTTTTACAATATATTTTATTTATTAGTTTATTTAAAGATTTTGGATGCTAGCCAATGAATGTTAGTCCATAAGCTAGCACAGAAGCAATGAAGCCTGATGAGCTACATCAATTTATACCTGCTTTGTCTCGCATTTCTTACAAAGTAGATCAAAGTCTTAGATGTGCAGCAATATTAGAAATTCTCTGTTCTCAATATTAGGTATTTTCTTCCTCAGTAGCTCTTCTAAATTATTTCTGTCTTCTGACAATCTACTATATCCCCCTTTCTCCACAGAAATACTGAAAATGACTTTATCTCTGATTATATATAGCTTAGAGGTTAAAATTGCAAGGTGGTAAAGATAACCTACCCTGAAAAAAGACTTCTTTCATTTGTAGTGCATGAGCATTACCCGTATTATTTTTCTCTTCTCCTTCTATTGGTCACCTTTATCATTAACTGATTTAGCCATTTTTCCCACTTTTCTTTTTTCTGATGCATTCAGTTATAAACAGCCAGTCCTTAAAATTATTCAGATTATACACTTTGTCATTGCCTTTCAATAGAGACATCAAGTTGAAGCACCTAAGTTTTACAATGATTAGGTCAATAGAAGCAGCTATGTAGAAAACAAAATTTAAATGATTGATTTAGGTGGTGACAAAAGCTTGGAGGATAATGCCTTTCTATTAATAAACCGAGATAATTAATATGTTAGGAGCTGTATTATTAGCTTACAATCTTTTCCTGCCTATAAAGGGAAATAAATCAGGGCTATTGCAAAACATAATAATAAACATACGCTCTTAATGAAATTTATCAGAGGTGTCTAGGACTCAGTGCAGAGCTCAGCATCCCTCTGTTTTGCACTTGTGCGGCTGCATCTGGAGCAGTGTGTCCTGTTGTACATGAGTGAGAATGACAAACTGGAGATACTCCAGCAGATCACCAAAACGCCCATTGTCTGGAGCATGTGAAGTACAAGGAGAACCTAACAGACCTGGATTTGTGTAGCTTGGAGAAGGCCATGGGGCAGACAGAGGGGGCTAGCTATGGGTTAACCCCCATAATGGAGGTGCTAGAGAAGCTGCAGCCAGACTCTTTGAAAGGGGCCCAGCAAAAGGGAGGAGATGGGCAACAAGCTGCAGCAAGGGCAGGCAACTTGCACTGGCTGTAAGGAAGACTCTTTTCCCCAGGAGGGTGCTTTAGCACTGACACAGGCTGCCCAAAGAGACTGTGGGATCCCTGTCCTTGGACATCCTCAAAACTCCAAGGGACGAGGCCCCAAGTGACTTGAGCTAGCTTTGCAGCTGGCCCTGCTCTGAGCAGCAGCAGGTTGGACTACAGAGATCCTCCTAGGGTCCCTGCCAACTGCATGTGTTTTAGGATGCTATTATGCCAGATAGAGCCTGTTACACATTTTCAAAACAGAAATAACCATCTTCAATAGCTTTCATGTAAGTGAAACATTTTGGTAAATGGCCTACTTGGGTGCAGTTCATCCCATCTCATTTCAGGGTCTAGTGTCTCTGTATAATGCTGTGGAGAAAGAGTCATGTTGTTAATTTAAGCTCAATAAATCAGATCTTTATTGTCAAAGTTCCATTTTTTTTCTTTTTTGCTGTCTAACACGTTGTCCAGACCATTCCTTAATGCTTAACTTGTAGCAAAATATTTCTATCAACCAATCAACTAGTACTCCATGGGAATCCTCATCTTTATATACCTGTGAAAAAACTGTTTACAGAGCACTTTGACCTTTCGTATCAAATCATAAAATTTTCAGAGCTTTGAAGAAAGCACACATTACTGTCAGTACACAAAAAAGGGGAAACTTAATTTGTCCCTACTTCACCATTAGGAAATTAGATACCAGCAGAAAAGTACTGAAGTATAGATGTATTTTTTTCTAACAGGATTGTCATTACTTCCCTTTTCTTTTTATTCTTAATGAAATTCTTAATTCAAGTAATCGTTCTTCAGTGAGGTTCTCTGTATGATAGTGAAGCTGATTATAGGAAACTTAGATTCTTAGGTACTTTAGAGCAATAAACAATACAGAGCATCACCATATATGGGTTATTTTCTTCAGAAGACCTTAGTCACTCAGGTTAATAAAATTCTATACTTATGAAGAGTTTATATTCTATCATAAAAGAGCCCCCTGATATTATACACTTTTAAGAAACTTTTAAATCATTGCTTCCTGTTCATACAGTCTTTGTAGCATTTTAAAATATAGTCCACTGTAATGTGAAATTTGCAGTTTTCTTCCTTTTTTTGGCAGTAGAGAGGTAAAAGAAAGCTAGATATGGTTTTAGGTGCCAGGCATCAACTTTTTCATTCTATTACAGGAGATATGTACCTTAGACTTAAGCAGATAACTATGCCGAATTAAACAGATAATTATAAATATCTTAAATAGACAATTATACCCAATATCATACCATAAAAAGCCCAAATGTTCAACTGCTTTGACTTTAGACTTGATTAATTTCTACATTCTTTTACCTCATTCCTCAAAGAAAATCTGGAGTCCAGGGCAACAATTCAGAATCTCGTATCATGAAGACTCTTTGTTTTCCCAAGTATAAATAAAAAATTCGTAACGGAATCACAACTCTTTTTCACCCAAAGTAGCATAATTTACTTGTTGGCATCACCCTTTCTACCTCTCATTATTTTTTCCTGGGTTAATTCCTTAGGTCATAGGCTTTAGTCATGGTCTGGTCATGGAGTCTAGAGCACGTCCTTTTATCATCATTTCTTATTACTACTTTATATAGTTTGGAAGCTTTGAGCACAAAAGAGTACAGGTCTAATGCATGGTCTGAACTTAAATTCAAGCATCTTATATGAAAGCTACTGATATATATGTACTAGGAGCAATGATGCATATGTTATGGTTCTTGCTTAAGAAATAATTTTACATAGTTATATGTTGTCATTGACTATAACCATGTATCTACATTGATTTTCCCTCAAATATTCTGGAACAGTTAAAGAAAATTAAAACAGAAAGTTAAAATATTTGCCAGTGACTTTTAAATCACTCTGAATGCACACACTGTATCAGCAATGCTATGGTAAAGAGGAAGAGTGGATTGGTTCAAAAGAGTCTGGAAGCATTTGCTATCAATAATATACTATCATACCAGAAACATGGAAAATTGTTTTTTCCAAGTTCCATATTCTACCTACTGACCAAAAGAGAACTTTTTTTTTTCATATCAGATCCCACACCCAAACTGGAATTTTCCTGTTCACAGAACTTTATCAGTAGGAGGAAGTTGTACTTAAACCACTTTTTTTTTAGCCTGTATAATTAGACTTTATGTAAGCACCCTTTTGGGTCAACAAGTGTCATAGCAACCCACTATATTGTTTAAACACATTGGACATATCTGATAAAGATTTCCATCTGCAGTCCACAAAATGCCAACACATACACTTGCATGCAGTATTTCACACGTTTGGATTTGGTCTACTCATAGCTTTTGTGACATCCATTTCTTTAGTGATGGACTACTACAGTATTTTTTCTTAAACTGCAACATAGCTGTGAAAGAAATTTCTCAGAATATTAACACTCAATTATCTTCCATGGCAATGTTTCACCTTCTAAAGTAATAAAATATAGCTGATCTTTTATATCAACGTGTCCTGTACAACCTCAGAAACCAAAACTGGAAGCAAATGTGGTATTCTACCATGCACTATTTCAAATACCTTTATGAAACAGCATTCAAAGAAAAAATCACCATGACACCGAATCTCTTTTCCTGAAGAAACTGTATCATAATGTCCTTTATTGCCTCTATCAACAATGAAATATTCATCACTAAGCTTGACTATTTATGCCTTCTTGAGATGAATGAGCGTATTTGCATTTTTCAAAAATCTTGGTTTTGATCTTAGCAACCTTGTCAGAGTTTATTGCGTTACGTTACATATGGCTCATTCATCTTGCAATGTGGGTAGGCTGTTTTCACTCTACCAGAAATTTGCATTGTTGCTACTTAACAAAAGTTTAAGTTCTGGATGACAAGGTGTGTCACTGGGTAAGAAGAAAAAAATTAGTTGCACAGATTGGCTAGAACTACTGAAATTGTCTAAACTGGGAGCTGGAGAATATTTTCTAAGTCCTGGATCCATGTGTGTGTCTCCATTTCTTGTTCTTTTTTATGGGGAGGAACCCCAGGTACTCAGGCAGAATTTCGATCTTCATGTGCTCAACGCTTTATCAGGAGACCAGGACTGAAGGAGAAGCTTCGATTTTGCCATTTCTTGCCTAAACAGTGATTCACACTAACCATTTTCCTATCTGTCTTTCTGCCAGTTCTGGTGATAGCCATGCAATAAATCAGTAGCTAGTGATAAATTAAATTCATCTTGCATTTTGGGCAACTTCACTTATATTCTACCCACTAATGCATCTCCTGCAGAGCTACTTATGCCATTTCAGACTTCCCAGCAGCTTCAAACACACATGGCAGTTTAAAAAACACGCCAGATAAATAATTTATTGTTTCCCCTCTCAACCAGCCCATATGTGATAGTAGTCTGAGGTACAGGATAGAGAATACTTTGTAATGATGAGATCTGTAATCATAACATGGTTAAGATCTTGTGTTTCTGAAAGTCTTCTGTAAGACCATATGGGGACTGATCCCTCAAAAATGGTAAATGGTTTACTTTCCAGTGAGGTATAAAATTATTAATTCTTATCTTTCAAAAAAAAGTTATAAGATATACATACAGATATATATACAGATATACATATGGTCTTCAGTGATTTCCTAAGTAGTCATGCCATAACATATGTAGCATATGCAGACAGCATAATTTCCTGTTATGGTTTGTACATTTACTTGGCATAGTTTAAGATGATCTGCAAATTTAATAATGCATCTCTCCAAAAGGGATCTGATAAAATCCTCATACCACAGTGTGTCACTATGACAAAAAACTCACACTCAGAAAGACACTGTATTTTATTAGATTGTCTTTGAACATTACCTCGGTTTTAGTAAGAGTTTTCATTTCTCTGAAGTAAGAGAAACAGTTTCTCGGCTCACAAACACATGTAGCTATAGCTAGATTCCTTTTGGTGCTGACTTGCAGTACAGCATCAAACGGAGAACCAGATTCCACTGCCATTACACACCCGAGACAAGGGATGCTGATTGAACCTGTTTGTTGCGATGCAGTCTCAGAAAAGCCCACCGGGCAGTAGTGAGGCCTCTGCCACAGAGTACATGGATTTACCCAGAGTCCTTCCTCCCTGCAGTATTCCACTATTTTCAGAAATTACTGCAGTTCCAATACAGTATAGCTTTGATTTGCCTTTGAAAACTACATCAAGAAGGCTAACTCGGTTAACAGTCTAGGAATTTTTCACTATGTTTTGGTTTAGTTTTCATTGGTGAAGTATTGCTTAAACTTTGTATTTTGATTTTGATGCAATTCCTGATTCCATTTAGCAGCTTCAGGATAAATTAACAACAGATGTGGTAAAAGGCAAAGTATCTTAACTGAGAGCATGAAACTTCTACATGCTCTCACTTTTCTCTTCAAAAAATTAAGGGTAAATTTTAATGCTTTATTCAGACAGTGCCATCAATTTAATTGTAGTATGAATATACTCCCAAATTCTTCCCCCATTTCTGTTCCTTACACATTTAAGTCCCCATCTCTTCTGACTATAATTAAGCATGATTCAAGATTAAAGTATGTTGTACCATCAATTTTAACAATACCATACAGTAAAAATGAAATCCTGTTTCAAAACAGTAAAAATACCCAGCTCACTTTTGGAACTCTTTTTCTCATTTCAGATGGACTAGAAAGACTACTATCAAATAATCCTAGTTTTAGCAGAAAGGTTATATTGTAAGATAAAAGAAATATAGGACACTTCTTCAGCATTAATTGCCCTTCATATTTCAGGCTGATCCAATCTTGCATATGTACTGCAGAAGCTTGAAATTCAGTGAGATTAAGATGAATACCACTGCCAGTTGTGTACTTACTTGAAAATTGTTCAGAGTGTTAAATGTACATTTTTCTGCCCAGAAGTCACACAGATATGGATTATTCTGGGAAACAAAACAGGTAAATGCAAACTAAGAGAGACATTCTCTTCAATAGTACAGCACGGGAAAACAAAATCGCTGTACACAGAGGAAAGAATTATCACCACCTTCTTACTTTGCGTGCGCACGTACAACCTCTGGTACGACTGCACTGGCCACAACGGCAGGGTTTGGGCAGCCGGGGCTGCCAGACGCCCGGGGCGGGAGGAGGCAGTGAGCTGGCCCGCGCCGGTCGCAGCCAGTTCCAGCTGGTTCCAGCCGGTCTGTAACGGCTGCGAGCAGCCCCCCGCGCACCGCAGCGGCCCCGCCCAGAGGAGCCCGCGGCGCCGGCGGCTTTAGCAGAGGGCGGGAGCTGTGGGGCAGCAGAGGACGCCAGAGGGCTGAGGGGGTGCGTCTCCGCGGGGCTGCAGCTCATGGGGGGCCCAGGCCAGGGCAGAGGAGCCGGGCAAGGAGCTGAGAAGAACAGAAAGAAAAGGGAAAGAAGCCCGGCGCGGTGGGGAGGAACCTCTAGGCCCTGACCCCAGGCTCCTGTGCTGCCCGTCGCCTCAGCGCAGGTGCTGGGAGGGAGCGTAAGGTGCGGTGGTGACGGGGAGCAGAGCCGAGGGCGGAGGAGGAGAGGTGTTGGGGGCAAGGGGCCCTGGGGAAGGGGGAGGAAAGGTGGTTCCTGAAGTGTTTGTTTAGTTGTTTATGTTGTCTTTGTTTCCCAATACCCATATTACCCATTAACCTGGATTTTTAATTGCTAATCAGTTAAATTAAGTGAAACTTGCTGGTTGGAGGCTGTTTTGCCCACAACGGTAACCGGTGCAGGACGCAGGCAGCAGCACGCGGCGTGGGCCCGGCCTGGGGTTGCAGCACTTGCCGTGAGGGTGAAGCTCTGGCGGCGGCCTTGGGGCTTTGTGGTGGTGCGCTGTGGTGGAGGTGGTGTGCCCGCTGTGTACGGGGAAACGGGCAGTCTGAGGGGAGCCGGGGGAGCTCTTGCCGGATGGGCAAGTAATGGGGACGAACTGGGCCAAGTGCTGCTCCTAGCCCTGAGGGCCTGGAGCCAGAGCTGTCTCCCTATGCGGGATCCAAGAGCAGCAGCCCAGGGGCTGCCAAGGGGTTGTGGTGGTTGTGACACCCTGGGACCGGTGCTGCTGTGCTGGGGTGTGCCCGAAGCTCGCTGTGGGCTTTGGATGGACTGGGGCTGCTCAGTAGAGCTGGGCTGACGTCTCTGTCAGAGTAATGGGCCGCTGACAGATGTGTTAGCGAGTGCTCAGTGAGAAGAGGATGCTGTGGGTACACGTGGGCAGCTTGTAGCACTGAAGTGCATCTGTGGGCTGATCCACCTGGGCTGCCGCGGGAGCAACCAGCCAGCTGAGGGTGACCCTTTCAGGGGAGGAGGCGAAGGGGACATCAACACCAGGGGTGGGTAAACTGAGAACTTTGGCCAATTAAAAATGGAGCCCTTTCAGGCCGCCCCAGTTACAGTGATCGAGCAGACCTACAGAAATGGGAGAGTGCCGCTTCTGGAGTGCGACCACTCAATAGTCTCTTACTCTGAGTGAATTTAAAGAAATGTGGGACACCTACAGCTGCTGCCCCAGGGAGATGCTGATGCAGTGGCTCTGGTGGCGCTGGGAAACTGGAGCTGCTGGGATACAGTTGATGGCTTAAGAGAGCATTGCTTTGAGTGGCTTAGAGGCTATGTCACTTGTAAATGCTGAAGGGAGGAAGACTCTGGAATCGATTGATGATGGAAAAGAGGTATCCTCGTGGAGGGACAAAGTGTGGCATTTGTAATGTCTCAGGCTGCTATGAGGTTCTTGGCAGTGTTTTGCAGGGACGAGGCTTGAAGTCTGTAATAAGGATTGAAATTATTACCATACGAAACTCGGTCTGAGATATGTATTCGCATTGTTCTAATACTAAACCCTATTGCCTGGTGCATAGGGAGGAGGGAGGGAGTTTGTTAGGAGTACGTTATTCAGACAGAGGAGGTTAATCTGGATAATCTGGTTCGCAACAGAAAGAGGTGGAGTGTTAGTGTATGTACGCACTGTTACAATGTTAGTCCTTATTGTCTAGGAGGAAAGGTAGAGTTTATAGTACATGGATATTAAGGTCGTGATGATGCTAAAAGTAGAGTTTCTAATGGGTGTTTATTTGAACAGTTCTTAAATATGTTTATTGCAGAGGCAAGGAGTGGAATGATTTGAACATAAATGGCAGAATTCGCATAGCAGGGTGCCCTGTGTGGGAAGAGGCTGTGAAATGCCCTGTGCTGGTTGCAGCCAGTTCCAGCCACCTCTGAGACAGCTGAAAACAACCCACTTCATGTCAAAACAGCAACTGTTCAGAGGAGCACAAGCCACCTCTGCTCAAACATGTTTAAGGAAGGGCAGTAGCTGCTAGGGGTAGGAGACACAAAAGGGAGTGCATGATGAGAAATGAGAAGAGACTCGTTTAGAGAAAGGAAATGGAGGAGACGCACATAAGAAGACATTGCTGGGGAGGTGGCTGGAGATGCACTCTTACAAGGAGGCGCTCCCTGCCTTGAGGGGACTGTGGCCTGTGGAGGAACCCATGCTGGAGCAGGGGAAATGAGTAAGAAGTCAGGTGCGGCGGAAAGAAACACCTAGCTACTGACCCCAGCTCCCTGCACAACCCATCACCTCACCAAAGGGATTGGTAGGGAGGGAGTATAACATGTGGCAGCAACATGGGAGAGTGGAGGCAAAGGAGGGCGAGGGGAGATGCTGGATTGAAGGTGAACCTGGAGCAGGGGGAGGAAAGGTGTTTTTCCTAAGTGTTTAACGGCCTTCTTTGTTTTTTGCTGTGTAAATCGGTAATTAAAAGTTTAGGTTAATTGGAGTAAATTAAATTAAGTGTATTTCCCTGGATGTGATATATCCATATCAATGTGCAGGTGATGTAAAATGGTATTGTTATCTCTTTCTTTTAAAGCATATTCTACTTAATATTTATTTTCCTACCTCTAAAATAACAGCACTCAGCAGAGCAACACTTCGTACACAAGAAGATAGTGACATCAGGTCCTGCAAGAAACTATTTTCAGAAACTATTATACAAGTAAAGAAATAGGAGGGGGAAAAAAAAGTCTTTAAAAAAGTGTATCATTCAACATCAATGTAGTAAATGAGGAGCACATGAAGAACTGCTCTAGAGCCGAAGGTCCTCCCTTAAGCTTTCACTGAAACCAACCAACCACTGAATAATTACATCTGTAAAATTGTATTTTTCCGGGTTGAATGGGAAGGTGAGGAAGTTGAAATCTCTTGACACATAGGTTTAAGTAAACTACGTGTTTCTGACATTTGATTTTTGCAGAAGGAAATGTCAGCTTTGAGGGTGGGCTGTCGTTAAACAAGCTGCGTGTTTTCTTACTGTTTTCTTACAGTACTGCCTTTCACAGTGCAGTGGGGAATTTCTTTGCATTCCTAGGTCAGTTTAGGCCCTTTCCCCTCTTCACCTCTCATAATAGGAAAAAAAGGAAAAAAGAAAAGCTGTAAGTGACAGAGGAAAAAATGCTTCTTGTCACTTCCTGTTCCTACCTTTACATTTTCCCCTCCGCAAACCAGAAATGTCTTAAGAAGGAAGTCTAGTTTTTGTCCTTTATTATTCTAATTTTCTTGCCTCAGCATCTGTAATGTGGGGGGGGGGGGGGGGGGAGGGAGGGGGGAAGTGATGGGAGCTGTGTGGGGGGGAACTGAAGCCTTTCTGATAGCTTCTGGGTTCCAGAATTGCTGCTACAGATGGTTGGTTTCAGATGCGCATTTTAGAACGACAATGAATGCTGTTTAAGTAGGGAACAATGTCTTTACCTTTGAGGTATTTGAAAATGGACCACAAGAGAAGAGACACTTTGGTGTTGCTAAAAGAATGAATGTATGCCTGTGTTCAAAGGTCTTCTGTTAAGAGAAGACTAAGTTCTCAACTGGAGATTCTGCAGGTGGATGGCTGCTACATCTGTAGGTATTGGCTTGAAGTGGGAATGGATGAATCATCAGGCCACTGAAGAAATCTGCCACACAGTTCTTGGGAAAGTGGTGTCAGCAGAGGTAGCAAGTATTTACCTTCAAGTTGCTCAGAGAATGAGACATTCAGGAGTTACAAGCTTGTTTTCGTCTCTAGTGGGACTGTACAGAGGAGGCTGAGAATGTGATGGCAGGAGACATTGCGATGGTGAGAGTGTCTGTGTTGGTGGGTTCGATGCTGTATAGCGGTCCTGTTAAAGGACAGCCAAGACCACAAGAGGAGATTTCCCTTGGGTTTCAGGACCAAGGACCAAGTTTCAGGTTTTCAGGAGCATCAGTTTAGCAAGGTGCATGTGTTGAGGAGGTCATGTTGCTGTATCATTTTTGCACTTATTGACAAAAAATTACTGCATTATTTGCCCTGTGCAAGTTGAGTGCAGGATCCTGTACTGCTGTTGAGTGGAGATGCAGGGTTGGGAGCATGCAGAACTGATGACACAGCTGTGTGTGAACATGAGGTTGTTTTAGAAATGCTCACTAAGCAAATTAGACAGATGAATAAATACAGCATGAAAAATACAAATTAGAAAGAAGCTGAGAGGGGAGCTTTGGAGGGAGGCTCTTTGAGCGCACAGATAACCTGATAGAAACCTGCTTCATCCAGTGTTGAAATTTGATTAGTCAGCAGTGTGTAAAATGAACCTCTTCACATAATAATTCTGGTTTGCGCTGGAACCTGTTACAGATAGTGTTTTCTACACCTTAGTTTCCAACAAACGTAAATATAGTTGTTAAAAAGCTCAGGTTTTTATTTCTACCAGGTAGGTTAGGAACAAGGTTTTTTTACGTTTTTTACACTTCCAGTAATCTTTCTTCTTTTCACATAATCCATTAAGGGAATAAAAGACAACTAGGAAGTGAGAAGCACAAGAGGTGGTTTTATCCCATCTTCTTAGAGGAGTACTGACTGAATAAAACACAGGGAGACAGTGGAGGCTGGATGAAGAAAGGTACGTGTAGGGTTTATAGCTGAACATGACATCATATAGCTTCTCTGATAAAAATCTAAACAAAAGGAGTGAGTGATGACCTAACAGCAAATCACTAAAAAATATTGAAATATTTTGGGGTCTTTACACTACAAAGTAACTACAGGGAGCAAATCTGCATACACTTACTTTGCAGTTGACCTGTACAGGGAGGTAGGCATGTTGCATGTAATCCAACAAGTGTAGTAACTGTACTGCCATTTACAGTGTATAAAGTGCATAAAAGTCCTCTCTTTAACGAAAGGATCATGTCTCAAAAGTGAAAGGAAAACCTATCTCAAAAGCTAAAAGGTCAAATCATCAGCTGTTATAAATTAGCATAATCTCACTGGCATCAGTAAAGTTGGCTGACTTTTATCAGCTGCATATCCAGCCCATTAATGTCAGCAGACCTATAAAAAGAGTAGCTGAAAAGTGGGAGAGGGAGAAAGAATTAAGATTTCTGATAGTGGGCAGGAATACTATTTCATTTATAAAACTGTTTTTAAAAAGTAGTTAAAAGAATCCTAAAATAGACATGGTTGGCAGGGGCCTTAGGAGGATCTCTGTAGTCCAACCTGCTGCTGCTCAGAGCAGGGCCAGCTCCAAAACTAGCTCAAGTCACTTGGGGCCTCGTCCCTTGGAGTTTTGAGGATGTCCAAGGACAGGGATCCCACAGTCTCTTTGGGCAGCCTGTGTCAGTGCTAAAGCACCCTCCTGGGGAAAAGAGTCTTCCTTACAGCCAGTGCAAGTTGCCTGCCCTTGCTGCAGCTTGTTGCCCATCTCCTCTCTTTTGTTGGCCCCTTTGAAAGAGTCTGGCTGCAGCTTCTCTAGCGCCTCCATTATGGGGTTAAAGGCAGCACTTGTAGTCCCCTCTGTCTGCCCCATGGCCTTCTCCAAGCTACACAAATCCAGGTCTGTTAGGTTCTCCTTGTACTTCACAGGCTTCAGACAATGGGTGTTTTGGTGGCCCTTACTGGCTTTAAACACCTATTTATATGGACATGCATTTACATTTTTATATATATACTTATATATGTGTGTATATATATATATTTTTTTGGATTAATAAGGAACTTGTTTCTGCAAAATATTTCGTCTTTCCGAGGAGCTGATGAAAGCCCTCTGAACATCACAAAGCTATCCCTGGCTTAAGTAGGTTGCTAGGTTCATTTTTGATTGTTGCTGGAGAAATGCTGATTTAGTATAGAAAAAAGAAAATGCAATATTTGTCCTAGAAAATGTGCACATATGCATTTTTATGATATGTGAGTATATTTAACATTCAGCAAATAACTTCTGTCCTTTGACAGATCAATATTTGTATTCCTGTGGAATGAAGAGTGGCTTTTTTTCTTCAAGCAAAACTCAAAAGTATAGGTAATTCACAAAGTCTTCCCCATGAAATATCTAGTACAGCAGACATCATTGACAAAAGGAACAGATGTCAGCATGATATTCAGCAAACAAGTACTGAGGGCCATGTTTTGAATCCCAGTTTTACCTTAAGCACCAGGTCTCAAATTAACAGGACTCTGTTAATTTTTAATGCACTGTGTCAGTCAAAGGACCATGTCCTCATTGAGAAGAACAGTAAAACAACGCCAGCTCCTTCAGAGTGTGCGTTAGGAAGCTAGGTCGTGGTTTTTTCCCTTCTTCCCATACCGAAAGGAAAAATACTATGTTATGGTGTTACATGCGTGTGTTAGCCATCATCTGTTAGCCATATGTGTGAGAGGTGTGTTCCAAGGGATTTGTCTGGTATGCTGGATACCTGAGCTGGCCATCTGGATATCTGAGTTCTGTAAGTTCAAAAGTTTTTTTGGAAGTCATAAAGCTTAAACAGTTCAGAAATGGTTTTATTTAAGAGCTTTAAAAATAGGAGAAAAAACGTGTCAAACTTAGTCCTTAGCTGGACCTCTCCTTCGATCTCTTTGAGAAGTGACCTTCATGCTCTCTAAGAGACCAACCACTTCAGCAGCAAGCAGTACTAGAAAAGTTTTCCCTCTGACTCCACCTAAGCCATAGGTGAGAGTTGACTGATGCCAGGGTGCCCTGATAATTTTATCAGGGTTTTAAAGAGATTTTTACAGGCCTTGTTGGAACTGATTTTAAGTAATTTTTTTTGGTTATGTTCATCTTCCTTACGGGGAAAAATATATATAAAATTAAAAAAAGGCAGCAAAACACTTTTTTTGTCAATGATAAGCTTAAGTTTTCGCAGAACAATGAAAGACATGATTTTGTGCGCCTCCATATTTAGGGCCTCAATGTAATGTACCTTCCGAATGAGCAAGGCTCACTCAGAAAATCAGTGTGTAAGCGAGATACTGGCTCCAATTAAGTAAGATCATAAAATGGCCTATAATGTTTATTACAGGAAGAATGACAGGAAGTCAGTTGAGTTTACTTCTGATTTTTGAAACTTTGTTGCTTTAGCAGTTTTGAAGTAACAAACTGGGCCCTGTTATTTATGATCAGAACTGAATTACATTAACAGTCTGTATATGGCTTCTTGCCAGCTGTAATGTTTTGTAGCCTGACAGATATTCCTATAAAGGAGTTGTGATCTTCTGTTTACCTTCTAAACAATCTTTTGAAGAATTTTGTAGTCTCTTTTAATGTAATATGTGAGATCTCATTTAAAAGAAATTCAGATTGTCAGTTTGGCAGCTCTGAGTTTTTTGATGTCCATAATATATTTGACTGAAATGAACAGATGCAACTGTGTTTCCCTCTTTAAAATGGAAATAATACTAATCCAGAAATAGGTTTTGAGTAACTAGATCAAAGTGTTGCATAACAAGAGCATGTGTCGCAAAAAGGTACTTATATAAGCAGATGTTGAAGAACAACTTCATAGTTACATGCAATGACTATTAAGTGTAGCCCCCAAATCCTGTCTGTACTGGAACCCAGCCATTCTAAAGTAGTTATTCTGCTTTTTTGGGATGTCTCCGAGGAAGCAGCTTTCACAGGAAGACTCTGGAGGAGAACTGAAATAAGACCGGTCAGAGGAATGGGCAATAAGAGAAGTTTCCACTCCATAAAGCCGCATTGTCTGCTCCCTGACCTTCCCTTAATCATCCATCTCAACCCCACTTGTCACACTACTTTCCAAATCCATGCTAACTGGATTCAGAATTTCTCTCCATCAGCCTTTCAGCCCGCTTGTGTGCTACCACAAAATTTAATTTTGTCTGCACTACTGAGAAGTCTTAAGTTGTTTCTAGAACTGTTAGAGATAGGTTTAATCCCCACTGAGTCTGGTGGCTTTAACGACTATTGTTTATTTCAGAAATCTGGAATACAATTTATTTCTGTCAAACAGGCAGGAGAGTAACTTGCATGCTCTGAATTCATGGGCCTTATGAGGTTTTTTGGCTGTTGTTGTTCTCTTGTTTGTTTTTCTTCTACCTAGTTAGATAAAGGAAGAATAGTTGAAGGGGGAAACCCATCAACATATTTTTCAAAAAGTACGTTATCAGAAAATAACTAAGCATAACATGCTTTTAAAAATGCATGTTGTCAAGCTCTCTTAAAGTAGTCCATAGTTGGGGGAGGAGAAGGGAATACCAGCAGATTTTTGCAAATTAATTGTATGCTATATAAAGATTCTGCAAGATCAGAAAAAAAATCACATTTATATGCCATATTTGTCCAAATCATAGAAAAAGATGTGTTCTCAATCTAAATAAATCCAATTACTGAATTTGAAAAAATGAAACCAATGATGATCTACATCAGCTAAAGATACATAGCCATTTTATGTTGATGAAAGTTAAGAGTCTCCTTTTGAACGATATTCTCTGAAAAGTTTTGCTGGTGACACCATTGCCAATATGTGTATTGTTCCTATGATATGCCATTTTCTATATTTCTTTCAGTCTTTGCTATATAAAAGCAGCTCTGGAATAGGAAAACCTTATCAGTCCTTTAAATTATTGCCATGTGCTTTATTGTAATACTTTTAATTGCAGGTTGTTGAAAAGATTAAGTTAGGTGGCAGGTTGCTCCTCTTGCCCCTGTATGTTCAACCTCAATGAAACATGAGTTGTGATAGAGACGTGAGCTGGTTAACTTATCAATGCATATAAATATCTGAAGGGAGGGTGTAAAGATGATGGTGCCAGACTCTTTCCAGTGGTGCCCAGTGATGGGATGAGAGACAGCAGGTACAAACTGAAACACAGGAAGCTCTGTCTGAGTCTGAGGAAAAACTTCTTTACTGTGAGGATTACTGAACACTGGAATAGGTTGTCCAGATACCTTGAGGAGTCTCCATCCTTGAAGATACTTGAAAGCTGTCCAGATGCGGTCCTGGCCAGCCTGCTCAGGGTGAACCTGTTTGAGCAGGGGCGTTGGACTAGATGATCTGTAAAGGTCCCTTCCAACCACCACCATTCTGTGATTCTGTGGTTAAAAGACAATTTTTCAAAACAAAATTTATTTTTCCACTTCATTATATGCACATGTATAACACAGTGCTTAGATCATACCTTTTTTATATACAGTAAGATAGGAAATTTTCCATTTTCTGTATTTCTCATACGTGTTACTATTAATTAACTATACACTTATGAATGAGTGGTTCAGAATGATCAGAGCAGTCCATATGGATGGCCAGATCCTGCCATCAATTAGACCAGAGCAGCTCTTCTGAAGCACATGAAATTAGCTGAGATTTACACTAGTATAATAGAATCAATTAACTTAGACCCTAGTTTTTGGATAACTAATTGGAGAAATATATGCAGTGATAAAAAATGTTAATTATTGTGGAATAATGTTCTGCAGAGAAATGGTGTCTTCTTTCATTCATTGTTTTTATTTCCTTAGAGATCATGCCCTGGACTTCCTTTACGTTAATTACAGATTTTCAAGGCTGGTGCAATCAGCTCTAAAATGTATGTGTATCTATTCTAGTTGTCTTCTGTAGTATACTGTTGCGCTTATTCAATTGAAACTTGAGGAATTGTATTGTCACAGATGTTAATTTACTTCCTGTTAGAAAATGTGCCTAAAATGTTTTTTGAATTTTAAGGTATATGGTCTCTATTGAAAAATTAAAAATAAAATTGCAAGAACAAAGAAAGATCTGTAAGAAATTCCGTATGAAATGGACTTTTTTTTTTTTTTATCTGCTTTGAGTCATATGTTGTAACCAAACCAGGTAACATATGTTTCCATGGCATGATGAGACACTGAATTATCAGTAAGGTTAAAAGGATAATGTCATGATATTTGGTTTCATTAAAATGTATATATATTAGAATCTGTGTTAGTGCTGTTAAAAGTAGGCATTGGACTCTTTTCCTGTAATTTACACAGTGCCAACCAGAGGCTGATAATATGGCAGAGCTGTGTGTGAAAGGTAGTTATGTTACGAAATATTATTCATCTGCTTATTGACAACTAATGTTATTCAGTGCAGCTGATGCCCTTAGAGGAAAATGAGTGTCATTAAGTTTACTATCTAGGTTCACTATCTAAGTTCTGTAGGTAGCAGAGTAGCTCTGGCATGGTGTTGTGTATGAGCTAAAATGAATGGAGTTTGGGGTCAATATGGACATTTGGGATCTCCCAGGATGTGTTCAGTAAGAGATGAGACTGGGCCCCACCTAGAAAATAAAGGAGTGAGTTGGCTTCTTCCAGTCTAGGTCAAATGGGGTAGGAAATATCAGAGATGTGATTGTGACTCATGCTTCTCAAATTTTTTAAGTAATATTACCTGAATGCCAATCAGAAATTAATCCTAAGGAGACTGTTAAGAGGACAGCAAACAAGGAATGGCAAAGATAGGGCACCTTAAGGAAACAAGGTAAAGGAAGGCATTAAGAGGGAAAAATCTCAGCTTGTCATCTTCATGCTTGTCTTGGTTTATTCCTCTTGAGGCCAAAAGCCTTAGGACCCCAGCCCTTCAAAGAAGGATCCCTATTCCTAGTTGCTGGCCATGAGAAAAGACTGAAGCTATATCTGTGCTACAGAGCCTGAAGGCAATTCCCCTTTCCCATGTCTGGGCATGTGTCTGCTTGCATCTGTATTCTATACTGCTCACTACTGTAACGCTTTCTGGTCTGTGCATCCAGTTTGCTATGTTATGCTCCAAGAAGATCCCAGCAGAGCATTTGACAGGCCAGAATGATAGGGTATGGCCCACCACACCAGTCAGTATGGGCATAGCCAAATTTGAGTAGTCAGCAGCATCAGCAAAGTGTAGAGAGAAGACTGACAGAATAAGTATTGTATGCAGGAACTGTGGCGAATAAAGTACTTTTAACTTGGAAATAAGCTGGGCCTGTTTGGAATGTGGATCAGTAAGGACTGGATTATCGACAAACATGATATTGTTTTCATAAATCTTTTCAAGCATTGCGTTCCTTTTGGCCAGTACAAGTTGCCTTGCTTTGAATAGCTGTCTGTTTCACAGATCTTGAGAGGACCGGCAAGTAATAAACCCAGGGGGCCTGTCAACTTAAAACAACCAGAGAATTTAGCTCAGGGGTCTGTTCCAAGTAGTGAAGCAGGACGGTATGTTGTGAGATACCGACTGAGTCCTGGACAGCTCCACTTGAGTGTGTCTGTATTGCAGCACACTTTTGTAATTGTCATTTCCTGGAGGAGAAGGAGAAAGATGTTACAACAAATTGCATGTTCTACACACCCCCAATAACTTTTAGGTTTAGTCATGTCACTTCTAACTACTTAATAAATTTTTAACAACAAGTCTAAGGGAATCATTCTGCACTTGGGGGAGGGGGAGTCAGATTCCACTGGATGCTTTCTCTTGATTTTAATCCTTCTCTTCACATCAAACCTGTTAGAAGATTTTTAGAAATAATTTTTTTGTATAGAAATAGATTTTAATTTTTGTTTACTGCCAGAAATTTTCATCTATAATCAAACCAATTGGTAATATAAAGCTTGTGTAATCTTTGTGTCTTAAGATAACGGATGTTTCACAGATATTATAATTTAAGTTTATCTGTTTGTTTGATTGTGTCTAGTAGTCTTTATTGCTTTTCACATTAGTATAATTTAATATAACTTGAAATAGTCACAGTCCCAAGCCTATTTCCATTTAGTGGCTTGGTATATAGCTAATGAAACTGCTTCTGTTGCCTTAAGTTAATGTCATTTTTTTCTGATGGACAGTTTCAACTGCCGTAAGGGAACAGAGCTTATGAATCATTAAAAAATGTTGGCTGTTTTTGTTTTTAAAATTTTAAAGTAATACATTTTTAGAGGTCAGAGGTTTGCTTCAAATCTCAGACTGCCAAGAAGTATTTTTTAATATGTCAGTATTTTGATTTTGGAACCAGAAAGTTACTCTCTACAAGGGGGATGCTAAACAGCAATAACTGTATACTCTTCCAAATAGACTCCTCCTTGTTTCAGCTGCTGATAAGGAAAAGAATTACTGTTTTTGTAGCTGTGTCAGAACAAATACAGGCTGACTTCAAAGCAATAAAAAGTGACTTTCATTAACGTAACCTTAAACTGGTGATCATGGAAAAGGCTTTCAGGATTTCTGAATTCTTACGGGACTTTTTTCCCCCAGACAGATTTCCATGTCTCATTTCCACATGTCTCATTCTTACCTTTTGCAATTGTATCAAAGGCACATAATTTATTTCTTTAAAACTATCAATGAAAACAACGTTAGGATTGGAGGACACATTACAGGGTGATGAGGGAGTAGAGCAGAACATAGTCTAAGATACCTAAAATGTTTGTTGAGGAAACTATTCAAGTGTGTGATATTTTCAACAATTACTTACAAGACAAAGAGAGATTTGCTTTGTGTTGCCTTGTGGGTTGATAGTTCTATTAATATAAAATTGATATCGAAGTGTAACTGTACAATAGAAAAGCAATGTGTGTTTGTTGTACAGCCACAATATCCTAAAACAGGAGGGAAATCTTCCATGACTTAAAATCATGATGTAATCCTTACATCTAGGATTTCCTCAAGAAAATAAAAATGGTTTACATACAAGATTTTAGAATCAGCATGTATATATTTTATCTCCATCTGACATCAATGCAGACATACTTTTTACAACCTCTTCTGATTAGTCCCTTTGTGTTTTAAGGCCTTAATGAAATATTACTGTGTGAAAAGATATATACCCAATACAGCTTCAGGAAAATTAGTTTGAAGTCACTTTTATTTTTTTCCTCAACATCTGGTGAAACCAAAACTGATGGGATAATATTATCCATGTGAATGTGCATCTCTCTAATAACTTTCAAGTTGTTCCAGTTAAGTTTTTCATGGAGATGGAACTCTTAAAGCTCACCAAATGTCTATGAGTTGGGTAAAAATAGGATGAATAAAGGAGGAAGGTCCTAGGTGTGTTCTGCATAAGTATCTCAACAATGGGAAAGGCTTCAGTGTGATTTAAGAACTAGCTAATTTAGAGACTCAACACAAGAAAGATGCTGTTAAAAGCAGTGCAGTTAAAGACTTGTTAATTTTGCTGGTCATTAAACTAATTTTTTCTTTCTATCTTTTCAGATGCACATGAAAAAATAGCAAATTACTCATTTTGTCTTCTACACATGAGGCATTTTTCATTGCTCACTAAGCTGGAAGCTCCTTGGAGGCAGTCTGCAGCATTGATCTATGGTAGGTTACCAATAGCATTTAAACTTCCTGATCATTAATCTGTCTGTGACAATCCAAAAGTGATGTCTCAGTCCCTTGAGTAGAAATGGCAAGGATTGCTACTGCTTATTCAAAGATCTGTAAAATATGTTCACTCCATAGTATTCTTAAGAACTGCTCAATAGTGAAAATACAATCTTCAAATTCTTACAATTTAAATTGTTAAGAGCTTGATCTGCAGTTGCTTTTCAAGATAAAAACAATTATATCACGTAAAATTTTGAGTCAGTATGAGAATATTTGTGCCATTATTTTACTATGTTTAGGTGTTTAGTTTAGTTTAGTGTCCTAAAAAGGGATGTAGGAAATTAAATATTTACTTTGAGAAACAAGAGCAAAATGCAGTGAAGTTATCTGTGTGCTCTGGGTCCCAGCGTCGGGGTGCAAGGAGGGCTGGCTACTCCCTATGGGCCAGGAGCCGCAGGGGTCCCCAAGTCAGCAGGGCAGGGGCCTTGCCATCCAGGGTCTGTCCCACCACCTGCAGTGAGGGAGCAGGGCAGGCCAGGGGACAGCCGGGGACAGCCCCAGCACTGGGCATCAGGCATCTCCATGGGGACAGGCTGAGATCAAGCTGAGAAGGCATCATGCAGATTGGGGTCAGGGTCAGGCCCCGTGAGGCTAACCAGGGTCGGACATAGGATCACCAGGCAGGTCCATGGTGGTGGGTCAGGGCTGAGGTCAAGCCAGGAAGTCAGTCTGCAAGTCCAAGAAAACTCCTGTTACAGAAGTCAGGTACTGAAATAAGTGTATGTGTGTGTACACATTTATGTATGTATAAATAGATACATGTCTCGGAGAGGGTGTACGAAGGTGGTTAAGCAGACCAGGATTTTGATTTCTGAAGGGAATGTTTAACATAGCCCACAGTTCTTAATTCTTGTATCTGGCACTGGATCATTGCTTTAGCATTTGTAATATACATATTTTCCTTAAAACAGTTTTCGAAAAAGTCAGCATATATCACATTGTCATGTAATAAAACATCTCAACATGTTTTATAATGCAGTGTTCCTGACAGTTTGATCTGATATGCCACAGTTTACTCTTCCCATGAGTACTGAATTTAAAAATACATTATTTTGGGAATCTTAGTTATGGCAACCACAGTTTTTAGGAAGTGAATAATTCACAATAGTTATAGAAGGACTGAGGTTTGACTGCACAGCAAGTGTATAGGGAATAATGTGTGTCCTTTTTCTGCTCTTGATTGGTAGAATGGAGTTACTGTTTATTTGGATTGTGTTCAAAAGAGCATCTCTTATTTAAAAATTAAAAGAGGGAATTTCCACAGTGAGCAAACGATGCATTGCTTGGTTAAAGAATTTACTACAGGAAAAAAACGCCTCCTCACAGTGTAATGTGAGCTACAGTTAAGGTCACTAAACTTAGTCTTACAGTCAAAGCTTATGCTCCATACTTATTTCATCTCATAACCTTCTCTTCTCCCCTCCATTTCTGTCAGTGATTCCAGCATACCACACCCTGTATTATTTGTCTTGAGATACTACTTTTTATCTATATTACTGTTATTGAGTAGCCTTTCATACAGCTCTGGTAGCACTCTGACAGGAGTATTCCCTCCTAATCCTAACTTTTCATGTAATCATCTCTTAAAAATGAGTAGAAAAACTCAACTAAGCAAAAAGATCTCTAAACAAAAATCATCGCTGTCTCCTTGTTTTCATTTGTTTTTGATGTTGATATTTGGGATGTGCATATTTGATTGTGCTTAATGGACATGCATTGTCTAATATTCTGCATGATAGCTCAGGGCATAAGTAGAAATAAAGATTAGAGGTGGAATTGAAGTAGACAAAGTAGTTTTCTCTGCTGTGAAATTAACATTGTTATCTACCGTACTTAGATAAATAACTTCACTGTTTTCTGCAGAGAATCCATTCCTGTTTTCATTCAGTCAGAAGCATGTAGGCATTGAGATTCAAGAACTTATCTCCCCCTTCTTCCTGCTCAAATGGATATTTCTTGAGGAATTTCTTTCTGAGTATAAGCAGCAAGATACAACTTGGAAAATGAGGTTTATCTTGTGTCATCTTTCTATCAGTATCTGCTTGTTTCATTCTGAGGCTGAAAGGTGGTTATTGACAATTCTAGTTCTAGTGCATCCTGGAGAGATGCTTTCTTCTCAAAAGATGCTATTTCTCTCTCCGCCTCATGAAATGCATTTCCCTAGTAACCATCAGTAGAGATTAAAAAAAAAAAAAAAAAACCCAACATTTTCAAGGCATGAAGATGCACATGTGCTTCCATTCCTGACTGAAACTTTTAATTAAGAGTTAAAACCAAATTGGCTTGTTTAGCTGTTATTACTATAAGATATGCATTTTATAATTGCTAGTGAGAGCTGCTGGAAATGAAATTAGTTATATGGGTATGAACTGCATAACTAAGTCACCATCCTCGGTCCAAAAATGTTTAAAATTTGTAGTGGGTTCATTGAGCCCTGTCATGAAGTGGCAGAGCCTTTTTGGATTCCTCTTCCTCCTGCATGGTACTTTAGGAAGGTTATTGTTACGAAAGCCCAGAAAATTCCAAAGTCTACTCCAGATGTGACAGCATCAATGCCACGTGGACCTGTCTTTGCCAAACTTGTTTTGAACCCCAGCTTCTCCACTTGACCCACTCTGGGAGCCGTAAGTAGGATGGAGCATTGTAGGGCCTAAGAAGGAAATGGCTCTAGAGCTCTACAACTCCTGTGAACACATAGTTAAAAATGAAGAGCAGCAGGAATCAGCCCAGAAACTGCTGGAGCCCATCAAATCAAATATCACCTCTTGCTGCTATGGCTGCCCTCAGCCACAGGCAGTCTTTTCCTTAAGGTCAATGAATTTGTTCACCCTGAACTAGTATCCTACACAACATGCAAATTTTAAGGGAAAGGAGATTTGTATGATATTAGATGGACTTTCTTTGGCTGTGATATTAGTTTATTCTGCTTATTCTGGGCAATTGTATCTTAAACATACAGCAGTACCTGGAAAAAGAAAAAGAAAAACCCTTTCAACCAAAAGTCCTAAGGCAATTAAATTGCTGTGAAAAGCTTCCCTCATAAATCTTAATTTTTCCAATAATGTTTGCTACATTTTGAATGAGGTTGAAACATCCAAGCAGAATATCAAACTTGATAGATGATATTTATTGCTGTAAATATGCTGAAATGTGTAGGATGGTGGTCATTAAATTGTGATGCTTCTTTGCACAGTGAAAATAAAAAACATAATAAACCATGAGCTGAGTGAGATGCACTGTAAAATGGACTATTCATCTTCAGCGGGCATGACCTGTATATGACCTGTTAGCCATACCATCACAGGTATCAGACAGAAGTGTATTGAGCTTCCTTTGTACTACTTTGACCATTTGGCTTTTTGGGGCGGTGAGTAGAAGTTGTCTCAGCCCCCTGGAACAGAGGCAGTTTCCTAGTTTGTAGCATTCTTTCTTTGGAAGTTGGAAAAGTTGCTCTCAGGAGGATCAGTTCTGGTTAAATCCTTTGTCAGTAGCATCACTGTAATATTGTGTATGGCTTTCTCGGTTAAGTAGACTGCAGCACTGATGGAAGATAATCATATTATCTTGGTCACATTTCTTAGCAATAGTGAGTCAGAAAACAATGGCAGGAGAAAACTGGCTAATAAACGCAAATAATGGAAGAGCCTAAAATATAAGGCATTCTTTAAATCAAATATTAATATCATGAGTCCCCAACAATGAATAAATGTGCTTGTTATTAAGTCCATTTCCTAAATGAAGCTTCTTATATTCAAGGATGCAGTTCACATTCTTCAGCTTTGATCAAACTTATCTCTTAGCAATTAAATTAAGTGTCCTACTTCTTTGATTCTAAGTACTCTGAAACTTTTTATATTACGAAGAGGTTTGTTGACATCATAGCTCATGGGATTGTTTGTCTTACTCAATTAGAGTGAAAAAGAGTAGTTCTATCAGTGTGATAGAGGATTATTCTTTCTCCACAGAAATGTAATGAGTTTAGCATTCATCATACCAGTATCATTACATTTAGAGTATACTTTTAAAAAGCATGCTACTTGGGGTCACATTACAGTTACATCAAACAATTCTGGGTCATTTTCAAGTATCCAGACTGAGCCATTTTCAACTGGTCTATCATGTTGCACTTTCCCCACACCAAAACTTTTTTTTCCCATCTTCTAGAACCTCATTCCATGTGGGAGCTGGAAGGTAAAATATTGAGGGCTGACAAAATGCAGTTCTAGAGGACTTTCAAGTAATTGCTAGCATTTATTTTATTTTAGCAGTTTCAGGTCTGCTCAGATTGTGGAGTTAGGGGTAGGAGGGAGGTCTTTTCTAATACCTTAAGCTGTAGTACTCTTAAGAAGTATTGCCAGTTTCGAGAGTGATTCTGGCCCATTCTTGTAAAACACACCTCAGAAATGTTTGAACAGGAGTGGGCCAGAAAGACAACCTGCCTGAGGTCTATTCTGAACTGTTAAACTAATTTCAACACAATGGTTTTGTTGAACAAAGTTGTAAAGAAATAAATATCACTTTCAAATTACTAATACTGTAAAAAGTTCTTAGACTCTCAGGAAGTACAGGCCGGCTAGATTATAATTTGATACATCTCTGTGCCAGTAGTTTAGGAGATAGGGTTACTCTTTTTTTAGAGCCGTTTCAAGGTTCTCTATTGATAAAGAATGGATTACCTTACATTTACTCCAGGATACCAAGAGGAGAACCACATGAACAGAAGCTACCACAGAATATCTGGAAAAAGTACAGGTTCTAGCTTTTTTTGGAGATGGCTAGTTGGGATGTCCTTGTTCTTTATTCTGCCTGTTATACTAAAACTCTCTTCCAATGAAGCCATGTTTTAACTTCTGTCACTGGTCAAGGATTCCCACTGAATTCTGAGGGAAACAAGATCTCACACCTATTTGAACTAATAGGGATGAGAGATGGGGCAGAGTGATCATGTCCTGGTGTAACACTAGACATATCCCAAAATTCTGCATCTGAGCAGATAAAGTCAGGGCATCTACTGCCTGAGGGAATGTGCTTCTGGGTCCAAAAGGGAATGATGCATTACCATGACTCTTCAGTTACCTCATCACAGTAAGTCAAAATTTGTGGTGATGCCTCTGTAGTCAGCCCAGACCTTTGAGGATTGTTTGCTTAAGTTCATTTTACTTTTCTATGGCTTTTTTCCTCAAGTGAAGAGAAGACGAACAAGAAAAAGACAAGGGACCAACCCATTATTGCTGAACTGAAGGAAAAACATAAAGGAAGAAGAAAGTAAGAGGAAAAAAAAAAAGAAAAAAAAATGCCAGAACTATAATTAGACAGTGGTGAAGATTGAGATAAAAACTAACAGAGAAAGGAAGCAAAACAGAGCCTCAGCCCTATCCTAAATATCTGTCATTCTGCTGACTATGAAAAGTCAGTGTCCAGCAAGTGCAGTGTTATTTCCTTCATAAAACCAGTGACAAGGTGCTTTGGAAAACACATAGATTTTGAACCTAAGCTTGGGCTCCATCTGCTTCTTTTCTTATTACTCTCCTTGTAGGTCATTATTACTCTAATTCCTTATGATGGCAGTCAGGGTCCTACTAATCAAGATCAGTTGTTGTCCTTGAAGCCTTAAGAAAGAATGAATTTTCTCATAATTGAAAGTATCTGAATTCTTGTTATCATTCATACTTCTCTAACTAGCTTAGTAAATGTTTGTGAGCAACGTGTTGAGTAGTGCTTATCTGGATGTTGAGATGCATTTCACAGAATTCGTAGCAGAATGAAAACTAAGTCATTCAATGCAGAGACTATTTTTTCAAAAGTGTAAAAAAAAAAAAAAAAAAGAGAAGAAGAAAAAGAAAGACAGTTAGAATTAGCAGCCATCTCATTTGTGCCTGTGAAATTCTCTCCCTAAAAACCTGAAGTACCATTTTAACAAACTCTTCAATGTAATTCAATATGTAAAAACAATGTGTTTGTTATTGCACCAGTCTTGACATTTCTCTTGTGAAAATAATTAGCATGGAAATACTCCTAATACCAGAGTGATGCTAATTGCTTCCCAGTGGTAAATGTCAACTGTAGTAAGATAGAAGGAGGTCATAGAAGAGGAAAAAGCATGCCTCTCAAAGCAATTGATTTCCATCTCCTCTCCTTTCTTTTCTGTCTGTGCCAAGTCTTCGTATGTGCCCACAGGTCAGACGGATAATTCTAGAGCTGTTGTGAGAAATATATTGCTTTTTTGCTGTTTTGTCTCACGGTGCTTTTCC
The DNA here is from genome assembly GCF_036370855.1 of Dromaius novaehollandiae. Lineage (NCBI taxonomy): Eukaryota > Metazoa > Chordata > Aves > Casuariiformes > Dromaiidae > Dromaius > Dromaius novaehollandiae. The sequence goes on along the minus strand of NC_088105.1, from coordinate 6,079,009 downwards.
ATTCTGATAGTTTGCCATCCTCTGGTAAGTACAAGGAAGTATATAACCTCATATTTGTTATGGATTGAGGTTGGATCTGAAGTACTGTTTGCACCTGTCTCTCTCAGGCTACTGTAACAATCCTCACCTTTGCTATTTCAGATATGGGGATAGTGTAAGAAGCTGTTCCATTTGTCCCAGTCAACTGCTCTTTCAAAGTTTAATCGTTCTTGCCTCTTCAGTCTAAACATTAGATGAAATGCACAGATATAATGTATATAGCTATTTTCACAGAACAATAAAAAATGGGAGATGTATATGTGTTCCTAGATAGCCAAATCCTATGAAACTCCAGTCATGAATGATTACTACCTATTTCAGGAATTTCAACCGAAATAAAGAAAAACACTACTACAGAGCGTGTGTGTGTGAAAGTATAATGTATATTTGTTTGTGCTGCAGAACTCAGTGTGGATTTAATATTTTTTCTTGAAAAATAAGATTTATTTTTAAACAACCTAAAGCAGTAGGCTGATTTCTAGCTTCAAAAGTATTAGCAATTAATACCATGTGAGAACCCTATATTTTAAGGTAATTCAACATTCCTATGAACATTTTGCTTTACATATGCTTTATCAGCATACTCTTTTAAGAAAATGAGTTCTGTTTCTCAAGCCAGATTAGAGTTGCAAGAATGTGATACAGCTTCTCCAAACATGTTTTTCATCTTTCACAGTTACTGTATATTTCTGTTAGTTTACTTCTGTAACCTTACCAACAGTAAAATGAGTTTCAGATCACTGCTTGTCTCCACATCATTAGAATTCTGGGTCTTTCATCTGAATGCACCTGGCAAGTGCCCTGTTTCTGCTGTAGTCTTTTTCTGCTCTCTTCCTAGATCAAGTCCCATAGCTAGCACTGTACTTCATTAGTGTATGAGGACATGTATGACTTGAGAGTTTCAAGAGTATCTTGGATCTTTCTTCTTTTGCTATGTCATATCTGTGCATTTCAGATTTTCTGATGTCCAGGAGTACCTGGTATGCTCATAGGTATCTGCGTGTGCTGTCAAGGCTTTGCCTCGGAGAAGGAGATGCCGCTGGTCCAAATTTCCAGAAACCGTAACTTCCATTAGCATGCCTAGAACAGCCAGTCCTCAACTGATGTTAATCAGCTTACTTTCATTCATGTCACTGGAGTCATAGACTTTCACCTTACATCCTCTGGAGTATTTTTATTTTGTTCAGCAGAAAATTTCTCAATCAGCATTACTAAAACTTTAGAGGAAAAAAAAAGTATTTTCCCTATAAATACTAATTTATTCCTTATGTACCTAGTTTCTCACAGTAAAAATGGTATTTTTCTGCTGACTAAACTCATGCTCTCTTTGCAACAGAAATCAATAAATGGCAGAACAAGCTGAACTTGTATTTATTAGCCTGAGAAATTTGTTTTTACAAATATTTTAAAAATATGTTCTCAGCATATTTCAATGCAACCCTTACTGCTGAAACTAAATTACAGGGTTTTTCTACAGAACCCAAACTCAACATAAGTTGTAAAGGCAGAGATACAGTCATTACTAGTCATTACATTTCCTTCTGTACTAAGGAACAAACATGTAAGTATAAATATAATTAGGGATAATTGTAATTTCATTACTGAAACTCTCTGTATCAAGGTAGTTACAAGAGCTTATCTCATCATTTCCTGGCCTATTGTAGTGTATCATCAGCTATGGAGAACTGCTGTAATCCTTCTTCCAGCCAGATTATCCAGCTTTTGTGCTTTTCTGTACTTTGTAGTGTTGCTTAATTGTAATGTTTTATAGCTTCCTCCCCCTCCCCAATAATCTTTAATGACTTTCAGAGGTGAGACAAGCATTGTTAGTAGACATAGAGACAAAAGTACAGCAGGACTTCGTATTTTGCCCAAGGTCACTAGACAATAGCTGGTAGAATTGCAAATAAAACACAGGTTTCTTTGGTCTCCTTTCCCTATTCCAGGCATTCAGTCGAACTATCTTCCCACTGTCTTCAGTGCACAGCTGTTGGAGTGAACACAAACTAGTATGTTTGGTCTTTAATTCTGCCACCCTACCCTTTTACTCAGGTTTTCACAGCTACAGAGACTTGTTAACCTTATGCTCCTCCTCTAAAGTTAGATTTCAGACATAAAAGTCAATGACTGTACATCTTCCTGTAAACCTCATGCACTGCATTGGCTCCATGTCACCTTGTAGATCAGCAACATGATAGCTAAACTAGCTGCTCTGGTGGTGTGCGCAGTCTGTGAATAAAATGAAAGAAAGCATTTATTAAAGACTAGCGCTGACCATATTTGCTGCTGTAAGGATGTGTGATTGAAGGCTTGTTAGCTTATAGGTGGTCAGTGGAAGGACAAGCCAGAGTCTTATTTGGTGTAACCAGCTAAATTCTGCTCCTGCCAGCTGTTCTTTCTGTTCCCCTGTATTCATGTAGATGGCTACAATAGTGCAGTCAGCCAATAACAGAAGATATTTTTTTCCTATACAGTGGCACTGCCATGTATTTCCAAAGGCTCTTGAAAACATTTTTAATAGCACAAGCTTTCAAATTGTGCAGCTGAAACTCCACCTTACTGACTCTTCCTTGGAGCTGACTAGTTCATTTCTAGTAAGAACTGTGAAAAACGTTCCTTAAGATGAAAAGTACCCTACTCTCAGTATCTGTTGGGTAGCAGTATGTAACACCAGGAAAAACAGCATTGTAGTCAGAAAGCCTGATGGTTCTGCAATATAAACAACTGCTATCTAGCCTGCTATTGTTATGTCATAGTTCTGAGCCAAAATCTTTCATTTCATAATCTTTTCTTACTTCCTCTGATGTGATTTTTTTTTTAATAGACTTATCTACATTCATTCACTCCTTTAAGACCTTGTTAGCAGAAATGCATCAAAATAAATCTATGGCTATTTATTTGAATATTAATGAGTTCACTTCAGATAATTCCATGATTCAGATGGGTCTGCATCAAGCATTTCCTAATTCAGATTAATTTGTTTATAATCTTGAGTGCTGTCAGGGCTTGTCAGTAAAAAAAAGCATTTGCAGAGCCTGTATTTTGAATGTGAACTGAACTGAGAAGCACTAGAATATGTTCTGGTCTTCAGCCAGAAAGGAATATATTGATGAACCTAACCAGACCAATACAAATACTGGAGTCAACATGGAGGTCAAATATTTTGTTTCTACAAATTTCTACAATCTTGATTATTTTCAGCATGCATTAGATTAATTTTTTTGATTTCTCTTTTTTAGGCTTATACATCATATGAGATATTTGACTGATGTGTGTGTATATAAAATATGGTCACTGCGATAATCGTTTTATCTTCACAAGCTCTGAGCTGGCTTTATTACCTAAAAATGGTGAATCCGTGAGTGAATTACTTTAATTATGTAAATTAGGAGGAGAAATTAAATATCACAGTGGAATTCTATGACAGATGAATTATTCAGTTTTGCATATACTGAAATTCATATTAGCATTTAGGAAAAAAGAAATGAGGCTTTACGTATTGGGCAACACAAACTTTGAATGTTTTTTAGAAATCTTGGGCAATGCTGGAATTGCACTGAGGCTCAATGCAGTTTAAGAAAAGCAAAGAGTGGATGAGTTAATTCTAGCTGACATGAAAAACTATGAAATTTCATGCATTCTGTTGTACATGGATGTCATCAGATGTGTTTTGACTGATGAACACGTTTATATTTAGTTATTAGACATTGTTGGTCTCTTTATGAATTAGAAAATCATTTAGCATTAGTTATATACAACATAAAATATCAGGCTTACGTTGTTTTTAAAGCAGGTAACTGCTTTTGTTACTAGTGTATTTTCAGACAGCATTAGTAAAGCACAACAAAACAATACTGTGAACAGTACTATGTGGCTGGTATCTAAAAGAATTAACACCACACCTTCTCCCTGCTACCAGCTGTGAAAGGCATATGATTCAGGATAAGTAGGTATCTTCTTTTGCAACACAGGATAGGTTAAGGATAATTCAGGTCGGAAGGTACCTCCAGAGGTCTCTTGTCCCACCTCCTGCTCATAGGAGGGTTGTCTCTGAGGTCAGGTCAGGTTGCTCTGGGCTTTATTGAGTCTGAGTCTTGAAAGCCTCCGTGGATGGAGACTACACAATCTCTCTGGGCAACTTGTTCCAATGTTTGTGTCTCCTTGTGGTGAAATAGACATTTTAGAGCTTGTAGAAGTTCTGTATTTGAAAGATATTTATGAAGAAGTGGTGACTGTAATTGCCCATCCTGTCAACATGTGTTTTAGTAATGGTTTCAGGATATAATGATAAATTTATATTAAAAAAGTTGAAAATATGCAGGCGTAATATCTTGAGTCAGTGACTGCTGTGGAGACTACCTGGTTATAAACATGGTCTTTCTCCATCTGAATGCATCCCTTATTAAAGTCATGTGATACCTAAGGCTGTGATCATTTCCAAATACCATTACTGTATAATTTCTATGCAGTTACATGACCTTTTACAGCAAATGATAATATGGCAGAGAGAGTAACAAGTGGGGATATTTCAAACACAGGTCTTTCCGCAGGAGACAGAGTTGCGCAGTGTAATTAATAGCCAACATTTGTTTCAAGTGTTCTGAAGTTACTTGCAGCAGCTGTAATAGTTATGGTCTCCCCCTCCCTATCTGTATGAATTGCTGAATCTTTCGTAGACTGTAATGAACAAAATAAATGTTATGGACAGGTTTTCTTTAGGCAACTGTTACCACCCAAGGGCACATATTCATAGTAATTTAATGATTGCATCTTTAACTTACAGATTCACATATAAAAATAAAAAATGGTGTTTCTAGAAGTCAGTCAGTATGAATTTTCCTATGTTAATATTGTGTCCCTAGACCCAGTTACTCTAAACAGAACAATTATGATCATAACATCAAGGTCTCCCTTAAGACTTCATATGATGCCCTTTTATTTGATGCCTTCAAAATTACAAAAGGAGATAATTTCAGTCTCAAACTGCACTTTAACTTGCTACCACCATCCAAAGTATGCCACCAATGCAATTATTATTTTCTCCACAATAAATACATTATACTCAAACGCTGTGTTTGCACAGTGCAAGCAATATGTCCGTTACGGCTCCAACAAAAAAGATTCAGTTGATGCACCAAGCATGCTGTTCAGCTGGATGATATTTGAATTGCCTAAGCAACTGGATCAGAATATGGAAAAGGAAGTGTGGTTATCAAAAAAGATTCTTGCATACAATTTACGAGCTGGGTTTTTTTGGAATTCTTGGCTAGAAATAAAGAGCAATGGTGGCATGAGCCTTTATAAACTGAAATAGCACCTCGTTAGGCAGCGATAAGATGGAAAAGACAAAAGATGTGCCAGAAAGAAACAGAAGTTTCAAGAACTGTGTAAGAAAAATACTTACTGAGTGTGGTCCTATAGAGCTCTTTATGTCAGGGCTGTAAGTGCCCAAAGAACTCTGCATCTTCCCCTCAGCCCCTCCTAGGGAGGTAGCTGTCATGGTTCAAGGTCAGTTCTGATATGGTGCAGCCAAAACAACTGTTGCAACTAAGCTGTTACAACTCTCCCCAAATGGGACTCTTACCTGCTGATGATACTGCTTTTTTCTTTGTTTGTTTTGTTTTGTTTTACTGGTCATCCTTCTTGTGTATTGGACAGGACATCCTGCTCATTTGCTGACCGTTGTGCTTACCTTGTTCTCTGTTCTTTATTGTTGGGATATCTCGTATAGGAAACGACACACATCTTTGCTTGTCCCTTTGGACATTACATGGTTTGCATGCTTAGGTAAAATTCTTACATGTTGCAAATGGCTGTGCTGTCGCAGTGTTATCTAGTACTTGTATACTGTTGCTTGGGTTCAAGGCAAAATAATATTAATTATTTCTTGAGTAATACATTTCTAATTTATGGTGTCTCAGGCCTGTGCTTTGGCTACATAATCTTGGATCAGAAAATAGTGAAAATAACTGTGTGAGAAATTGCTGGGAGAAGCCTTATCTGCGGCTTCTGCCTCTTGCCTAAGGAGATGCACTTAAACTCCGGCCCGTGACCTTGGTCCTTGCCTGAGCTACGTTGTAGGTATGACCTTGCCTTGATGACCTTGAACCTGCCTTAGTGCTATGCACTTCTGATCATCTGGACTTTTGGCTCACTCCGGTTATTGTCACTAGAGCTACCTGCTCTACTCACCCTGCTTCGGTACAGTGGGACTGCACCCTGGTCGGTGGGCACTGCCCTGCCTGCTTTGCTCTCATTTGGTGCCTGGCTCTTGAGCTGCAAATATTGTTTCAATTCAAATTGTTGGAGGTTTTTTTCAGTTTTCAACTGTCAGATGTATTTCAGTTCAAGTTGTTAATTCAGACACTGTTTGAATTTGGAGTTTGATTCACTCACTCTACTACAGTACAATCATTCTCTGGTTCAAAGGACTTGCACTGGCAATGACAAAATCCTTAATCAATGATCTTGTAGTAAAATAGCTAGAAATAAACACATGCTATAGAGGATATAGTTTAATGAAATAATTTATTTAAGAAATCAATTGCTTGTTCTCCTACTAAGAAATTTTCTTCACCCATTGCTTTGTTTATGATATCTGATTCTGCATCCCCAAATATTATGGAATGTAGGGCTAGAACTATGGGCTGAAACTTTAGTTGCTGCATGTCAAGGCAGTCATTTTATTTGTGCTATACCAACATGCAGCAGCTGAGGATTTGACTGTATGGAGAAAAGCCTACAAGGTAGACTTACCTGGGCATGCAGTTTTGGCAGAAATCACGTTGGAACATGTCAAATGAAATTGAATATCCTGGATGTTTGTCTTTTAAGAGTCAGTCCCTAAAGTGTGAAGGGAGGGTGACCAGCCCATTTTGGGCTTGTATGGTTGGAGCTTTGTGCAGAAACTGAAAAAACCTTTGCATCATTTTAAGAATCACTTGAAAGTGCTATTTGAATCAGTGGAAGCTGTCATCTCTTTTACTGTGAGTAAAGAAAACAACAACAACAAAATTAAATGCTGATGGACTTTCCCCCTTTTTTTTTCAGCCAGTCTAAGGATACAAGTTCTTTCCCTTCTATATTGCCTGAAAATTATTTCCAATGTTTTCAATATTCACTGTCTTAGTTAGATAGAGAGCATTTAGTCTTTTGCTTGTTCATTTTAATTTAGCAATACTATATAACAAATATAATGGCTTCTATTTCATAGGAATAATAGGAAGATACATGTTGAAATGGATCTCAGGAGGTTATCTAGTCCAGCCTTCTGGTTAATTGCTTTTCTTGAGGTAGATGTTTTACAAGAAGATATGAATTTGAATAGTAATGGAGTGTAAAATGATGGCCTGTGTGCTGGAAAACTTCTGTGTGAAGTGAAAGTGTGTTTCGGCACAGGTCAGGATTAGGAGAACGTCCAAAAAACTTAATATTACGTTATATGCAACTGTGCGGACTGTTGTGATTTCAGAAAATTGTATGTTAAGATAAACATATAAATCCTGTGCATTGCAGTGCAGGTCTTTCTCTGTAGAGTTTGTACTGCACTGCTGGACTGGTTGCACAGCTGTGGCCTACCAGCAAGTTTTCAATGTCAGACCCAACAGAACTAATCATATGAAGATCTGCATAGAGTGATCCTCAGATTGAGTGCAAGTCAGTGGCTGGGACATTTCCACTGATACTGTGGTTGGCTAAACTTAAGGAATGTGATGAAGGGAAAAAAATACAAGAATGGCTCTTCCCTTAATACTGGTATTTAATGTTAACAAATGATAGAATCCTAAGATTACAGAATGACAGAATGATTACAGAATCATAAGAATACAGAATAATTCAAGTCGAAAGGGACCTTGGAGGTCTCTAGTCCAACCTTCTGCTAAAATAGGGTCAGGTTGGAGGTCAGATCAGATAGCTCAGGGCTTTTTCCAGTCAGATCTTGAAAACCTCTGAGGATGAAGATGGCACCTCTTCTACTGCTTGACTGTTCCATGGAGGGAAAAAAAGATTTTTCCTTATATCCTTTTATCTGAACCTCTCTGGTTTGAATTTATGCCTGTTGTCTCTTGCACTTTTACAATGCACTGCTGTGGAGGGCCTTAATATCCTCCATGCAGGCAAGATGGGGTTGTGCGTCCCCCTGAAGCCTTCCCTGCTCTGGGCTGAACAAGTCCTGTGCTCTCAGGCTCTCTTACCAGGGCAAGTGATTCAGCTGCAACTGCACCACTGGACTCGCTCCCGTTTGTCGATATCTTTCTTGAGGTTGAAGTCCCTCAATGATAACAGAGATTCAGTCCTTTCTTTGTCCCTTGTCCTATATGGATGCTGGTCTCTTCCATGCCTCTACAGAGATCTTCCACAATAGAAAATTCAAATTCAGTACTTGAAACAGAATATGTAAATTAATTTTCTTCCTCTGACAGCAGAATTATGTCTTAGTGACATGCAGTATTTTGGAAATTGGACAGATGGTCATTATAATAATACTCCATCCTCAATAAACCTCTAGTTCAAAATGTTTGCTTCTGCATTTACAGCAAGTTGGTAATTCTGCTGCATTTCCTAGCAGAAAGTTTCAGTGATCATCATTTACATTTCATGTAAACCCTAATCCAGAAGTATGTGCACAGATATCTTCAAAATGCTTTATTGAATTTTTGAAAAGAGCCTTGATGGTGTAAATACCCACATCTCAAAGAGAATCAGGGTAGTCCAAGATCCCTGTATGTCTCTTTCATCCCAACCTTTCTGCTTACATAATTTTACTTACTGACTTAGATGAAGAATGCTAGCTCAGTCCATGGATGCTCAAATTAATAACTGAAAAATCACAGGCTGGCACTGAGGACTTTTGCCACCAAAAAATGAAAGACGGCAAATCAAGCAAAACGTGAACACATCATTTTGACCGTCACCATTATATACGCGTCCTTTTTCATAGACTTAGTGTATATTCAAGCAGGAAATTCAAATGAAATCATCAGAAAAGCTTGTGTTTAATTTATTCTTTAATTCTTCTATAAAATAGATTTTTAGCAAGAAATAGGCTGCCTATATCCACTTCTATATATCCACTGTATATAGCCATGAGCTATAAATTAGCTGTGTATCTGACTTGAGTATTTAACAGCCAAGGAGAAAATTGGACATATTCTCTCACAACTCGCTCTTAGGCTTTCTGCATTGTCAACCTCCAGTTAGTGTGTGGTTCTTATCCGTTGTGGCCAAAAGGTATACTTTGCACATCTTTTGCCCAAATCGAAGATGGCTGCCCTATTATTTACTGTTAGTTTCTTTTGCCCTCACTTGTAGTTGAGTTTGTAGCTGTGCTTTTTCATGTGTTCAGCAAATGATTTCTCTTATGGTTTTGAAATACAAGCATTACTAGGGAACTAGGGGTGGGGTGGATGCAGGAACAGAACCACACTAGTCAGTGGCATATAATCTAAAATATATTCACTAAACAGGATGGATATAGCAGGTGGTCTCAGGCTGATCTTGCTGATTTCCTCGAGGTGTAAAGCCAATTAGAGGTTGTTATCAGTGTTTCCCATCATCTTCTGTTCCCCAGCTTCAAGTGTACTGCAAAAGTGTGAAGTTAGCAATAATTGTAGAGCAAAGTTTGTCTGTTGCTTTGTTTTGCCAGACTGATCTTGTCATTCAGAGCTGGGCAGATGTAGTCAAGGTCTCACCTGTGTGGCGGGTGGTGCCTTCAAGTGTGTTTAAGTGAAGCATGCAATAAGGAAGACTAGTTTCTGCTTCTTACCTTGCTTGCTGAAACAGCTTGTTTTCCTGTGTTTGCATTTTCCTTCTTTCCGTCCTTCTTTCCGTCCTTCCTTCTGTCCTTCTGGTTTTGCTTGTTTGTTTTCTCAGCATCAGATCCTCATCACCAGCTGCACTGTTCTGTGGCAGTAAACCTACAAACATGGAAAGTATGGGATTCTTGGATTGTTAATTAACAGAATATTTGTATTCAATACTCGGTAATTTTTAAAATGTGCTCTTTCACCTTGTATTTAAAATAATTCAAAGTCCTTTTTATATTTTAATAATTTGTCATTGTTCCTATACTTATAGTAGTAAGTGTTTAGGTAGGCAGATTCCTTTTATATCCCCAATAAATGTACATTTTCTAAAGTACATTACACTTGTGGGTTGGTGGTTTTTTGTTTTTTTTTTGTTTTTTTTTAAGTTTTCTGTTGTATATTGCAGGAAATGTAAATTTGTCAAGAATGTGTTTAGAATGTAAGGCTTATGATTTTTTCAGATACATATTTTTATTTCAATTAAAGTGCTGTCAGTCATGACAGCATACTGTCGGTCTCCCAGTGTTTCAGTTATAAATCTCTCTCTCAAGAACTTTGAAACGGTCAGAAATATTTGCTGTGATTTAATCAGTGTGGTCACTGCCAAAGAGAGCTCTTCCAATTGCTCACAGCATCATTTTTTGCTCCAAGGGAGAGCTTCCTTTTTGAGGATTGGAGTGGGGCACTGGTTGCCATTTTGTGTCTGGAAACAATTTTCCCCCCACTGCCGGATTAACTTGATGAGATGCATTATTTTTCTGTTTATTTTTGCTAACCCATATGTCTGAGTTGCCCAGCAGACCTTATAACAAAAGGTCTAGATTAATATATCAGAAAAGTGCATTAGAATTCTTTTTAAAAGAAGAAAGTGGGGAATGAAATTGCTTCATTGAGTATCTAGTACAACAAGGAGACCAATCTCCACGCAGTGTCTCCAACTGTCATGTGCTCAGTGGGCATGGGTTCCTCCACGGAAGCATCTGGACAACATTTATGTTGTAGAGAAAGGATAACGAATGGTTGAGTGCAACTCAGAGTAATAGTTGAGGGCTGCTACCAGTTCCCTATAGGGACTGCAAAAGAAAAAGAAGATTAGAAAAGAAAGGGTAACCTGTTTTCTGTGAATTACATCACTATTTTCCAGATGTCCTATATAATGAAGTGACAGCCAAGTTAAAAGTCGTAGTCTAGGTGTCTTGTATTTTTTTTTTTCTGGTGCCTGATTATTTGTCTCTATTGGATAGACCATTGTTCTAAAAATGTAATGGTCCTGAGAAATGCTGAGCTCAGTCAGTCTCTAAATGAATTTCAATTTAATTTTTTTTAAACATAAAACACTTTAAAACTCACAATTATGTTTTAATTGATAAAATTGAAACTATGCCAATTTTTTAATTATAGGGTGTAGATCTGGAAAAGATCTTCAGACCTCATCTACGTGGCAGTGTTGCACCGTATGTTAGGTGACCTTAGCTTTTCTAGAGCTAAGGGCCTGCCATTTGTATTTCTATAGCCTGTCTCTGGCTCACAGCCCTATAATCCTTACATAGTTGTTTTGGCACTTTATCTAGTGTTTTTTCAAAGCATCTACGCAATTATTTTTCCCCTATTGTTCTTATGCTTTTGGTTTGTGTTTATTGTTCTCAAGACCTACCACCTCCAAATCCTGATACTTTGGTTATAGTGGGTTTTCACGAAGAGAATCACTTGCCTGAGAATCACCCCGTCTTTTCTCCTCCTTTATCTCTTAGCTTATAACAAAGTCCTTTTTTTCTTTCACAAAACCCCTAAAATTTCACTATTATAATTGGGGTATGCAATCATCAGTGGACCCCACTAATAAAGCTTTGTGCATACAAGCCTGTCTCAGCATCCTTTGGGTAACAGGAGGACAAATTGGTGGTTCCTGTCATATGCATGTCATTGGATAGCCCGTAATTTTCACAAGCAACCTATTGCAATGCCTCACTACCTAGCAGTTTGAAGTTTTTGCCCCACTTTTCTTTTAGATCATTGTTATTTCTTGTCTCATTCACCACAGAAACAGAAATCAACCTTTTCATTTCCATTTGCAACAATAAGGATTAGAAATTCAGCTTATGTTTTAAGAGGGATCATGTTTAGGACCTGAAAAAAGTATCACCAAAATATCAGTGGGCTGATAATACTGATCTTCTAACAGCATTCTTACAGCACAACTGTCATGCTCTGATAACAATTTGACCTTATTAGTTAAGTTGATCAGATAATCGGAGAGTCTCCATTTCAGCAAAGCATTTAAACATGTAATTCTTTTCTTACACAGAAAAGTATTTAAGTATGTGCTTAAATCTTGCTGAATGTAGTTGAGTGAAATACATACGAAGTATGTTAAACAGTGCTCTAAGTTAAGCCTGTCCCTTTAGAACTTCATTGAATTAGAGCCAAAATAAATTAGAACAAGTCAGAAGCTTTGACAGTCTCCAAACGATGTCACTTCTGCTAGAGACAGTCTCAAGGGAAGATGAAGCCCTATCATTCAACGTGTTTACAAGTAGAACTAGATGTGGAACTGAACAAATGGTCTATAAAAAAAAGAAAAGCCTGCCTTTGCAGGGATGTGGAATGCATAAGCTCACTCTGACAAATACGGTTTTAGCTTCCAACATTCAACATTTCTAATAAACCTAAAGATTTGGTGAAATTAAATCTTGACCCTCCATTGTAGCTTCAATAAGAAGCAATGAAGAACATATGAACAAATTAAATTTGACTCTTTGGGGCAAAATTAATAAAACTGAAATTAATATCCTCCCTGGGCTAGTTGTCGTCTTTATGTCTCTGCCAATTCAGACTCCTAAATCTTTCTTTAATTGAGGTAAAACCTTTGTATGGAGTTTTTATGGGGTAGGAAAAAGAGAATGAGAATTTTCTATTTAGAAGTGATACTGCATAGAGAGCAAAGTTATTTTAGATTCCTGCATCTTCTGATATATAAAGCACATCATACTCTGGATTATTGAAACTCATCAGGGGAAAACCAAAACGTGCTGGGTTAGTATGGTCATTTGCTATCTGGGAAGAAGTTGCTTTCTTCATATGCACATCTTCCTTAAACTTCAGAAATAATAAATCAAGGCTTTCCTAATTTCCCGATAATTTGTTGTGCGGCCTTTTTTATTTGGTATCTTTAATGAAATTTCAGAATTTTACTCAATATACAGTGTGATATTAGCAGGATATTAGCACTGCTACTGCTCTGTGACTTGAACTGCAAAAATGTAACTGGAAATGTTGTTTGGATTTTGCTCGTACTTTCTATTGATGCACAGAAAATAGACTTACGATAGGAAAAAAAATCGGCCCCTTAGTCCAAAGATAAAGTCTCCTGTTTGATGTAATGCCATAGCATTTCAAACAGAGATAGGTGGTAATGTACTTAAATCAAGACAAGCAGGAAAATGGAGCACAGCCACCAAGATAGATTTTGAAATGAAGGTCTGTGAGTTTGTTCATTTTTAACTTTAATGGAGTGAAAGTGGTAAGGAGAATGAGAGAAAGCAGGCATTGCTAGTTTAGGTCATTCAAAATTGCTCAGTTCCTTCTGTGCGCAAGACAGAACATTAGGTTCACCTCTGGAGTGTAGGTCCGAGAATTAAAAATATTTGAGTCCCTGCCTGAATGGCAGAAATAAGCCAAATTTATTGGCTCTCTAGCAGACTTTCTAATCTGTCCACTCTTGTCACATTGATACCAAGTAAGTGCTGAGCTGTGCTGACCTGTTTCTGCTTCCTGACTGGTAATGCCATTTTCTACTACTATTTTGTATAACACGAAGTTGTAACCACGTTAAATTATTTGGACTTCTTCTAAAGGCAAGCTGTTGGAACTGCCATCTCAACAGTGAGGATCTGTTGCATACTAGTGACAATACAGATGGATAACATCGTGACAAAGGAATTTCAGAGCAGTAAGATCAGTATTACTTTCTTATTCATCTCCTCATACCTAAGCAACTCCATGGGAAGATTTTACATTTCAGCAAAATATTCTACCAGTTTGGTCAATGAATGTGCATAAATATGCTCCTATGCTCTAAAGGTTTGATCCAACTGTCTTTGAAGTCACTTATGAAAACCCTTGTTGGGACCTGCGTTCTGAAAATTGATCAAGCTATTAATACATCCCTATATAATGTAATTTGCAGTCTTTAATTTAGTAGAAGTGCATTAAAAAGTATTGTGGGGAAGCTCTTAGTTTCATCAGTTCAGGATTACTTAATACAGAGAATTATGCTCTTCTTTTGGAGGGGTTCTGTAAAGAGGATTAGAAGCTTCAACTGTCAGTTTAATTAGAGTCAAGTTTATACTGATCAGAAAGTGCTGTTCTTCGACAGCCTGTATTAAAGTTATTGCTCATGTTCAGGTATTTCATGAGGAAAGATCTCTTTACTGTAAGTGAAACAATGCCAGATGTGTGGGCATTGCTGACAGAAAAAACAAGGCTTAAAAAGGATATGGAAACTGATGTATCCTTCTGTTAAACCTAACAGTCTAGTTAAAGGTAAAGGCACAAGGTATGGCAGGATGATACACTAATTTTTTTCAACTATTTATTCCACAATACTTATCATGGTGAATACAGTTTACTTCCTGATCCATATCTTTCATCTTTTGTAAGTAATAGGACTGAATGAGTGTTTAGGGGAACCAAAAATATATCTACAGACCGTGAATTTATTAGCAAAGTTCATGTTTACTCTATTGTCAGGAATATTGGTTTGACTGAAATGTAATTATATATAGTATACTAGATTTGGTTTTCACTGTCATTGATTGCTCTTGCTTTCTGGCTCATGAGCATTTTCATCTCACTTTTCTGAAAGTATGGAAGAATAAAAACTTACAAACTTTAACTTTTTATGTTCTTTTAATTGTGTATTTTGTGTAGGTATATGCGTCTACATTCATACATATATATTTTTAAAAAAATCCCTGGAATCTGTTATTTATTGAGAGTTCATGGAATATAGCATCTTGTCTTAAGCTTCATAACACATTTTATTGTGCCAAGAGCTTTGAATGCAGTTCCTTTCTAAGTACCAAAATCTTTTTGGCAGTAGAAATAGGGATAAATGCTAAAATGGTCACATCATGTGATTTTCTTCCAAATGTTCACAAGTGTATTTTCAAACCAGCTCCTGCCTGCCTGACAGCTCAGTATATAAAAGACATGGAGCACATACACAGCAGCAAATGATGATGAGTAGAAAAGGACAGACTCTATTCATGGTGAATAAAGGTTTAACCAATTTAGTCATTCACATTTCCAAACCACACTTTCTTTTCTAAACTCCCTTTTTTCAGTAAAGCTGGTGGAAAATGGGAAAAAAATCATGCAAATGTAAGATAAGTTGATATTCTTGATATATTTCTGTCCTCTTTAATCATTAATTACTAACCACTCAAATGCTTGCTTACATGAACATTTGGAGAACGCTATTCTCAGAAGGCCTAAGCCACACATAGTAGCTAAGTTGCTTTGTGCTTTTCCTCGTGGATTTTTCTTTATGAGACATTGTAATTCATAGTCGGACAAGGTAATGTCTGCTTGAACAAGAGAATTCATTATTTGCTGTTTGTCATCCGTTATTTTTCTCTGGAAAATTTTAGTCGTTTAGTCAAAACAGCACTCCATATGATCTGTGGTGACTAATTCAATTTAAAATGTTGTTAATTGTAAATAGCTGAAGTGAGCAGTTTGTCAGCTCCTCATGGGTGAAAATTTTCTTTGATATATTGTTAGAAAATAGTTAATTGTGTGTTTCTTTATAAATACTTCATAAGAAACTTCTGAAACCCAGAGTGGCTATTCGAAGGAGGTGAAGATTTTATTATTATTATTTCCTCCTGCATGTAATTTGAGGCAGGAAATATTGAGGATATTGATGATTTAACTGTGTATGCCTTATATTAGCTATCTAAATGAGATCTTTTCCATCCCAGTGATGCACTCCAAAATATTATCCTTACCCATGGTAAATATGTCCTGTGCTGGTGGCCACTTTAGAGCAGTCATACAGCTTAAACCGCGTTGCAGTTTCTAGACTAAGTTTTAGTGAAAGGCTTTCTCCTGATTCCAAAGAGCACTTTTCAATATTTCGAATATGTAGTGTCTAATAAGCTGTTCCTCTTCTAGATAATTGTCTTCTGGGTAAAGAATATACATATTGAATACCATTTTGAAATGTCTTTTCTTTTTAAATTGAAAGTGTAAGAGTAAAAGTCATATTCATAATAAAAATATTACTTACCATGCAACCTGAATTATGCAGTCATTCTTGTGGCTCTGTAACTAATCAGCTGGCTGAAGCCACTAGAGATGTTTTATCTTTTGGAGGAGATTTTGCACTCATCAGGTTATGTCTGCATTACACAGAATTTGCACTTAGTATTTTATATTTAAATGTCTCTGCTAAAAGGTGCGATCACACTTAAAATTATATTCTGTATCTTTGTGAACACACCTGTCTTTTCAAACTTTTGAAATGTCATATACTGAAGCCAGTAAAGTAGAACATTTAAAATAATTCCTTTGTTACAAGAAGGACTCATATTTATTTTTATAAGGTACATACTTATTATCGGAAGTACTATCTGATCTTTTTTTTCCCTAGTCTTATAATCTTGGAATAGTTTATGTCTCTGTGAATCTATATAGCAACCAGGAATATGAATATTTCTACTTGAACTGAATCCCAAACTGTGAGTAGTACAACTAGTAACAATACAATCAATTTTTGTGTTCTGTGAAATCGCTAAGAAGCTATGGGCCTCATTCAAACACCACAAGAAGTTGATTTCGTCTACTGAAAGGCACTGTGTGGCTTGAATGTGTAGCATTTGAGAGCCACTGAGGCTGGGGGGAGCTTTCTACCTTCAAGATTTTTGAGATCTACTAAACAGGTTGTATTCAATATTGCTGATTGCATGTACCTAAAAATTATACTCCCCCCAAAATTATAAAAAATCGTTTTCAATCTCTTGATTTCTATGACTTGAACACTTGGGCTCTGACTATTTAACTAGATTAATTTTGTTACCTGTGCATTTCATCGGTTAGCTATTTCCCCATAGTCAGCCAAAATTTTCCAGCAAAGAGGTTACAGAAGGGGAAACCTGCAAAAGTGTATTTTAAAACATGTTGTTTTCTGTTGACATTTCTTTGCCAAGTCCGGAAATCTCAGATGATCAAGTTTTCTTGATCCTTTTGAAATGCTCATTAAAATAAAAGCACAAATATAGTTGAGTATTTACAATCACTTGCACCAGTTCATAAGTTTGGCCACCATATCATGAGGCTCTTTGAGGTCCTTGTAAGTCTAAACAGTAGCATAAGAAATTGCTATTTGTTCATTAGCAAGGCCTACCACCTTCTTCATTCTATGCAAGCAGTTTAGTATATTTGAAGGCAACTGTCAGCTGTGTCCAGCATAAAAATTTTGTTATTTTCTTTTCTGATATCTCTAAGAAAGATTAAAATAAGAAAAGAGAACACCAGTTTTTGGAACACTGAAGCAGGTTTTATTATATTTTGTGCATTTTATCTGTAGGTTTGAACAAGTTTTATACAGACAATAAAATCCAATACAACTGTGATCGCATTAGCTGCTTTAAAAGGAACAAAACCCATCTCAATAAATGGGATTTCTGTAGTCCATCTGCACTCCATTATTACCTATATCATGGAAAGGATGGATTATTTGGAAGCAGGAGAAGTTACCATAAGTCCAACCGTGGTCTAACCTTATTAAAAAGACTCTTTGTGATCTAGGTAAGTATTTGTCATATTGGAGCATGCTCCACTGTAGCAATGCTTGACAATTTGTTCCAGCAGTGTAATAATACAGAATGAGAAATACGAGTAAATATGAAACATCCATTTTGGTCATTGATATATGTTTGTGGAGATTGCTTTCTCTGGATTAAATTTTGAACAACATTTTTAAGAGATATGCAAAAGGATTTTTATATTAAGCAATTGTTTGGAAGATGAATGGTCAGCAAGTGCGTTTAATGAGCTGAACTGGGTAACAGGACATTGGACACAAGCAAGTATCATATTTTGCTCTCTTAAGGCTGTTTTTGAGCGGAGAAATCCTTCTCATGTTGCCATTGTTGTCAGTGGGAGATAGCTATAAACAGAGTTCAATGCAGAGAAGGTACAGCTTATCTTCAGAGACTGCTGCTTGTAACTGCACCTCCTCTGTAAAAGCATGGGCCCATATTCCTTGCCCTTGCCGGCCCAAGTACCTGAGTACTGACCTAGCACTTAATTCCTGAGAATGTCTTGCTGCATCCTGGAATCTGACACACTGTGTAGCTGTAAAGAAAGACCATTATTTTGTCATAGGCCATTCAGAATTAGGTGATTTTATTGTATGGAATCCTGTCTAGAAAAGTACTTAAGCTCAGGAGTAGTACTATCAAACTCACTTCTTTCAAGATAAATACTTGCTTAGCTGTTTATGATATTGGAACCTGTAAATGGTTTGAATTGCCTAAAGTGCCGTTAGATCGGTTTAATTCTGGGCTGCCTGAAAGTCATGATGCCTAGCACTGGACTGACCAGTTTTATCTCCTTCAAACCAGAGACGTCCTCTCAGAAATTAGACTGTAGGAGTTACCATATGCATTGCCAAGAGTATAACTCAGTGTTCCAAAAGCCGGTTTCAGTTCTGGTTCCGGGGAAGTTCACAAATGTTCTTAAAGGATAATCAAGCAGTACTTGCATGAATATCAGAGCAAAACACATCTTCGCTGAAGATTTGTAATTCCACATAGACAGAACCTTTACCGGGTAAAAAGATTACTTGGGAGGGAGATGAGGAGGAGACACTAATCAGTTGTACTATCAGATCTTACCACTACTGCTGCTTTTTCCTTATTAATTCTTCCTTTGTACCTGTTGATTCCAACTCCGCTTTGCCTGCAGCTGGTACTGGAGCATCTGCTCTTTTTGCTGCCCTTTGTTACTGGCTTGCTGCTCTGAAATGCGTCTTCCCCACACGTAAAAATAAATGTTTTTTTCTAGAGATATAAGATGAAAATATTTTATGGGTAGTGGTTCTTCTTTCTCAAGCCACCCCATTCATTAGTTTCTTTTTATCTTGCATCAGGTATTCCTTCTCTGTATCCCTACTAAATTATACTTCATGGAAAACAAAAAAGAAAACAACTTCGAAGAGTCACAATGGCAGCCCTCCCCCGCTAAATTATAAAAGTATTTTGTGGTTCCTAAGGTAACATATCTTCCACGTAAACAATGAGAAAAGTGGCTGGATTTTCTGAAGAGCTCAGCACTTAGTATTGAACTGTTGAAAGCTGGCAATAAGCCTCACAACAGGCATTGCTGAATAGACTAAGGAGTATTTGAAAGGAGTATTTGAAAATCTAAAGTCCTTGTACTGGGAAATGGGAACAATTTATGTTTACATCCACAGATGCTATTGAAATTAGCAACTGTAATTTCAAGGAAAAAAAATATGCTCATAATTTTTGTTTTTGTTAGTCAAGAATATTTGTTTTTCCTTGTCTTGAAGCCATCATATCTTCCAGTAAAGATTGGTTGTATGTATTTCCTTTTCATTTGTGAAGTCTAAGTCAAACTATTGCTGGGAATATTTCAAGGGAGAAGAATGTATTTAAATATCAATTCATTCTCGTGATATTTTGTTTGGAATGGTGCTGTAAAACCTATTCGATCATAATATCGTAGGATTGTAGGAAAATTCAAGTCAGAAGGGACCTCAGGAGGTCTCTAGTCCTGTCTCTCAGAGCAGG
The DNA here is from genome assembly GCF_036370855.1 of Dromaius novaehollandiae. Classification (NCBI taxonomy): domain Eukaryota; kingdom Metazoa; phylum Chordata; class Aves; order Casuariiformes; family Dromaiidae; genus Dromaius; species Dromaius novaehollandiae. The sequence goes on along the minus strand of NC_088105.1, from coordinate 6,059,343 downwards.
GTTGGGTCTGAGGTCAGACCAGGTTGCTCAGGGCTTTGTCCAGTCTGGCCTTGAAAACGCTGGAAATGGTGTAAAGATGGAAACAGCACAACCTCTCTGGGCAGACTGTCCTGGCTTTTATTTCTCAAAATGCTTGTTTAACTTTGAATGATATCAAAATTTGTGCTGTCGTCTTGGTACTACTGCCAGGTAGGTTCTGTGGCCTGTGGTGGTGTCTGAGGCAGTAACCCTGTTTTCTGATTGTGGTACTGCATGCAATTTCTGAATTTCTGTAATTTGTCCACTCACTGCCTCGAGCCTATTTGCTCTTTCTCTTTCCTTCCTCTTGTATGTAACATGTAGGCTTTTACTAAATAGCTATGCAGGGAAGGATTTTCTATCTTGCTTTCATTAGCAGCACTGTGTGTGGTGGTAGTTTTCTACAGAAACTGAAGTACTTCCCGTTATTGGGAGCTATGCTCCCTTTGGCACTTTTGGATTAGTTTACATACATGACTGAATGAATATGAGGAAATGAAAATTGCAGTTCAGTGCCCGAAGGATAGATTTCCATGTCACAGTGATGTAACCATATTTGATGGCTGCTTGGTCATTGTGTGATGTATCTAATGGATGTGGAAAGTGAATGATTCTTTCTTCTTTTCTCTTGTCCCAGCAGGAAAAAAATCTGAAATACATTGTAGAAGTAGTATGGAAAGGTTGCTTGAAGTACGGTTGCTACTAGGGGAAGTGTTGTCATAATTGAGATATATCCCTGAGCACTTAGATTTTCCTGAAGATTGATTGCATGTGGAAATGAGCTCCAACCCTGGCAGTGTAAGTTGAAGCCAATGTGTAGTTGCCCTTTACTCAGTCTCCTCACGAGAAGCACATATCTGATTATGTCTTATGACTTAAGGGCAGGAGGCAGATGTTTAGGCCATCCTGCTTTGTTTTTAATCCAAGTCCACTCAGAATGCAGTTTTCTCTTCTTATTTCAAAATGCCTCTGACTCATCTTCCCATTTAGCCAGACCTCTCTCACTCTGAATCGTACTGCTTACTGTTGCCAGGCAACCCTGCACTGTTGCAGTGCCTGTACATTAAGCAATATCATCAGTAACTCTTTTCCTCTTATGTTTTGTGTTTCATAAAAGAAGCAGACACGGCGTAAAATGTATTTATGCCTTGAGATAAGCAGGTTACCCTGGTGGACATGGAAAAGTTATTTTGTATTCAGTTCTTACTTCTCTCTGATTCTGCATTAGTATCTGATTGCATAGCCATGGCATCTATATGTAGGTTAACTGGGGGTCACTACTGGGAATGGTCTTTGTGGTAGGAAATTTGTGTTATACTCAGCAGCTGATCATGAAGACAACTGTCTTCAGGGTCTCCGTGATAAGCCATCATCAAAGCAGACTGAATTTGATAGAAAAGAAAGCTTTGACGCTGTTTTCTGTTTTCAGACATGTACCACGCTTTGCTAATATTCTTTAGTATCCTTTAGTAATACTAAAGGAAAATTTGTGTTAGTATTTTAAAATTCATGTTAGTATTAGAATAATACAATTATAAAAAAGCTTGATGTAATATCCTGCCACCTCAGGCAGGTTTCCATGCCTCAGAATATTTGTTATCCTGGCAAGAAAACACATGCTTCTGATCTGAAAAGATTGCTCTGAGGAATATAAAGTGAATATGTGCTGATCTTGGGATGTGTCCTTTTGCAAAAGCAACTTCTCTTGGCTAATTTTGGCTGGATCATTGCTGCTGTGCTACTCCTCCAGCAGCAGTGCAGAGCATCTACGCTATTTATCAAGCAGTGGAGCTAACACTGATTTCAGCTGGCATCTGGACTCCTCTTTATGCAGTCATAAAACTGGGATCAATTTCAGGGATTCCAGTAAATTGGCTAATCGTTGTTTGACAGGGAGAATTGACTACTCTTCCCTTTTACTGGTCCAGAACGCTGTCTCCCCAGACCTTGCCACATCTCACACTCAATTCTGAATAGTTTCTACAACCTCTTAAATAGAGAATATAGAGAAAACTGTTTTAGTATATCCACTATACACCATTAATAGTAATTTAAAATTGATGTTGTTTCATCTATGATGCAGATCGTAAATGTTTTGTAGAGATACAAAAATAGTACACCACCCGTGGTATGCTGACTGGCTGAACATGTCCCCAGGGAACACAATCCAGTCTGTTTTCCTGTAGGGCTCCATGTGAAAAACTGAGATCATCGTTTGGTGAAGCAATTTGATAATGAATTTCTGGTGTGGTTTATTGTATGACTCATTGACCTTTTCTTTCTGGAACTCCAATTTAAAATGACCCTAGACAGCACTGGCTAAATACTTCGTCTGATAACAAGCTCCATGGAAAGTGATCTAGTAAACATCACTTCAAAGTCCACAAACTCGAGGGAAGTCCACATGTTTAGAAATTTTGAACAGGCCTGGCCAAAAAAAAAAAAAAAAAAAAAAAAAGCCATTTGACTAGTACAAATGAGGAATGAGAAATCAGTTCCTTTTAGGATTATTAACATTTGGAGCAGTAATGCTATTCCTCATTTGAAGCGTCTTTATGCTTTGCAAAAACTGCTAGAATCGTATGTGAGGAGTGAGTGATTTGATGTTAGTTGCAAGTATAAATACTATAACTGTGATAATTCCAGTTACTTGCTGATCAGCTGATTCAGTGAACCATGTTGCATAATTCTGTGAGCCTCATTAGTAGCCAAAATTCATTAACTGAGTTTGTTTGATGCAAACCAAGTCTTGACTGAACCACTCTGTGTAAGAATAAAACAGGAGCAGTAGGATTTTTACTTTTCTGTGTGATACAGTAGTTCAGTCCTTTTGCCTGTTTATTCTTGCAATGTCTCTTGCTGTTAATATTACTTGACCAAACAGGTCAGTGATGTTTTCCCTCCTGGTTATATGATTTAATTCATGTAGTAGTAGAACGTAGTAGCTGCTGAGAATATTTTGTTAGAGCTCAGTAATTTTCTATCAGCTTTTTGACATTCTAGCAATGAATGATTATCGGGTGAACATCCTTGCCCATATTTTCCTTATGAATATATACTGGTAGAGGACATAAAAGCTATATAAACAAAAGCAAAAAAGGAGTTACATATATTCTTCAACCAAATGCTGACAGAATTATTTTTCCATCTGTCTAATTTTAGACAAAAATCTAGTAAAAATGGCATATTTGTTTTGTCTTTCATCACCTTTACATCTTTTGTATGAAAAGTAGAAATGGGCCTTAACACTGAAGTCTTGCTCAGAATTCAGGCAGCGTTGTTTTGTGATAGTTTGCTGAAGTGGTCAGTCCTCTGGGGATACTCTGCAGATGAACGTTGGCATTGCAATTCAGGATTACCAACGTATCCCCTTAGACCATGTGTTTTGAAGTTTGGTGGATTTGGAAATACCTGCCAGTCTTACTTAGAACAACCAGTGGGCTTCATGTTTTTCTATCAGTGTCAGTGAGCTTTTGAAATAATGAAGAATGAAGGAATCAAACAATGATATATAAACAAAAAGAAAAAAAAAAACAGAGAATGGGGAGTATCTTTCCATGATACAAATATGCCAAGATGAATCAGATACCTAGCATCTGTCCATCCTATCATCAGGTGTTGGAGCCAAGAAAAAAAAGACACGTAGAAAGGAGCAAGAAAATGGAAAAAGACCACTGGGTTAAGTGACAAAGAAGAGTTACAAGTTAGGAGAAAGGAATCTGTACAGGTGGAAACTTCTCAAATCATTCAAAAAGGTTTAAATAAATATCTAAGTTAAAAACACTAGTACAAAGTCAACTTGCCTAACTGCTCCAAGTGCTATCACTGCTGAATGAAGGAATGCCAAGTGCTTAGAGTGCCTATCCCAGAATTTGTGAAATCCTGGGTTCACTTTCCTGCTTGATTATTGGTTTCCTGTGTAATTTTTAGTCTTTGTCAGATCCATTTTATAAAGGGAAAGAACAATACACTTTTTAAACATATAAATAATACAAAATAACATAAATCTAAGACTGTGCATTTTTTATATACTGGACTTTACAGGATCATTGCTTATACTGATATAGAATATAGTATGGTAGAAAGATTTGTGGTTGAACTTGCGCTGAGTGAAGTCTACATACCACAAATTTCAACATGAGTTTGGACCAAGCACATTTTCCTATGAATATGCATAAAGAAACAGTAATCATTTGAAGTTTGTTTTTTTAAAAGTTTGGCTTTGATATTCAAATAGTTGGGATGTATTTAATGAAAATAATATATACATTTTTACTAAGTTAATCTCTATATATCTGGATGAGTGATTTAGAAAAACCGTCAAATATGTAGCTAGGGCTACTACAATATTCTGTGTACAAATCACAGATATAAAAAGAATATGAGTGATTAATAAACAAAACCGCCAAAAACTACTACTGAGGCTATGTAGGAGGCTACGTAGGAATCTGATTGTATTCATAACCGACACCAAAAAGACAGTCTGTACTTGAAGCATTTTAAAGCTGTGTTAGTTCTTCAAATAGGCCAGATTCCCAAATTCATGGAAAATTAGAAATGAGAGTTATCAAGAAAGAAAAAAAAAGCTAAATGAAACTGAACTTTATTGAAACCAAGAGAAACAACTTAGAAGAGCTGGCTGTGTTTTTCAAGGGAGATTAACATGTTCCGGCTTTCCATAAGATTTGATATCCAACTCTACTCTGTTTCTTTGTATACCATTGACTGGAGTGCTATTTATTGGTGAGTAAGCATCCCAGAAAATGTCCCTAAATAAACTTAAGGAACAATAATACTTAAGTGGTAAATCTGCAGCTAATCCCTATTTTAATGTTTTACATATAACAGAAGACACACAAGTTAAACTATATGCTTGCTTCGTGTACAGCATACTAACTGTCATGAGTATGGTATGTAGATTCCTTAAAGTCATGCAATATGTATTCCTTACTAATTATACATGAAGAGAGCTGAGTTACATAAGGATGAACATAACCTGACAAATAAACCATCTGTAACGCAAACCACCGACAAAGCAAAATGGTGTTCAAGAGCTGAAACACACACACAAAACTGTAAAATAAAGAGGAAAAAACATGAGACTGTAGAAAGAAGATATATGTTTTATTTCTCATTTGAATAAGGATAGCAGCCAGTTGTATCAATATGGAAAGATAATTAATAAAAACTAGATTGATACTGTGTCAGAAATATAAACTGATTTCTGATTTAGTCCTGTTACGAGGTTTATGTTTAGCACAATAATCTGCACTGAAGTGAATTCATATATGAAAAACTTACAAGTAAATTATATCATAAAATGTTACAGAAAATAATAAGGATGTTTTACAATTAGAACTATGCAGAATCACAGTCTGAGATTACTCATTTGAACATTCCTGTGCCGCCAACTGTCTGCATGACATTTGAATGTCACAAAGCTTCATTTATTAATATTTGCACAGTAGTGTGTAATGCTTGGATAATAGTATGATACATTTGCAGTAAATTCTAGCTAGAGCCCATGTAAGTCGCAGATCAATCTCAGTTTCCTGCAGAGTCTCAAAGACGATGTCTATGGGACTGTATAAACAGCTAATGTTCGCTGTTGAGTAGGTTAAGGTTTTTTAAGAGGGAGTAAGAAGACAGAGAATAAAACAGCTTAGGCTTTAAGCCAAAAACAAGAGAGCGCCAAAAAGTATAGAGGCAATGATATAAATATAAAAATTCTCCAGATGTCCTGAGGTAGAAGCACTCCCAGCTAATTTGTTGCAGGCCACGAAGTAAGGTGACAGTGACAGTGACACTAAATGGATGAGTACATGGCTAGAGGTGTTTCAGTATTAGCTTTTGTGCTGCTGTGCTCAAGGATCATTCTTTAAAATTCCAGAAGTGGAGTATTTTAGCATCTTTAACTCTTGTAATAGTTTCTTCAGACTTTGGTTGTCTTTGCAGTGCAGAGGTTTTACAGGATTTGTTCATGGAGTGAATCACAGGTCCGGGAGTGACATTCTTGTTCAAGAAAAGAAAGAGAAGGAAGATAATTTAAGCTATTGAATGCTGAGAGACAGCTATCCCCAGCTCTTAGACCGAAGTTGCTCAGTGGTTTGGGATCAAATTTGAAATCTGAGAGTCTTGGCATGGACATGAACGTCTGCTTAAGTCTGTTGCAGAATGGAGAATTCAGTTACTTTCTTTACTTTTTTAATTTGCAAGCAGGTGTCTGGAGCTTAATAAGCCCTGTTTGTTTTTATTTCACCCCTTCTCTTTAAATGTTTCTACTGAAGCTATTTCACGTACTATTTCACATGAAGATATTTAACATGAATATCTAAAAGCAGCTTCGGCTTTTTATTTTATGATTGTTTCAACAATCTCCAATTGCCAATGGTAGTGTATACCTTTTCTAAGCATCATGAAACCAATGCCCTTTTTTATCTCTAGCTTCTTAAGGACACACGATCTCTTCACATCACTGTTTTTCTTTTTGTATTCTGTCTGTATTTTTCTTACTCAGTGAATAAATCCTCAGTCTTCCTCTTATTTTTTCACAGTAATTGTGGCTCACTTATACAACTTTGCTTCAGATGCTTCCTGTGATAAGTGACCAAGTCTTCTGTATTAACATTTCACATGATACTGGAAACAGTTTGAGGGAATTCAGCAAACTGTGCCTTCATCTGTCATGCTTTTATTCTTAATTCTTATCACATTGAAAAAAAATCACCATAAATCTAAATCTGAAATCATTCCTCTTTAACAAGAAAGTCTGAACTCCTATGGTTTGTTTTCCTGAGTGCAAGATATAAATATGTAAGTTGTTCATTTTACCGCAGCATGTATATAGCTGTTTGAATAAAATGACTACTAAAAATACAAAAAAAACCTGTTAGCAATACTGAAAAGAAGTGAACAAAGGACAAGGTTTATATAAATCATACATTTAAAAATGAAAGCACCATTTTCCCTTCTATACATCCTCTTAAAAAACGAGTCAGTCATTCATTAAGCATTCTAAACCAAATAAATTATTCCTTTATGGACTTCCAGCTTTGATCTTTCTAATACCTCACTCCAAATATATATAAATAATAATACTAAAACTCACACAGGATCTTACTTTATTTCCAAGACATGAATCAAAATCGCTAATTATATTTGAATTATTTTCATGTTAAGTCGTGCTCTCACTGTGTTTCAGTAGAATGAAATCTGTTACAGAGAAGGTATGCCAGGTCTCATGTCCTTCTGCATCGTCTGCCATGATGCAAGAACACTTCTTGTAAAAGAAGGATCATTAGGAAATGGCTCCTGCAAAATCCTACCTTCTAAAGAATGAAAAATCCCATAGCTCTGAAATGGAAGAATATCTGATAGGTTTTTTATTCAGTGAGCTCATCGAAAAAGAGATGATTTTGATCAAGGTGAAACAGAGTTATTTTTAGGCATGAAATATTTTGAATAAAAATGTTGGTCAAGTCAAAATATTAATTTGTATTTATGGTGTTACTTAATCCTTATTTTAAGTTTCTTAAGATAAATTTCATAATTGAAACATGCCTTTAGAAGAAGATTAAAAAATAGCTAATCTATAAAAGAAAAATATTTTCAGGTTTTTAAGGTCAAGTCATTACTGAAAATTAACCAAAATTTGTAAATATTTCTGTTCCTCTGACAATCCATTACTATACATTTAGATATACGATAAATAGCCATTGTTATTAATTAATTTAATTTTTGTCTGATAGGTATGGAATGTTTTCTGTATTGGCTGAGCCAGACATAAGGATTCTTACACACCTTGTACTGTGTATATTCTGAAAACTTGCTGGAAACTTTAATTTAACGTATGTATCTACAGTTGCCAGCTTTCTCTTGGGAACCAGGACTTACCTACATGCATTTTTTTTACGTTGTTGCCAGTATTTCATGCTATTTCTGATTTCTAGTTTCAGCTTTCCTTTTTCATTTTACCGAGCAGTTTTTCTTCTTATGTGCATGATACATTTTCTTTTCTTTACATAATGTTCATGACTTCCAGACCTTTGCTTGGTATTAAGTTTTTTGTCAGTATTGAAGTCTTTTGCTTCGTTATCCGGATGTGGGGTGGAAACAAAATGTATGGGAGGGAAGGGTTGTATCTTTTTTCCACATGGGTATGTATATTTGAGCCCTTAGTGATTTTTAAAGGTTTTCACCAGTTCCTTCTAGTTTCATAATCTACTTCTTGAAGCAAAACTTTAAACTGAAATTTTCATGTCCAACAAATGTTGTCTTCAATAGGGTTATTATCCTGTGAGGGTATTTTTATTTCTGTATAATACGGTTTGAGATAACTTGTTTTTTCTCAGCACACTGTATACCAATTAGTTACACTTACCGTCCGTATCCCTCCGTAATCACTGTTTTGTGAGTCTTGACACCAATTATTTATCACCTCTTCATATCACCTTCTTCCATATGCAGTGTTAACAATTTTATACGTGTCAGCTATTGCTGACCATTTCTGTGACTTTTTTAAGTTCATCTGTGGGTTCATGGCTGTCTGTAGTATTCCCTGCCAATTTAATTAGCAGAATTTTACTACTTCTCACAGGATTGCCAATGGAAATGTTACAAAGCCATTATGTAAAATGAGCTTCTCTGGTACAAACACTATCTAATCTAGAACGGTCCCATTTTAATTGCCGTTTGTTCAGGGTTTGTAAGCTGGGTTTTCTATTCACTTAACAGTATGACTGTTTAAGTCAAATTAATTTAAATTTTTATAATAAGATTTTGATATGTACTGTATTAAATGATTTCAGAATTATAGTCTAACTTTGGTGGCAAAGAAGTTTTCCTATAGAAGAAAGCTTAGAAAAAAGATTTTAGAACTACATTGCAAAGACCCTTGCAATGCAGATTTTTTTTATATGTAGATATTCTTCCAGCTGCTCTAGCAACTCAAATATTTTCTGTTCTTCCTAGTACTTCACATTGCAGAGTAAGAAGTAATTTTTAGTTGTATTTTCCTTTATTTCCCTCTTCTTTCAAACATTATTTTTTGTTCAAACAGGCCAATTGCTTCATTGGTCTTGGAAAATGCCCCATCAAAGAAGAATTCGACAGACGGATACACCATACATCATACTGGTACCTATACTTCTTTGGAATACCTTCCAGCAAATGATCTTGTATTTATGTAATGTCTTTAATCCAAATAGATGATAAAATCATTACAGAAATACACATCAACCATGGTCCAAATTGTGACTGATGTTCCTTGCTCAAGAAACCATCTATGACAAAAACTAACAATATTAATCTCCAAAGCATAGCTGTGGCATTCTGTGAAAGGTAATTTTTGCACAGGCATTCCCATACTTGAAAAATACATTGTTCCATACACTAGTTAGTGTATTTTTCCCCAAAATATCTCTTCCTTAAAAGAACCTTAATTCTATGGCTTTAATATCACCTATTGAGAAAACAATTTTCACAGTGCACCAGTAAACTTGATTCTACCTCTTTGTTACTGATTCTTCATCTGATACAGTTGCAGTAACATATTTAATAATTGTCCCCAAAGCAACTCAAGCTTCAGAAATACTTTCTGTGGCTTTCTAGTCACTTTTGCTTTATAGATACTGTAAGAGAACTGGCATTTGCAGAGGTTAAAAGAGTCTCAGCAATAGCGAAATAAGGTTCAGCATCATTCAGAAGGCAGACGCAGTTCAAGCTGTCCTACCAATAAACCAGTCCAGTACCATAGCCTTCAGCAGAACAGCTCTCTGGGAGTGAAAATTAATGTGTTCTTTTATGCTCTTTTAAGACTCAGGCATTTTTTCTACTGAGAAGACATCCAAATGAAATTTTCTTCACTTATGTGTTAGTTTTGACTTGAGGTTGACAAGATACGAAATCAAAAGTTAATGCACAGGTAATGACTGCAAAATTGTGTGTTTACACTAATGGATTGCTGTTCATTAGTACATTCTAAGCACACATCCTCATCAATCATTGCATATTCATTACTTCTGCAAGTACTCTGCTGATTCTCAAATGCATTGCTTATCATAGCAAAACATCGTATTTATGGTATGGTTGTGCTCCTGTGCTTAAAAGCATGACACAAGGGGTTTCTTGCCAGATCAGCTCTTTTGTTTATTTGTTTTACTTGTGTTTTTGGCAAATGAACAGCCTGCAGGATCAAAATTTATTTCAGATTGTAGTATCACCTTGACAAATTCTTCTGGGCTCAGTACCAACACAAATCTCAATTTATTTCCAGCAGTTTATTCTAAAACTAAGCTCTCTAATCAAGCATGCTAAAATAGAAACAAAAAGAACATCTACTTTAAATAATATTTTTAAAGAATGGTTTATATTTTCCTTCATTTATTTCTGCATCTGCGTATACCCAGTGCTTCATTCTCTAAGGACTAGATAGCTGTTGAACTCTACCCTCAGCTGGATGCAATTGTTGTTAAAATACCAAATTCTCTGGTGCCTGGCTTAGCTTAGTGTGACTGATAGCTAAAGACTGAATGTAGGTAACTGTCTGTAACTATCTGAAAGGTAACGTTGTTATATTACTGCCAGATGAGTCAGGATTTGTGAAGTACAGTTTGAACTTGGTTCCATGGACTTAAGTAATTTTTAATAAAACACTTAGCAAGCAATTAAAGACATTTGTGAATATTATAGTTAAGCACTGGCAAATTTTAAGTGTATATCTCATAAGTCATCGCTGCCACAAAAATGTCCCTGTTTTTTCCTGGCAAGGTACAAGTTAGACATACATATTTTTATATTTGTTACATTTTTTTCTCCTATTTTTATAAATTTTTGCATCCATAATGGTTCTTTTGCATTGCCATGTAGGAAGCCTATGTTTAAAGAGTAATTTAAGGTCTTAAAATAGTGGGTTTGTTGTGCATACTTGAGCTTACAAACTGTGATGAAGCCAAAGGAAAGACTCACAGATTTGTATCATGCTCCTTTTGGTATTAGCAAAAAGAATGTACTGATAGCTGACCATGTATAACAAAAAGTTTAATAAATCTGTAAAATTTTTTGGTTGAACTCTTCCTGAGCACTATGTTTTTACTTAGGAAAAGTCAGCACTAAAAGAAACACGCAGTTTTCTTAACAATGTAATTAAACCTTTCCAGGACATAAGGTGTATTCTTAATTACTTTGAATGCTTGATTTAATATGTCTTCCTAAAAATATCTGTTCTAATTTAGCCAGACAGTACAGGCTCGATGGTATAGAGTGCACTGCATCATTTTAATATTTATGTAATACAGGAGGTCTTACCAGATAACGGAGCGCCTTTTTGGCCTACAAATCTGTTCATTTATTATTTGTTTCACTTCTTAATTGCTTAAGCTGCTTATGCAAATATGGCTTATCTTCTACATTATTCAAAAAATTGTTTACTTACACAACTTGGTATCTGTTATACTTCAGTATTGTTTTTATGTTCCTGCAACAATTCCCCCCCCAATCCCCACAAGAATTTAATTTTCATGTGGATGTTATTCAAGGATCTGTGAAAAGGAAGAAGCCCAAGACAGTTGAGAAGAGATGTGTCCATGACACAAATGGAAAAAACATAAACCATAGCTTTGTTTTTTACTATAGCTAGCTGGAACTGGACAAAGGGAATACGAAGATGTTTTATGTATTGGTTGGTAAACTCTTTGACAGGAGACGAGATCCGGTGTTGGGGTCATTTTTAGTTTGTGTTGCTAGTGATGGCATGCATCGTCAGAGCACGTGATTTCACCCAAAGGAAGCTTACGCAGGAGAAAGGAGGCAGGATGTAGAGGATGCTTGCTGGAGTAAGGATATCTGCATTCCTTACGCTTGCTTTTTCTTTTCTTTCAATAAGTGAGTAGCATGACCCCAGACAGCAAAAAGAATGAGTGAAAAGAGAACAAGATAGATTGTAAAGCATTTTTAGGACTAATGATAGGAGTTTTTAGAAAATGCTGCTTGCAATATGAATCACAAACCTGATCGATTTGACTTTAGAGGGAAAAAAAACATACAGGAGCAAAAATCTAAATAATTATTATGTGCAGATTAATTTATAAGAAGCAGACAAATCCTTTAGTTCTCTTCAGTTCCATACATTCAATACAGAGGAATTCCATACAGTTACAGTCGCTACTATGAAAGACCGGGCCTGTGTATGATTTCGGTGGGGATCATGTAGTCCTGCGAAAGTCAGGTACGTAACTGCCTCTGGGGGTGTAGGCCTCAGGTCTCCCATGCCACATAAGCATGGCTTGGCTATCCATGCAAATATTTCTTATGAAAATACACATATATTTTCTGTGACATCTGATGTGGAAGAATGAAAAAAGTGCTACTTGGCCAGTCTGAGAAATAATGTAGTGATATCTCATGAATGAACTGGAATCCAGGTGAAAGGACAGTTTAAAACCTTTTCCAACCTAATGAACACTAAAAATGTCATGTAAGATATTTATATTCTATTCTATTTTTACTTTCTGCAATAAATATAAGGGAGGGAGAGGTGTTTATTTCTTATATTTTAGTT